>NC_069502.1:245453842-245765508 GCF_027579735.1 Bombina bombina
AGGTTACATATGGGAAACTATTGATGCTGTTTCCCTCTATTCACGAATACCACATATACATGGATTAGAGGCAATTGAATTTTTCTTATGTAAAGACACTAATCTTAAGTGTGAACAAATTTCTTTTGTCAAAAGAGTGGTTACATTTTTACTGGAGCATAATTTTTTCGAGTTCCAGGGAGATTTTTACCTCCAGAGATGTGGGACCGCGATGGGGGCGAAATTCGCACCCTCGTATGCCAACCTATTTCTAGGTTGGTGGGAAGAGTCCCACATCTTTGGAGGTAAAAACAAATTCAGGGAGAGAATAAGATTCTTTCGTAGATTTATTGACGACCTGATTCTAATATGGGATGGCCCTATGGCAGAATTATCAAGTTTCTTTGAATATCTCAATTCTAATGAAATAGGTCTCACATTCACCATGGAATGTGATCCTATAAAAATAAACTACTTGGATATTACATTGACTGGAGATGAGGTAAAAGGGTACATACAAACCAAAACATATAGAAAACCAATAACCAAAACAATTTATTGCATGCAAAAAGCAATCATCCCAAACACATGTCTATGGCAATAGCAAAGGGACAGTTCCATAGGATGAAGAGGAGCTGTTCCAACGAGGATGAATACAAACAAGAATGCAAAACTTTATCTCTACAACTAGAAGAGAGAGGCTATCCTAGGTCTGTAATAAGGAAAGCAAAGACTCAAGTTGATAAAACTGAAAGACAAGAATTACTAGCTACTTTAAGAGCTAAGGAAAATAAAAATAAAAAAGGCCAGGTACATTTTATAACTAATCACAGTAATCAATATATGAAAATATGTGATATAATCAGAAGAAATTTGGAAATTCTTAGAGCAGACGACAAATTAAAACCTATAATAGAAAGAGGCTGTAATTTCTCCTATACTAGGAGTATAACTATAGGCAATATACTTTCACCCACTAAGATACCTAATCAAACACATAGAAGCTCATAACAAATTTTAGGTGAATTGAGTATTCACCAAGAAAGAATACACATATAGCACTCTTGAGCTTATAGCAAATAATTGCAATGAGGAAACTGTTGTTCACAACAAGTGATTTTGACAACCTAGTTGGAATCTGAGTTGAATAAAGTTAATTTCTACATTAATTTCCACACTTTGTTAGCTGGTTGTCAATATTACTGTTGGAGTAATAGGGATTATATATATATACAATGCATACTATATTGTATAAAGTTGTTTTTTCAAAATAACAAGTATTTTTGGGTATATATATAGTAAAAATTGTAAATCCTTATATGTAGTGTTAACACTTGTTTTTTGTTATTCTAAATTTTTTAATGCTATATTATTAAATTTGCTTTGCTAGTATCAAAGGTGTCTATATATATTGGGCGCTGATATATACAATAATTTGGTTACATACCCTTGTAGATAGTATGACTATGATTGTTGCAGTTTTTGCTCTTAGTGAGCTTTAATGCAACTATGTTTGTTAACCCATACAATTATGTGTATTTTTGTATGTTTTGCACCATGTTAGAAATATTTATATATGTATTTTAATAAATGTAAGTTGCAAAACCACTGTTGAATACTTGTTTTATGGGTAACTTTATTGATCTAGCTAAAGTTGTGAATGTCAACTCAACCATACCTGTTTACGCCATATGTTTAATCAAAACAATTTAGGGGGACTTTCATTCATCGTTTTTGCAGGTCTTAAAATTGTAAGTTGAAAATACCTTATACTATTGTTTTTTCAATCGCGCTTCCTCCACCCGCCATTTAGTTCCTTTTTTTGTGGTTGATTGACATCAAGGATTTCCAATAGTGTTTCCCACCCTGTGGCGTCCAGCCCCTTTTTTACAACGTCATGCACTTCTTCTGCGCATGCGTTACATGGGAATCTCCTTTTCGGAAGCAATGCGTGTCCACGAGACACGCATGCTCTATCGATACAACATAGTCTATGTTGTATCGATAGAGCATGCGTGTCTCATAGAGTATACTTTCAGCTCTGCCTGCCGGGGGATTTAACACAGTAGGCTGCCTGTTATGGGGGATATACAGAAGAGGGCTACCCTTGAATGCAAAATCCTCCAGCTCAGCCAGCAGACTCTTTCTCGCTGCCCTCCGCCCGAGAACTGTACCTGAGCGAAGTGAGATGTTAGGGCCAGCAGCGACGAGTTGAGCAGGTCCTGCTCTTCCTCCAGCTTTCTCAGCTTCTCCGCCATCTCCCCGGTCACCGCTAGCAGACCAACAGACCTACCACCGACTTCACCCTTCAGCACATCTGCCAAGTTTGAGGCCTGCTCCTCGGCATCTTCAGCCACTGCACCAACCGGAGCCCAGCGCTCCCCGGTGTAGGGCTCCCTGTCAGGTAAGGAGATCTCGTCGGCAGACATGGCAGCGCTGTCATTTTGAGCATGGCAGCGCTGTCATGTTGAGGAATTCTGGTGACGTCAGCACAAAGCTGCAGCTGCCTGTTGCCCTGGAAACGTCGGAAACACATACTTCGGGTTTGTTGTACACAATATGCGCATGCGTTAAAAGCATACATCAGTTTGGAACGCATGCGTATAGTAAGGGCGCATAGTAGGACTCCACGGGTGCGCGCTTTCAAGGAAGTGCCGGATGGGAGGAGTTCAATCTCAAACCGGAGATAAGTTGTTTTTTAAACTATTATACAAATTGTTTATTTGTTTATTTTAAAAAGTTAGCGGTTGGAATAGCGAAGTGCTAAACTAGTGTTAGGAGGCTTCAGGATTTGAAAACTTGACATTCACTTTAAGTTAACATAGTCATACTGTTTATGTTGGTCAATTTGTATTGTAATCAGATTATGTTACAATATATATGTTTTTAGCTAGTTGGTAAATGTTTAATGGAGCTGCAGTTGTGTCACTGCTGATAAGTTACAAGCTATTAGAAGCATATATTTTTTATGTTAATTTGTTATAGATTTGCAACAAAGCTCAGATGTTTTGCACACTTTTAAATTTAATTGTGCAAATACATAATATTCTGTAGGTGTATTGATACTATGAGCTGGTTAATGCAGTTAGTTTACTAATATAATAGCTTGCTGTTTCTATAGTTGGATTACTAGAGTGTCTTAGTAATCAAAGGAGTTGTCCCTTATATATCGTTCTCACAACACTTTGATTGTAATTATAGCAACACTATGACTCCATTAATTAAATGTTTTATATTAAAGCATTTAGTTATTCACAGTAATACTAGTTTGTATACGATCGTTAGATTAATCCTATAGCTATGTTTGTTTTGAAAGTAGCATTAATTCATTTCAAATCGTTAGCTTAATTCTTCAGTTATGCCCCTACTGAAAGTAACATTTGTTTGTTTGAAAGTCTTTAACTGAAACCTTCAACTATATTGTTGCTGGAATTTAACTACCAGATTGTCAACAGTTTTGTGATTTTAACGCTGCCATATGTAAATTTGGTCAGGCGTTATAAACAGCTGTTTGTATTCTGTTGTTCAGTCCGTTAAATTATCTGTAACTTATGCGGTCCTTTCATTCAGATATCTACTAGATTATTAATAAATTATTTGGTCCCATTTGCAGCAAAATTAAAAATAACAAGAGTTCCCCTTAACTCCTAGGTCCCTAACATGTTTCGCCGGTACACTCGGCTTTTTCAAAGGGTATCCAATTTGATAGAAGCTCATGGTTGACACAAAAAGGGACCTTTAGATGTAATAGCCCATTATGAAAGGCATGTGATACAATCAGAGTGACTAGATACTTTGAGTCATACACTACAGGACAGAGGTTTGAAACATCCTAATGTATAAATTGCTCTATGGGGTATATAATATATCTAATCTCATGCACGGTTTGCAGACATCAATACGTGGGACTCACCACTAGAGAGGTGAGATCACGTATTAGGGAACACCTTAGCAACATAAGAAGGGGAAAAGAATGTTCTGCACTAGCCTATCATTTTATACATGTCCATAATAAAGACATTACTACTTTCCAATGGCAAGCGATAGAGTTGGTTAGACAACCACTAAGAGGAGGAGACAGAGAGAAGCTTCTCTATAAAAGAGAAGCTTACTGGATATTTAGACTTGGTACTAGGATACCGGCAGGTTTCAATTCTAAATGGGATCTCATCAACCATTGGGAGAAGTAAGATTGTTTGCTATACATTCCTAGGTGATCAGTGAATATGCCAATAACAATATGCCATTAATTAGTGACAATAATTGTCACATTGGAGAAAGTTGAATAGCATTAGTAGGGTTTTTTTAGTAGAAAATTTGAATTTATAACAAGGTTGATTGTAGACCAATACTTATTTAACCAATAAATATAATACCTAAGAACAGGTACTAAAACAAGTTTAAGTTGTAGTAGGTAATAATTCAAATATTCAAGTAACTAGTCTAATAACGAGTAGAGCAAGAAATAGTAGTTCTCTATACAAAGCATGAATTGAAAAACTATTCATTATATTGAGTGTAGATAATGAAATTTGGGATAGACAAATACTGGTGTAGTCCATAGATTCACATAAGAAACATGCATAAGGTCACTGTCAATAATGTCCATTCGCATATTCCAGACAAAATAAGGTGCCACTAAGTTTCAAACCTGTAATTATGCATAGCTTAAAACGAGGATCTAGCGATTTATACGAGCGATACAATAAACATGACTAATATCAGTCAGGTATCGCATGCAATTATAGAGCAAAGTATAGAGTAATAATGAAAATATTACGAAGAAATAATAAGCATATAAAATACATTGAAACTATATTGTTTACATCGGGTCAAAAATGACTTTAGACATTAGGCTATACAGAGCTGACCTATCAGTCCTTTCTTGTGAGGACATGTGATAAACAAACCTACTTTATGCGCCAATAGAAACAGCTTAGAAGAGGACCAATTGCAATAGAGGGGTGTGTAGGAGACAGCCAATCAGTGAGACAGGAACATGTATAAAGTTATACAGGTACCACACACAGTATCTATGATTACGGTAACCACCGAAACGCGTCAGATGTGAGGGGGTACCTGTCATTACCTGTATTTTACTCTGGCCTGTAGGTGCTTTGACATAGTCAAATTTTATTGTGCTGTTTGTTACGCTCTTTTTTATGGTTCAATAAAGAGCGCATTGTGGAAGGAGGAGCCGGTCTGGACATTCTTTTCATTTCCTTGCTGTTTATACGACTAGTCCATTGGGCTCACCTTCACTACCAGGTGGAATACTCGGAGGCCTTGAACCGGAAGGACAGCCGAGCACTTTCGGAGCAGCGGCAGTGAAGAAGGGGGCGGCAGAACAGATAGGAGCTGCATCCTGTGTAAGTCTGCTTTATATTATAACTTGTTACACAGAGAGTACTGAATTGTTGCCTCTACATACATAGGATGTGATTGTATGTACACGGAGGTATAGGTCTATATCAGAGTGATGTGGATTCTGACTGTCGAGTGCTGGTGCTAAGTGTTTGTTATATTGCAGTTTATCTCTTGGTCGAGAGCAGCGATTTGCACAGACACTAGGAACCACATATCAGAGCCACCTGTTGATTCACAGATTACACACAAACGGCACAATTAGGAATATCTGCTGAATTGTATTCATTTGCACCCAGAATCAGGCAGAGTATACGTTTACATTGAACGGGAGGGGATACCTACACACTCCCTATCAATGTAATCAATTGAACATGGAAGAAAGCGAACAAATGACCGCTACTTTCTATAGTCTTGAACAAATGACAGATAGAGAACAAGATCATATTGAATATGAACAGATTTTTTCCACCAGTAGAACCCAGTCAGCATTGGGGGATTTATTTTTTGAGATGGAATGCTTAAGGATTAAAGAGACCAGAAACAAACTAGACAAATGGACTTTGGAGAGATATATAAACTTAAAAATGATCCCAAGAGGCTTACGCCTCAATAAGTTCCCCACTTTTTAGGTTATTGACGAGGAGTTTATACAAGAGTGGAATGAGGTATTAACTGACTGTTCAATAATGCTGTTGGTATTGAAAGTGAAACACAAGACAGCTGAATTGACCAATATCAGGTAACAGATTATGGAACTACAATTGATACTAGACAAATGCACTAAGAAACAAGACTACTATGAAATGGATGTGATTCTAAAAAATACAGTGGAACAAACAAAGAAAGAGATTATCACAGTTAAGCATGCCAAATTTCTGAGGGACAATGAAGATTATAAAAATAATCATGTCTTTATATGGAATAGGAGAGACAGATCTGCCCAAAACAGAATTGGAAGAACAAGAATGAGGGAAAATAGATCAAGATCAAAATCTCAGCCGAGAGGACCACAGAATGAGGAGGGTCATAGTACAGAAAATGACAATAGGAAGAAAGTGGATTTTTGTGACCAGCCAGGACCAGTCCGTAGAGTAGATCTAAATTACCCCAGATACAGAGAGACTGATCAAGGACTTGAACATAATGAGATGTATGAGATCATGAGTCATAACCCTGTCCATAAGACAAATTATATTATTAGTCATAATCAGTCTAGTCAGATAGAGAGAAGCTCCAATTTGAATTATGCACAAGGTGGAAAGATATAGGAACACGATCTAAAGTAAGGGCCCACCACAACAACAAAAAGTACAAAGGAATAGAACAGATCCAGCATTGAAATACAATAGTAATCAATAGGATAATAGAGGCCCACCTAGAGAGAGGGATATGAATGAGTATACAGAAGATAGAGAGAATGAATCTAGCATGCAGCAGGTTTTTCACATACCCCCAGAAAAACTAGACGGGGGGGATTACAAAAAGAGCAGAGAGGGAGAGATCGCTATCGACTACGCACACACAAATCAAACAATTAGAGAAAGAAGATTACCACTTCAAAAGGAACCACTATTTTTATAGTGGGCAATGTCATTAATATCTCAGGCTCTGACCTTACGATAGCACAATATCAAGTGTTAAACTATGGTCTAGGGTTTGCACCCTCATGTAAATTTAATATTTTTGATACTCTCATTGATGTAAATAGGCTGATCAGGACTCTTACATTAAGGAGACATTTTGAAACTGAGCTAGAGGAACAACAACATTTGACAGCACCTGATAGAGAGTCTAATATTAATGACATATTTGATGGAGTCAATTTTGATGAATTATGTACCATTAAAGATCTAAATGAGTTGCTTAAAGAATCCCATGAACCATTATCAGATGTTGATGAACAAGTAACAGAACATACTAATATTACTAAATCTATTCGTAATAAATCCAATTTCTATCCGATTCAGAGTAGGGGGTCAGTCTTGGAGATGTTTCAAGCGTCAGTAGAAAGAGATCTTGTTAAATTACATAAAGAAACAGACAAGACTGTCCCCAATCTGAATGAGATACAGAGACAGGCACTACAAGAATTAAAGGATAATACAGATCTTGTGGTACGTAAGTCAGACAAGGGAGGAAGCACAGTGATAATGTCTAAAGATGATTATATTAGGGAAGCTAAACATCAATTAAATGACCCAGAGACCTATATGTTACTCCCCTCGAATCCAACTAATCATATTCTGAAATTAATAAAGTCTCTTATAGATGATGGTCTGGAATATGGGTTTATTAACAAAACAACAGCAGAATTCCTACTTAAGAAACATCCTCAGATTCCACTGTTTCATTTTTTTCCTAAGGTTCATAAAACCTTGGAAAATATAAGCGGTAGACCAATTGTCTCAGGTATAGACTCCATTTTGGAGCCTTTATCAGAGTGGGTAGATACGATACTACAGCCCATTGTTAAGACACTTTGGAGTCATTTACAAGACACAAAGCATCTTCTAAATGTATGTACAGGTATAGAGTGGAAAAAAGGTTGCATATGGGAAACTATTGATGCTGTTTCCCTCTATTCACGAATACCACATATACATGGATTAGAGGCAATTGAATTTTTCTTATGTAAAGACACAAATCTTAAGAGTGAACAAATTTCTTTTGTCAAAAGAGTGGTTAAATTTTTACTGGAGCATAATTTTTTCGAGTTCCAGGGAGATTTTTACCTCCAGAGATGTGGGACCGCGATGGGGGCGAAATTCGCCCCCTCGTATGCCAACCTATTTCTAGGTTGGTGGGAAGAGTCCCACATCTTTGGAGGTAAAAACAAATTCAGGGAGAGAATAAGATTCTTTCGTAGACACATACGGACCGGAAGGGGAGGAAGCACGGCGATCCAGTGCTGCAGCTCAGGTGGGACAGAGCCGCTCTCCCTGTAATTACACAGGCAATTTCCTAGGCAGCCGCACACCAGACATCCCGGCTGCTGGATTTCAGCACACTCAGTGCAGCCTGTTATTCAGGGGCTGCACAGCACATACAGCCTGGTCCTGTATGAGAGGTCCGCTCTCGGAAATTTCTACACTGGGGCCTGTATAGGACACCGCACATAAGGTCTGCTTATAGATACCCTGGAAGTACCTAAGAGTAGCCCCAACGGACCAAGCCTTCTCTGCCCGGACCAAATTGATTCACCTAAAAGCAGCTATATCTTCAGTGTCTATTGCCCGGGCCGGAGCCCGAATACTGATTGTAACCGGAGTTGCCTGCACTCAGCTGGGTTACAGTTAGTCTGCTATGATAGAAGGTACACAAAGTGATGCTGTCAACGTACTGGTAAGGTTGCCAAAGATTAAAATTATATGACCCTGCTTGCTTCAACATGTTTCTGACATTTGACTAAGGATATATAATGTTAAACTTCACAAACCACCCAAGTTTGCTAAGTTAATAACGCTGGACACTCTGCCTACTTCCTTTATGCTTTTTGCGCTCCACTCTGCACTATTAAGGCTTAATTAATATACTGGCAGGCCTGTGACTTTGGACAACTTGCTACCGCATATGTTAATGTTGCTACTAAAATTTCTACCCTTCTGCTTGACAAAATCTCATGTATAACTAGCTGAACTCTTGCTTGCTGGACACTAAGCCCCCTCCTCACGGGCCTGACTTAAGACTTTTTTGCTCATTTTTTTTTTCTTTTATTTTTTCTTGTTGAGTTTGCTTTTCTTCTTCTTTTCTTTTTGTTTTTTTGCAGGTTGTTTTTTTTTCTTCTTTGTTATACCATTGTATCTCGATTGTTGTTAACTGCAGATTGTAGTTGGCTTTTTTTTATCTCAGTTTTTCATTTTTTTCACTCATTTTTGAGCTTGCAACTAACGCAGGCCCAAACACATAGCTACAACCTAGCAAGGGAGACAGTCTTGATAAGATTACTTAAGGTATAAAATAAAATGGTCTGTTGCTACTCTTTTTAAGCTCCTAAGGTCCAACCTTGATTACCTTGTTACTCTGAGATAGTTTTTGTTTTTCTGTCTCCCTACTATTACTTGTCAATTTGGATTTAAAAGAACCCTACTTACCTGGATAAATATACTACTCACCTATTATAGACCTGGTTACAGGAGCTGAAAGGTCCTTATACACCCCCCATTAAAAAAAATTGATTGAATTATTCCCTCACTTTTTCACCACTAATAACTAACACCCATTAGATCTACCATACTCTCCACATCCACAGCATCTATAATATAGTATCACTGTTTTTTTGTTTTTGTTTTTTTGGGGTTTTTTTGCAACACATCACTTTTTTTTCTCTTTTTTTCTTTGTGTTACACCTACACTATCACTATATGGATAAATTTATTACTAATCACAAATTAAACACTCTAGTTATGCCACCCAAAACAAGAGATAAAAAGTCCAGGACTAGTACAGACAATTCAGTAAATGTAACACCACTAAGCAACATGGCAGACATAGTTAGGGAGCCTCAAGACATAGTCAAACAAATTTCAGATCTTATGATCCCCCAATTTGACTATCTCAAAGCCGAGATTGCAAACCTTACTAGTGAGGTAAAGCTTTTCACAAATAGGTTAGACGACTTAGAACAGCGCACTTCAGACCTAGAAGATACAAATGCACAGCAAGCAATCACTATACGAGAACAAGCAACACAACTGGCTAATGTCCAGTGCAAACTGAATGAGCTCGAAGACCGGAATAGACGTAACAATATCAGAATAATTGGTCTACCTGAGACTGCAGATTTCACCGATCTCATTCAGTTTGTATCAAGGACATTACCACTGGCACTGGGTATAGACCTTAACATCCTCCCGCTGGCAGTTGAAAGGGCACATCGTATAGGGCCATTAAAAAATCTATCTGACGGCTCATACAAGAGCAGACCAATAATTGCAAGATTCCTGAACTTTCAGGACAAGCTCAAAGTCATGCAGCTCTATAAAAAAAGAATCCCCTTTTCAATCCAAGATAAGTCAATACTTATTTTTCAAGACTTTTCGTCTGAAACAATGATTCAGCGTAAAGAGATGACACCCCTCTGTTCTAAACTCATTGCTAGTGGCATTAAGGCTACTGTTTTATACCCAGCCAAAATAAGAATATTTTCGGAAAGTGAACCCATGACTATGAGCGACCCCAGGGAGGTCAGAGAATTTGCACATAAAAAAGGTATTACCCTGTAAAGATAGAATACATATTGTATATTGATTTATGTTATTTATAATTATAATTATGATGCTGATAGGTGGCAATGTTAACCCAGCCAAGGGTTTTCTTTTCTTCTTCTTTCTTTTCCTTTTTTTTTTTCTCTTCTTCTGCTTTCCGTTTCCTCTTTCCCTCGCGTGCTTTCCCCCTCACAACACGCTACTGGACATACTCCCATGACATAGGTTTAAATAAGACCCCATCTTAATTTAGCTTCGTGGAACGTTGGTGGCATTACGTCATCGCAAAAACGAAAAAAAATCTTATCACAACTTAAACGCTACAAGCCAGATATAGTCTTCCTACAGGAGACTCACCTGAGGGAAGCGGAACTTTTGAAACTTAAGATGGGATGGGTAGGGGAGGTCAAAGGGACTTCATGTCAGAATAGGAAGAAGGGGGTAGCTTTCCTTATTAATAAAAATCTTCAATATAAGATAATAGATCTAGTATTGGACCCAGAGGATAGATATACTATCCTACAAATCTTAATCAATGGCATAGTCTTCAACCTATGTAATCTTTATGCCCCCAATAAAATAGACCGAGCATTCTGGGACAAATTACAGACCCTTCTCTTTAATTTATACGCAAAGAATCTTGTTATAGCTGGCGATTTTAATTTAACTATATTCCCGACGCTAGATAGACTTAAACCAGCCCTAAATAGAAATAGCAAACAAGAATCAAAAATATTTAAAAAATTTATGAATTTCCTACATATGAAAGATATATGGAGGATACAGAACCCTGACATAAGGCATTTCACATGCGAGTCACATTCATATCAAACAATGTCAAGGATAGACTATTTTCTTGTAGCTGAAAATATGCTGGGGTTAGACATGTTAGCAGACATAAAAGAGGTGGTTATTTCAGATCATGCGATCCTCACTTTAAAGATCACATTAAGGAATACACCAGAAGGCACTAATAACAGGCTATTCTTTCCTAGATATTTGTCGGAGAATGTTAAGTTTAAAGCATGGTTGAGATTAAAATGGCAGGAATTTTTTGAAATAAATTCTTCCCCGTCTATTCAGGCAGAAACCCTGTGGGAATCTTTTAAAGCCGTAATCAGGGGGGAAATTAAGGCCTACTTAGTAATTAAAAAAAAGATCATGACAAAGAATGATATACATTTAGCGAACCAATTGCGCAATGCCTATAACTCATATGTTAGTGATCCCTCACAAAAATTTTGGCAGATCTACCAACACCGTAAAAAGGAAAGAGAAACCTTCCTTACACAAAGGGCTGCTTTAGACACCCTCAGAACTAGATCATTCTTTTATAGACATGGGGGGAAAGCCGGGAAATTCCTAGCAGGCCTTACTAAAGCCAAAAATAAGAAAGTCATGATTGAGGCTCTTATTACTCCCTCAGGTAGAATTACTAAACCTAATGAAATTACTAATTATGTTTCAGAATACTTTCAAGAGCTGCTAAATATAAATTCTGGCAAAATATTCAAACCTCAAAACTAAATATAGATCAACAAGAGGCGCTAAACGCCCCTATTACCCATAACGAAGTAATTAAGGCAATAAAAAAACAGCAACAAATAAAGCGTCAGGCCCCGACCAGATTCCCATAGAGCTCTATAAAATTCTGTCAGAAGATATAGTACAGACACTAGTACTACTTTTTAACAGTTACTACTCCGATGCAAAACCCCCCTCTAGATATTTCTCAGCCTCGCAAATAGTTCTAATTCTAAAAAAAAATAAAGACCCGGAACTGATCAGCTCATATAGGCCGATTTCTCTTTTAAACAGTGATTACAAAATATTAATGAGTATACTTGCTGAAAGACTTAAGCTAATAATAGGCCCCCTCATACATAAAGATCAGGTTGGTTTTATGCCTGGGCGGAATGCAACACGTAATCTGAGGAGGCTCCAATTGATATTAAATACATTTTTCTCTGAAAAGAACGGTCCATTAGAACCACCTGATGCTGCAATAATATCAATTGATGCCGAGAAGGCCTTCGACTCCATTTCCTGGGATCATCTATTTTCCACTCTTCCCAGGTATGGAGTCGAGGGTACCTTTTCTAAACTTTGTCAAATTAATCTATAAATCTTCCAACACCTCTATTTTGATTAATAATTCTCATACCTCGAATTTCCCACTTCTTAAAGGCTCGAGACAGGGCTGTCCACTCTCCCCCTACCTTTTTAACTTAGCGCTTGAACCTTTAGTAATATATATAAGAAAAGAAATAGAGGGGATCAAAATAGGTAAGAGGAGAATTACTACCTTACTGTACGCCAACGACCTTTTAGTTTTGACAGCCAATACAGCGAGTAATATACCAATATTAACACAGATTCTTCAAGAATTTAGCAGCTTCTCTGGGTATAAAGTTAATATGCTAAAATCAGAGATCTTCTGGCTCAAAAAACTCAAAGACTCGGCGCAGGCATATTACTTTAAGGAAGCAAATTCCACTTTTGTTTACCTGGGGATAACGTTGTCATTGGATAGTAAAGAATGGTATGACTTAAATTATAAGCCAATTATTACTAAAATTAAACGTGATCTAGGAAATTGGGCCAAATTCTACCTTACGTTATCTGGCAAAATTAATTTGTTTAAAATGGTGACGTTCCCCAAAATTTTACATTTGATGCAAAATCTCCCAATTATAATAAAACAAGCAGACATAAAAATAATCAAGCACCTAATCACACAATTCATATGGGGCGGGAAAAGAAAGGCCATTGCATATAATAAACTAGTATTACCCAGACATGACGGGGGATTAGCATTGCCAGATATAGGCCTAGATTTAGAGTTCGGCGGTAAAAGGGCTGTTAACGCTCCGCGGGTTTTTTTCTGGCCGCACCATAAATTTAACTGGTATCGAGAGTTCAAACAAATGCTGCGTTAGGCTCCAAAAAAGGAGCGTAGAGCATTTTTACCGCAAATGCAACTCTCGATACCAGAGTTGCTTACGGACGCGGCCGGCCTCAAAAACGTGCTCGTGCACGATTCTCCCATAGGAAACAATGGGGCTGTTTGAGCTGAAAAAAACCTAACACCTGCAAAAAAGCAGCGTTCAGCTCCTAACGCAGCCCCATTGTTTCCTATGGGGAAACACTTCCTAAGTCTACACCTAACACCCTAACATGAACCCCGAGTCTAAACACCCCTAACCTTACACTTATTAACCCCTAATCTGCCGCCCCCGCTATCGCTGACCCCTGCATTACACTTTTAACCCCTAATCTGCCGCTCCGTAAACCGCCGCCACCTACGTTATCCCTATGTACCCCTAATCTGCTGCCCTAACATCGCCGACCCCTATGTTATATTTATTAACCCCTAATCTGTCCCCCACAACGTCGCCGACACCTACCTACACTTATTAACCCCTAATCTGCCGAGCGGACCTGAGCGCTACTATAATAAATGTATTAACCCCTAATCCGCCTCACTAACCCTATCATAAATAGTATTAACCCCTAATCTGCCCTCCCTAACATCGCCGACACCTAACTTCAATTATTAACCCCTAATCTGCCGACCGGAGCTCACCGCTATTCTAATAAATGTATTAACCCCTAAAGCTAAGTCTAACCCTAACACTAACACCCCCCTAACTTAAATATAATTTACATCTAACGAAATAAATTAACTCTTATTAAATAACTTATTCCTATTTAAAGCTAAATACTTACCTGTAAAATAAATCATAATATAGCTACAATATAAATTACATTTATATTATAGCTATTTTAGGATTAATATTTATTTTACAGGCAACTTTGTAATTATTTTAACCAGGTACAATAGCTATTAAATAGTTAAGAACTATTTAATAGTTACCTAGTTAAAATAATTACAAATTTACCTGTAAAATAAATCCTAACCTAAGTTATAATTAAACCTAACACTACCCTATCAATAAAATAATTAAATAAACTACCTACAATTACCTACAATTAACCTAACACTACACTATCAATAAATTAATTAAACACAATTGCTACAAATAAATACAATTAAATAAACTATCTAAAGTACAAAAAATAAAAAAGAACTAAGTTACAGAAAATAAAAAAATATTTACAAACATAAGAAAAATATTACAACAATTTTAAACTAATTACACCTACTCTAAGCCCCCTAATAAAATAACAAAGACCCCCAAAATAAAAAATTCCCTACCCTATTCTAAAATACAAAAATTACAAGCTCTTTTACCTTACCAGCCCTGAACAGGGTCCTTTGCGGGGCATGCCCCAAGAATTTCAGCTCTTTTGCCTGTAAAAAAAAACATACAATACCCCCCCCCCAACATTACAACCCACCACCCACATACCCCTAATCTAACCCAAACCCCCCTTAAATAAACCTAACACTAAGCCCCTGAAGATCTTCCTACCTTGTCTTCACCTCACCAGGTATCACCGATCCGTCCTGGCCCCAAGATCTTCATCCAACTCAAGCGGGGGTTGGCGATCCATAATCCGGTGCTCCAAAGTCTTCCTCCTATCCGGCAAGAAGAGGACATCCGGACCGGCAAACATCTTCTCCAAGCGGCATCTTCTATGTTCTTCCATCCGATGACGACCGGCTCCATCTTGAAGACCTCCAGCGCGGATCCATCCTCTTCTTCCGACGACTAGACGACGAATGACGGTTCCTTTAAGGGACGTCATCCAAGATGGCGTCCCTCGAATTCCGATTGGCTGATAGGATTCTATCAGCCAATCGGAATTAAGGTAGGAATTTTCTGATTGGCTGATGGAATCAGCCAATCAGAATCAAGTTCAATCCGATTGGCCGATCCCATCAGCCAATCAGATTGAGCTCGCATTCTATTGGCTGATCGGAACAGCCAATAGAATGCGAGCTCAATCTGATTGGCTGATTGGATCAGCCAATCGGATTGAACTTGATTCTGATTGGCTGATTCCATCAGCCAATCAGAAAATTCCTACCTTAATTCCGATTGGCTGATAGAATCCTATCAGCCAATCGGAATTCGAGGGACGCCATCTTGGATGACGTCCCTTAAAGGAACCGTCATTCGTCGTCTAGTCGTCGGAAGAAGAGGATGGATCCGCGCTGGAGGTCTTCAAGATGGAGCCGGTCGTCATCGGATGGAAGAACATAGAAGATGCCGCTTGGAGAAGATGTTTGCCGGTCCGGATGTCCTCTTCTTGCCGGATAGGAGGAAGACTTTGGAGCACCGGATTATGGATCGCCAACCCCCGCTTGGGTTGGATGAAGATCTTGGAGCCAGGACGGATCGGTGATACCTGGTGAGGTGAAGACAAGGTAGGAAGATCTTCAGGGGCTTAGTGTTAGGTTTATTTAAGGGGGGTTTGGGTTAGATTAGGGGTATGTGGGTGGTGGGTTGTAATGTTGGGGGGGGGTATTGTATGTTTTTTTTTACAGGCAAAAGAGCTGAAATTCTTGGGGCATGCCCCGCAAAGGGCCCTGTTCAGGGCTGGTAAGGTAAAAGAGCTTGTAATTTTTGTATTTTAGAATAGGGTAGGGAATTTTTTATTTTGGGGGTCTTTGTTATTTTATTAGGGGGCTTAGAGTAGGTGTAATTAGTTTAAAATTGTTGTAATATTTTTCTTATGTTTGTAAATATTTTTTTATTTTCTGTAACTTAGTTCTTTTTTTTTTTTTGTACTTTAGATAGTTTATTTAATTGTATTTATTTGTAGCAATTGTGTTTAATTAATTTATTGATAGTGTAGTGTTAGGTTAATTGTAGGTAATTGTAGGTAGTTTATTTAATTATTTTATTGATAGGGTAGTGTTAGGTTTAATTATAACTTAGGTTAGGATTTATTTTACAGGTAAATTTGTAATTATTTTAACTAGGTAACTATTAAATAGTTCTTAACTATTTAATAGCTATTGTACCTGGTTAAAATAATTACAAAGTTGCCTGTAAAATAAATATTAATCCTAAAATAGCTATAATATAAATGTAATTTATATTGTAGCTATATTATAATTTATTTTACAGGTAAGTATTTAGCTTTAAATAGGAATAAGTTATTTAATAAGAGTTAATTTATTTCGTTAGATGTAAATTATATTTAAGTTAGGGGGGTGTTAGTGTTAGGGTTAGACTTAGCTTTAGGGGTTAATCCATTTATTAGAATAGCGGTGAGCTCCGGTCGTCAGATTAGGGGTTAATAATTGAAGTTAGGTGTCGGCGATGTTAGGGAGGGCAGATTAGGGGTTAATACTATTTATGATAGGGTTAGTGAGGCGGATTAGGGGTTAATAACTTTATTATAGTAGCGGTGCGGTCCGCTCGGCAGATTAGGGGTTAATAAGTGTAGGCAGGTGTCGGCGACGTTGTGGGGGGCAGATTAGGGGTTAATAAATATAACATAGGGGTCGGCGATGTTAGGGGCAGCAGATTAGGGGTACATAGGGATAACGTAGGTGGCGGCGATTTGCGGTCGGAAGATTAGGGGTTAATTATTTTAAGTAGCTTGCGGCGACGTTGTGGGGGGCAAGTTAGGGGTTAATAAATATAATATAGGGGTCGGCGGGGTTAGGGGCAGCAGATTAGGGGTACATAAGTATAACGTAGGTGGCGGTCGGCAGATTAGGGGTTAAAAATTTAAATAGAGTGGCGGCGATGTGGGGGGACCTCGGTTTAGGGGTACATAGGTAGTTTATGGGTGTTAGTGTACTTTAGGGTACAGTAGTTAAGAGCTTTATAAACCGGCGTTAGCCAGAAAGCTCTTAACTCCTGCTATTTTCAGGCGGCTGGAATCTTGTCGTTAGAGCTCTAACGCTCACTGCAGAAACGACTCTAAATACCAGCGTTAGAAAGATCCCATTGAAAAGATAGGCTACGCAAATGGCGTAGGGGGATCTGCGGTATGGAAAAGTCGCGGCTGAAAAGTGAGCGTTAGACCCTTTAATCACTGACTCCAAATACCAGCGGGCGGCCAAAACCAGCGTTAGGAGCCTCTAACGCTGGTTTTGACGGCTACCGCCGAACTCTAAATCTAGGCCATAGAGTTTTATAATCTAGTGTGTATTTCTAAAATAGCTCTGGACTGGCTAACAGGGCCAGATTATTACACAGATTTAGCTACAGAAGAAGCGTTTGTTCAGCCATATTCCTTGAAGGCCTTGCTTCATTGTATCCCTGATAAATGTCCAAGGAAAATTAAGAAGATGCCAGTTATCTATAATGTAATTCAGGCCTGGTATAAATTATCTAAAAAGTTAAATTGTTCTCATCGTTATTCTAAACTTCTGACTATAACAGGTAACCCAAACTTTACACCAGCTTTAAACTCAAAAATCTTCAATGATTGGGCAAAAAAGGGTTTAAGATATATAGAACAGTTAAGGGACCCCGCTACTGGAGTTTGCAGATCAATGCAAGAGTTAATCGCAGAATATGGAATCTCTAATAAGGATTTCTTTTCCTTTTTTCAGATACGGAACTTCTTACAGGTCCTGTTACAGGACACACGAGAGGTCACAATTTTTGAAATAGTAGAGCCCGCATTTATACTTTTTAAAGCAGGGAAATATAACATAACTACATTATACAAATTAGCTTTGAATCGGAGAGGCTTGGATAATGTTAATAAATTAGCAGTCTGGTGGAAAGTCTCAGTTGATACCATACATAAAAGCTATAGGCGTGCAGATGCATCAACACTTGCTGCTGCCTGGAGAGAATCACATATGAAAATCTTAAACCACATTTATATCACATCGCATATGAAAGCATCGTGGGGTAACTTAGGTTCTCTTTGTCCTAAATGTAGACAAGCTAAAGCGGATATAATACATTACTTTTGGGGATGCCCCAAGGTCAGGAAATTTTGGAATAAGATTAATTTTTGGACGAATAAAATTAATAAAGCCTACGTCCAATTAAATGAAGATCATATCTTCTTCTTTATAGATTTCCATAAAGAAGGATTGAATAAATACTTAACATATTTAAATACAGTAATAATGACAGCTAGGCTGTTGATCCTTAAATATTGGAAATCGTTTAAAGCTCCTACTCTTTCAGAATTTATTCAAAAACTTAAAAACCAACTCATAATGGAACAAATGGATACCTTGATAAATTCGGAGGCACAAGTTAAACACTTTTTAACCAAATGGAAGAATGTAATTAACAGTATGCCTAAAGAAATCCAATTGATACTTATTTCACCTTTTAGAGGTACAGAATCTTTAGAATTGGCCCTACTGAGTAATGAATTTCCGGATCTACAGCCGAATTAACGCTATTTCACCGGAAGTTTATTAGTAGCCTGAGTGATGGGGGGAAGCAACTCGAGGGAAAGTCAAATTTTATCTTTTTTTTTTTCTCTCTCTCTCTTTCTTTCTTTCTTTTTTTATTTTTTATAAGAAAAAAAAAAAAAAAGATTCTTTCGTAGATTTATTGACGACCTGATTCTAATATGGGATGGCCCTATGGCAGAATTATCAAGTTTCCTTGAATATCTCAATTCTAATGAAATAGGTCTCACATTCACCATGGAATGTGATCCTATAAAAATAAACTACTTGGATATTACATTGACTGGAGATGAGGTAAAAGGGTACATACAAACCAAAATATATAGAAAACCAATAACCAAAAACAATTTATTGCATGCAAAAAGCAAACACATGTCTATGGCAATAGCAAAGGGACAGTTCCATAAGATGAAGAGGAACTGTTCCAACAAGGATGAATACAAACAAGAATGTAAAACTTTATCTCTACAACTAGAAGAGAGAGGCTATCCTAGGTCTGTAATAAGGAAAGCAAAGACTCAAGTTGATAAAACTGAAAGACAAGAATTACTAGCTACTTTAAGAGCTAAGGAAAATAAAAATAAAAAAGGCCAGTTACATTTTATAACTAATCACAGTAATCAATATATGAAAATATGTGATATAATCAGAAGAAATTTGGAAATTCTTAGAGCAGACGACAAATTAAAACCTATAATAGAAAGAGGCTGTAATTTCTCCTATACTAGGAGTATGACTATTGGCAATATACTTTCACCCACTAAGATATCTAATCAAACACATAGAAGCTCATGGTTGACACAAAAAGGGACCTTTAGATGTAATAGCCCATTATGAAAGGCATGTGATACAATCAGAGTGACTAGATACTTTGAGTCATACACTACAGGACAGAGGTTTGAAACATCCCAATGTATAAATTGCTCTATGGGGTATATAATATATCTAATCTCATGCACGGTTTGCAGACGTCAATACGTGGGACTCACCACTAGAGAGGTGAGATCACGTATTAGGGAACACCTTAGCAACATAAGAAGGGGAAAAGAATGTTCTGCACTAGCCTATCATTTTATACATGTCCATAATAAAGACATTACTACTTTCCAATGGCAAACGATAGAGTTGGTTAGACAACCACTAAGAGGAGGAGACAGAGTGAAGCTTCTCTATAAAAGAGAAGCTTACTGGATATTTTGACTTGGTACTAGGATACCGGCAGGTTTCAATTCTAAATGGGATCTCATCAACCATTGGGAGAAGTAAGATTGTTTGCTATACATTCCTAGGTGATCAGTGAATATGCCAATAACAATATGCCATTAATTAGTGACAATAATTGTCACATTGGAGAAAGTTGAATAGCATTAGTAGGTTTTTTAGTAGAAAATTTGAATTTATAACAAGGTTGATTGTAGACCAATACTGATTTAACCAATAAATATAATACCTAAGAACAGGTACTAAAACAAGTTTAAGATGTAGTAGGTAATAATTCAAATATTCAAGTAACTAGTCTACTAATGAGTAGAGCAAGAAATAGTAGTTCTCTATACAAAGCATGAATTGAAAAACTATTCATTATATTGAGTGTAGATAATGAAATTTGGGATAGACAAATACTGGTGTAGTCCATAGATTCACATAAGAAACATGCATAAGGTCACTGTCAATAATGTCCATTCACATATTCCAGACAAAATAAGGTGCCACTAAGTTTCAAACCTGTAATTATGTATAGCTTAAAACGAGGATCTAGCGATTTATACGAGCGATACAATAAACATGACTAATATCAGTCAGGTATCGCATGCAATTATAGAGCAAAGTATAGAGTAATAATGAAAATATTACGAAGAAATAATAAGCATATAAAATACATGAAACTATATTGTTTACATCGGGTCAAAAATGACTTTAGACATTAGGCTATACAGAGCTGACCTATCAGTCCTTTCTTGTGAGGACATGTGATAAACAAACCTACTTTATGTGCCAATAGAAACAGCTTAGAAGAGGACCAATCGCAATAGAGGGGTGTGTAGGAGACAGCCAATCAGTGAGACAGGAACACGTATAAAGTTATACAGGTACCACACACAGTATCTATGATTACGGTAACCACCGAAACGCGTCAGATGTGAGGGGGTACCTGTCATTACCTGTATTTTACTCTGGCCTGTAGGTGCTTTGACATAGTCAAATTTTATTGTGCTGTTTGTTACGCTCTTTTTTATGGTTCAATAAAGAGCGCATTGTGGAAGGAGGAGCCGTTCTGGACATTCTTTTCATTTCCTTGCTGTTTATACGACTAGTCCATTGGGCTCACCTTCACTACCAGGTGGAATACTCAGAGGCCTTGAACCGGAAGGACAGCCAAGCACTCTCGGAGCAGCGGCGGTGAAGAAGGGGGTGGCAGAACAGATAGGAGCTGCATCCTGTGTAAGTCCGCTTTATATTATAACTTGTTACACAGAGAGTACTGAATTGTTGCCTCTACATACATAGGATGTGATTGTATGTACACGGAGGTATAGGTCTATATCAGAGTGATGTGGATTCTGACTGTCGAGTGCTGGTGCTAAGTGTTTGTTATATCTCATTTTATGTGTATCATCCCTCCCAGAACTATCGTCTCCTGAGGACATTTCACTGTCTGAGAAATGTACCTGTCTATTTTGATTGTTACCCTGTGAGACTCTTCTGCGTCTATTTCTACCTCTACCATATGATCTATTTGAAAATCACTATTGTTTTGGAACTCTCTCCTGTCGGAGAACCTTTTTTTGCGGTTTCATACATAGACAGTATTAGCATTATAATCAGTCACATCTCTAAGATATTTTGTATTTTTCACACCAATGATGTCATTCTTAACACCCGCTAAAACTGTTTTCAAAGTAACATCAAACTGTGCATAATTAGGATCAATCTGGCATGCCAAAAGTTAATTTTGTACATCACTAATATTTTTCCTTAAATCTTCAAGCTGTTTTTCTTTAAATGCAATTAATAAAATCATTAAACGGATGGAACATTCACTCAGAATCTCATTCCAGTAATTAATAAAGTCAACGTCTGTTGTCTCAAATGTAGGAAACATATTCAGTCGCAGTCCCCTAGGTATGATCTTAAGTTTCAAATATCGCTCCATGGTCCAAATATCCCATTGCAACTTTGTTTCCTTGATTAAAAGTCTTTCAGTCTCAATAAACAAATTGTTCAAATTATAATCCGATTTATTAAAAGAGAAAATTTTGTCAAGTTCCTGATTAGAGGGGTCCCTTTCTGAAAAGGGTAATAAAGAGAAGTATTGTGGTGGTGGGTTGTCTGTTGCCATAACCCCTTGCATATTATCACTAAACTCAAGTGGTGCTGCCAGCTTGCACCGCAATTAATAAAGTTCAAGAAAGTCTAGTGAATTCTTCTTTTGTGACATGTCAATATAATGAAAAAATCTTTGCATTATATATTTATTTAATAAGTAGAAACTAGAAACCTGTGAGGGTATGTCCACTTGTGTCAGAGAGTATAGTTCAAAATCAAAAATAAGTTAAAAAAAAATAATATATATATATATATATATATATATATATATATATGTGTGTCTCTTTGCAGGCTCTTGGTTGATGTATGAACTGATGCTAACAAACAATTTCAGGGTGAATTCCAAACTCTTTATGTCTCAATCTTTGTATCCTTGCTATTTTTTAATAGCCTTTTAAACACACAAATATAGATAAATAGAGTTGGTATAAAAAATGCTTACCCCGATGTGTGCATCAATCCGTCTTTATTCCGCCAAAACATGGGCGTACTTGTGTCACCAAACACTTCAGCACTGATGTGCTTAAGAATTCAACCTACTCCACTCAGGTGCACCCGGTCTGAAATAGAAATACACTCCTAGTAAACGCCAAAACGTAGGCGCTGTCTTTACCAGAGGTGTGTACCAATCTGGCCAATCCTTTTCAAAAGGTAAGAAGTTAACCACTCAGATGCACCCGGAGTAAAACAGAGCTGTGCTCCTTGTAGACGGCAAGACGTGGGAGTTATCTTACCGGAGGTCTGTATCAATCTTATGCAATCCTTTTCCGGGGATGAAAAGCAGTCCGTGGAAGCAGGTAGGTATCACCAGGATCAAGAACCCAAGTTAAAAGAGGCAAACAAACAAGCGGCTGCACCGCCACTCTCGACACTGTGGATTCGCCGTCAAATAGGTGTATGGCAATGAGGCATATACGCTCAAGGCTGGTCAAATACAGGATACTAAAAATTGGAGGAGAGCGATATCTTTTTTATAAAACATAACTTTTATTTAGTGCATCAGCACAGAGTTTAAAAGTCCACTTTCTTTCTCACCACCAAATGTAAAAACAGGTATCAAAAAACAGCTGCTAGGAATAGCTTACGCGTTTCAGCACACAGGCCGTAATCATAGCTTATCTAAACACAGAAGGTGATCAGTACTTATTACCAATCCTAAACAGCTATTAGTTAAAACATAAAGAGTCACAGCTGTATGATAAATGTCTCACAATAGTTAACTCCCCCTATACCAAGGATGAAAAAGACAAATTAAATAGTGTCATGCTAATATTTTGCAGACATAGATCAGATTTTACAATGCAGAACCGATATATTAAAGTATACAATATAAGAAAAATACACTCATATCGTTAATTTATCAGTATTTCAGAAAAGTGTGTATACGCAAAACATATCAGCCTGGTAATGTAGTACAATATATATATATATATATATATATATATATATATATATATATATATATATACATATACTTATACAAATGTATAGAATATCCTAAAAACTAGGTCTCCTATTTACAAAAGATCAAATAACATTGTAAGTACAATATTATAATCCATTTCAGTTATCATTATCTGGATAGACATATAGTTTAATAGTTCTTTAATAAAGTTTACCTTAAGACATATCATCAAAGGATAATTAATTTCACAAAATGATCATTACCCAAGACCATTGACAGATATATATATTAGTATACACAATATGAAAACCCTAGGAAAACAGTGGCTGATTAGGGGATTCAAAACCAGATAACCTACTCCATAAGCACTAGTGAAACCCACTAAGCTAGTGCAAGTCTGATAGTGTACTTATACAATTACAATTAGTAGGAGTGAGTTTCTAGAGAAAACTTAAAATGTATTTCTACTGGGAATCGAACCTAAATTTCCCACTCCACAGACTGCAATACAACCCACTATGCTATACTATTAGTCGAGAGTTTAGTGAGATTTTAATAATTATTAAAGAATAGGGTATAATTGTTCACAGATATCTAAAGTCTTAGGCCTAGATTTGGAGTTCGGCGTTAGCCGTGAAAACCAGCGTTAGAGGCTCCTAACGCTGGTTTCTTACGCACTCCGGTATTTAGAGTTTATTTACCGCCACTCAAAATACACCTAACGCTCACCTTTCTACCGCCACCTCAGACCCAGTAGTAAACATATACCGACAAAAACAACATCCACGAATCACAAAACAAATATTACACAAAGTACACTTACACTCATAGAAACACTACACTATCTTTATTTTTCATATTTATTTTGTTTTCGGTAAAATACAAAGGATTAAAGTTGCGAGATCTTGGGTGTTTGAAAAAAATCCACAAAAATCCATTTTCCCATTGACTTACATGGACATACGGGAAAAGACCCTCATATACCTACATCTAACTAATAACATTATCACAAACATACACTCATTGATGCATACAAACAATATACACCACATGACATACACAAAATATTTATTTATTACAAAAAGAACACAATTTAGTTACTTTTTCACACAAGCTCATGACGTCACTCACTTTACGAGGAAAACCAGTCTTAGAAAAAAAAATTATAAATCTTTAGAGCCTCCATTGACTTCTATTGGGAAGACGTGCTCGTGCACGCGAAACCCTCATTTCCCTAACGCACGCAAATAGCGTAGACTGAAAAACTCCAAATACCAGCGCTAGAAAAGACATGATTTCATGCGTTAGACACAGCTATGATAAATAGATCAAGAAATGACTATTTCCCTATGGTGGACTTATGGTTTTTAATTATTAAATATTCACAACACCATAAATTTGTTTCACACTTTTAGATTACATCAACTACAAATCCACATCACTAGTAACACATTATTATTTCAATAAAATTACATTTAAAATTAAAATAAAATTCAATACACATTTCTGGATTCACAAACACTACACAATGGGAAACACCTCTCATTTACCTTTATTATTGCATTTCAGTTATTCAACTCATATGCTTGCAGCAACTGCATATTTACATAGGCTTAACACATAATCACTCATGGATGCACATATATTACTTTTAACATTCACTCATACATGTGCATTCAAATGATGGTGGACAAACACATTACATTCTCTACAGGAATCACAAAACACAACATATGGATTTGACGGTACTTGTAACATCATTATTCCATCACAATAAACCATTAGGAATTACCTACAAAAAATACATCATTACACCAGATTACAGATGTCACTTTATGGGAAGGAACAACAATGCCAGATCGCTATATAGAAGTCAGCATATGTGGGACACAATCACAATATATACGTACATGTACATAACACGTATCACCCATCACACAACCACAAAGCACACATTTAGATTTTATTCAGCACACAATAACAATGTAGCACAATACAACAACACAATGAGGATTTCACAACTACATAGGCAGGTTAATAATATCATGACGTCATTAGAAGATTCAACCATACACATCACAGATTCACCACTGTACCGCCCCTTTAGGAACTTTAACACTCAATACTACAATACAACATATACGTAAACCACACTTTTGAACAGCATTATTATGGAGATTTCAATGGGACAATTAAGAAATATTGTCAGATCGCAAATCACTTATATATACAATACTACAGATGGCAGCCGGAAGTTATTCAGTATTAGTGCCATTTTTATGGCACGCATACAATATTGTCAGATCTAAAATCACTTATATATACAATACTACAGATGGCAGACGGGAAGTTCTGAATTATTATTGCGATTTGAAAGGGACGCATACAATATTGACATCTCGGCAATCACTTATATATACAATACTACAGATGACAGCCGGAAGTTATTCAGTATTAGTGCCATTTTAATGGGACGCATACAATATTGACAGCTCGGCAATCACTTATATACACAATACTACAGATGGCAGATGGGAAGTTCGGAATTATTATTGCGATTTGAATGGGACGCATACAATATTGACAGCTCGGCAATCACTTATATATACAATACTACAGATGACAGCCGGAAGTTATTTAGTATTAGTGCCATTTGAATGGGACGCATACAATATTGACAGCTCGGCAATCACTTATATATACAATACTACAGATGACAGCCGTAAGTTATTCAGTATTATTGCGATTTTAAAGGGACGCGATTTTAAAGGGACGCATACAATATTGACAGCTCGGCAATCACTTATATATACAATACTACAGATGGCAGACGGGAAGTTCTGAATTATTATTGCGATTTTAAAGGGACGCATACAATATTGACAGCTCGGCAATCACTTATATATACAATACTACAGATGGCAGACGGGAAGTTCTGAATTATTATTGCGATTTTAAAGGGACGCATACAATATTGACAGCTCGGCAATCACTTATATATACAATACTACAGATGGCAGATGTTACTTTATCGTTTACAAACAATATTGCAGCAACATTGATCGATCACATTCGATGCACATTATACACAACTATGCACTTTCATTCATGTTAGCCTGGACGTGTGCTTGTTACTATAAGATCGCGTTTAATAAATATTGATTACGCATATGAACAAACATTACAAACATGCACTGTATGTGTGATATTTGACACTTTCACATTGAGATTTATTGGCGGAAAACAACATTTCAGCCAAAAAAATACAACGCCCACTTTGAAAGCATTCGCGCCGCTCACATACAAACAAGTGAATACAATCAGCAATCATTACAAACTCAATACCATTGGACTAATCGTACTATAAATCCCCCAAACAACATGGCCAATGCATCACTTGTGATCCACATCAGATCAAGTGCTTACCTTGTTACGCTGTTTTGAAAGATGGATGACGATGACATGGTAGACGCTGCTGGTGCTGCTATTGGCGAACTAGCTGTTGGTCGAATCAGGCAGCCTCGGCGGCTCAGACCGAGACGAAGGGGTCGTCTGGTTCGAGGTCCTCGTGTCTACAGGGTGAGACCCACCTTGGAAAACATGAGCGACTTTGAGGTTTTTGATAAGTATCGGCTCGATCGCGAACAGCTCATTGGCCTTTACGATCTTCTTAAACCTCATTTGGAGCCACGTATACAAATAAGGACTGCTGTTCCCCCCATGAGTAAGATGCTAAGCTGTCTATACGTCCTGGCCTCCGGGAGTTTTCAATCCGGAGAACTGTACATGCATGGCCTGGCTCAAGGTACATTCTCTGTGGTGTTTGATAACTTTCTGGACGCCATGGTACGTATCAGTAAGCAATACATAGGATTCCCACAGAATGATGGTGATTGGAGGCGCCTGAAGCGGGAATTCTTTGATATTGCTCAATTGCCCAATGTCTTGGGAGCCATAGATTGTACCCACATTGCGCTGCGTGCTCCAATTGATGACTTGCCCTTCAGAAATCGCAAACATTTTCATAGCCTCAACGTGCAGTATGTTTGTGACGCACGGATGAGGATTATGCATGTGTATGCGAATTTTGGAGGGGCTTGTCATGATGCCCGCATCCTCTCTCTGTCGTCCCTGTGGAGCCAGTTTGAGGAAAGACAAATGCCCCCTGGTTATCTCGTTGGTGAGTATTTGTGCTCAACATGGTTAATTATTTTGACAATTGGCCCTGTATTTTTTAACTGTTAGCGTCATGTTCAGCTATAGGATTAAATTTAACCATTTGTTATTTACTGACGCTAATGTCTATTTTTATTTAAATGCAGATATGTAGCATGTCTTACCTTAAGTGTTCAGATAGAGAATGCAATGTAACCATGTAGTTAGCATTTTACACAAGGTTTGTGTTCAGAACAATACGCATATGTAGCATGTCTTAGCTGAAATGGGAAGCTATTATCTCATGCAATTTAACCCTGTCATTGTCTCTTTCTGCTAATGTCTAGTTTTATTTAAATGCAGATATGTAGCATGTCTTACCTTAAGTGTTCAGATAGAGAATGCAATGTAACCATGTAGTTAGCATTTTACACAAGGTTTGTTTTCAGAACAATACGCATATGTAGCATGTCTTAGCTGAAATGGGAAGCTATTATCTCATGCAATTTAACCCTGTCATTGTCTCTTTCTGCTAATGTCTAGTTTTATTTAAATGCAGATATGTAGCATGTCTTACCTTAAGTGTTCAGATAGAGAATGCAATGTAACCATGTAGTTAGCATTTTACACAAGGTTTGTTTTCAGAACAATACGCATATGTAGCATGTCTTAGCTGAAATGGGAAGCTATTATCTCATGCAATTTAACCCTGTCATTGTCTCTTTCTGCTAATGTCTAGTTTTATTTAAATGCAGATATGTAGCATGTCTTACCTTAAGTGTTCAGATTGAGAATGCAATGTAACCATGTAGTTAGCATTTTACACAAGGTTTGTTTTCAGAACAATACGCATATGTAGCATGTCTTAGCTGAAATGGGAAGCTATTATCTCATGCAATTTAACCCTGTCATTGTCTCTTTCTGCTAATGTCTAGTTTTATTTAAATGCAGATATGTAGCATGTCTTACCTTAAGTGTTCAGATTGAGAATGCAATGTAACCATGTAGTTAGCATTTTACACAAGGTTTGTTTTCAGAACAATACGCATATGTAGCATGTCTTAGCTGAAATGGGAAGCTATTATCTCATGCAATTTAACCCTGTCATTGTCTCTTTCTGCTAATGTCTAGTTTTATTTAAATGCAGATATGTAGCATGTCTTACCTTAAGTGTTCAGATTGAGAATGCAATGTAACCATGTAGTTAGCATTTTACACAAGGTTTGTTTTCAGAACAATACGCATATGTAGCATGTCTTAGCTGAAATGGGAAGATACAGAATAATATAGAAATTTTATTTTTTGGATGTTTCTGACAAGTTTTAATATGGATTATTGTTTTTAACAAAAAAAAATTTATACAACAATATACTAGTTTAAGTATTCTGTTTGAATTATGTTCTGTTCAAAATTTATAGGTGATTCTGGGTACATGAGCCGGCCTTGGCTCATTACCCCCTTGCGTAGCCCGACTGATGTGTCTGAGGAGCGCTACAATAGGGCTCATAAGAGAACCAGGGCGGTGGTTGAAAGGATGTTCGGGCTCCTGAAGATGAGATTCAGGTGCCTGGACCGTTCTGGAGGAGCACTCCAGTACAACCCAAAGAAGGTGGCTAAGATCGTTGTAGCCTGTAGCGTCCTGCATAATATTGCACAGCGGGCTGGGATGCTGCAGGCCGTCCCGGTGGACAGAGACCTCCTCAGAGATGAGGAGGATGATCCTGTTCTAGAGGGGGAATTCCAGGACGAGGGACTTGATGTCAGAGCAGACGTCATCAACCGCCACTTTAGACGGTAAAGAATAGAAGTTACACTGGAGTATTTTCAATAGATGTGAACTCTATGGAAATGACAAGTAGAGAATTGTGCAAACATGTTAGTATTGATCAAATGTTAGAATAATTTTTAATTTTCATAATATAGGTGATGCTCTGGGCATTGGGTCCTATAGCGAGTCTTTGCCACCTGGTTTTTAAAGAGGACATCAGATGGTAAGTAGAAATGTATGGACTGTTGCTGGCATGATTTGTACACAAATACATCATATGGCATACATTTTAAAAAATAGATTTTTGTTTACACATTACTTAAAATGTACATAATCAGAAAGGGATACTCTAGAATGACTATGGTTCAATGTCACACAGAGGTTTTTTCTGCTCAATATGACTCATCTTCACACTTGATAGAAAATAACACAGGTTCATACACAGGCTTAGTAAGCTAGTGACAGATATTTATTATGAAATGGGGGGTGGGAGAGGGGTACAGAACTGATTCACACACTTGTATGAATTTTTTTGTTAAAATTTCTTACATTAGGGAGATGACTTAATCTAAAGACTGAAAGGGAACAATTTGAAGCCTGACAGTCAAGATTGCCCAGACTGACAGTGGGGAAAAAGCCAAGATTGAAATTGAAGTATACCAATGGGATCATGTCTGGCATTATCTTTCAATTCTGCTGACCTTGAAAACCATACAAAGACATGTTCACATGGTAAGTGCAAACTATTTGATAGAATAAGGCTGTGGAGACATCCTATTGGAGACACTTAGATGATTTTCTATTTTGTAGATGGTATTTCCCAGTCCTCTATTTAATGAACTGATGAATAAGACACCTATTGAAGATCAACTGTTTACCCCTGAATTGACTTTCAAAGACCATGCATTATCCAGGTTGGTGCATGCTAGTTAAGAATCACATGAAGAATGTTGATTATTGTTAGCTTACATACATTAGTCATACTTATTTCATCATTAGATATTTAGGGATCACAATCAGAAAAAGGAATACATATTATAGTTGATATAGAGGTATTTGAATGGACATGAAATATTAGATTTATGTTCAGCATACATATATTGTTGAAATGTGATATACATTATTATGTATAATTTGAATTTTGGATATTTAAATAGAATTTTTAATCAACAATATAATGGTGTATGTATTTCATTAATTTTAAATCAATTTAATGATTATCTTTAAAAAATGTTGATCAAAGTTAGAGCATAGACACCATATGATTTTAAATGTATTTTATGAATATTTGACAACGTGTGTATTAACTTTGTTCCATTTTTATTATTTTTCATTTCAGATTGGCATCTGATGACTTCCAGGAATATTTAATTATTTTCTATTAAATATATTTTGACATGTTAATACTAAACATTTTATTATTAAATACATTATTTTGAACAGATTCTACTAAATATCAATATAATCTGTAAATAAATAAAACTTGGACTCCCATGACTGGTAGTTGGCTATTTGACAAGCACATGCATAAGATAAAATAATGCATTAATATTAGAAAATAAAATGCTTCAGAGAATATTAAAATATATTTTATAACATTAATTGGGGAGTCAGATTCTTCAATGCTTTTATATTGAAAATGTATATATTAAAATTATTTAGGATATGTAGTAAAATTTTAATTTTTTTAACATTTAATAAGGTGAAGTGGTTCAATTACATGAAAGTGACAGTGTTGTTGAATGTAAAAATAATTGTATAAGATCATGTATCTTCCTTAGGTATCTCAAAACATTATTTGAAAAATTATTTAAATTATTACATTTATAAATGGTAGGTCATTTAACTTGATATTTTTCAAAAATTAGTTATTGGATGCCAGGTTAATCTATGTAATTTTCTAGTGGAGTCATTTAACTATACTTAGTAATATTATGTATTTATTACAATCTTACCTCTTGGGTTAGACATCAAATATCTATATAGAATGTAAATTCCCCTTTTGTTTATTTTGTCAATGTTAAATCAAAATACAAAATGTTTGGGTCCTTAAAGGGACATTCACAAAGTATATTTTGTATAGATTTTTAAAAATATCATACAAGAATTTAAACATATTTAGAAAGTACTATAGAATTACATTCAGTCTTTAAATATACTTGTTAAAATAAAAAAAACAATGCACATATCTTAGTCAATGATATAAGGCATCTATATGCAAACAACAATCAGCATCAAAATAGCCTATGTAGAGATGTATTTAATCCAAGAATATATATAATTACAATATAATGATTGAATAACAAAACATATTAAGTTGTTCAAATATAAGAATATTATACAAAATGCATACATAACATATAGCTTAATGTCCCTCTACGCTGAAGGCTAAAAAAGACCTCATTTAATAAATATATTTCAGTCAGTGTGTAAAACAATCTAGAAGTTAATCTAAATTTGCTTTACTCATATGTTAGACTCATTTAGCAAAAGGAAGGTGCCTAGGTTTATGATATTTTAAGCATTATTGTGAAATGTTTATTTAAAGGGACATGAACTCAAAATATACTTAAAGGTAGACAGTTAAAAAATTAATGATTTATACATTCTGAATGAGTATTCTATTTGAATCAACTTTAAAACTTGTCTCATATTATGAATGCTCATTGTGATGTTGCTATCATTACTTTAAAAATAAGGCAGTAAATAGCTAATTTATTTGCTTCAGTACTCTGGACAGAACTTGATTGTTTGGAATAATTGATGCAACAATCGTCAAGGACAACCCAGGTTTTTATTAAACAATTGTCCGTAATATAAAATATCATTATTGATTTGCAAAGAAACATAACAAGATAACTGTTAACATTTGATAATCGGATTAAAGAATAAAGTTGATTAACATTTCATGCTCAATCACCAATGCTAAATTTGTTTGGACAGTGTCCCTTTAAGAGATTTAAAGAGTGTATTTACTTATCTTGCTATCTTGACATACTTTGCTTGAAAAGCATATCGAGATCGGCTCAGTAGATGAAGATTGGTGGATGCACAGAGATGCCTTATGTGATTGTCTCAACCATGTGCATTTAAATTTCTTCTGTTGAGGATATATAAATACTAATGGAAAATGATTCACATTTTAAAGTCTAAACAATCTTCTATCTCTACAGATCATTTGATACAATTGTTTGTAATGTCTCTTTAAAACTAAAGACGCCATTGCACAATAACATATATGAGCACTTCAGACAAATACAAGCTCGAGGTTTATTTGCGAATAACAAAGCTGTAGTTTAATATTTATAAACAGATTATCCAAGTTACTGACATTCTAACCTGAATTTTAACATTAATAAATATTGCGTGGGAAACGCATCTTGAAACACCAGATTAGCATCTTTAAACATTAGAGTCTAATGTCACGCAATAGCACACAATCAATGTGCATTATAAAGACATTTAATAGAGCAATGTCAATACTTCACAATAAATGTATTTAAAGAACAATAAAGACATACAATATGAAATGTGTATTTGTATTAAAGAAACAGACCGTTATTAAACCGAGAAATGTCTACAACATTAATAATGTGACAGTATTAGATTTTAAAGAGTATTTAATCATTAATATTTAACGGATCACAGATATTAAATCTGCGTCACACATATCCGCATAACAGGCCCATGAGTTACAAATAAGTCTACATGAAAAATGAAGTAACAGCACCACCAAGCGGTATGTGTAAGGAAGTTACTAAGATATGAAACATTAAGGAACGGCCAATCAGAGTTCATCACACAAACACAACTTGAGTCAGGATGGTCTCACAGACATTATAACAATATTTCTAACTTTTATCCAATCAGATGTACAGATAAATTGTCCCATGGTGCATCTCATGTTTACTTCACCATATAAAAGTCCATTACACGTTGCCATCTTTGTCAGTTCTCTAATGCCTGCAGGCAGTGTTATATATTAATATTATTATAATATATTTAGTAGCCAACCGAGCAGGCATGTCAGTTCCCAGGTTCACCAAGGAGGAGAGCGCTGCACTGGTCCACGCCGTCAAGGACTTTTATCCCCAGCTGTTTGGGAACAAGAGGAGGTTGACAGATGCGCCTGTTAAGAAGGCCCTCTGGGAGTCTATCACCAATGCGGTTAGATTGGTGTGTGACGTCCAGAGGACCCAGGATCAGATCATGAGGAGATTCGGAGATATGAGGTTGCGTTTATCGAAAAAAGTAAACCTCATAAGGGACTGGGTACAAGCCCGTAAAAGAGGGGGCCAAAGAAAGGCCCAGCGGAAACTGTACCTACTCCCTTATGAGGTGACTTTATGCGAGCTCCTCAATCTCCGGGTCCCCAAAAGATTTGGATCCTCGCCATCCTCGGCCTCCTCTTCTTCCCTCCCAGCTGCGGGATCTGAAAGTCCTGACGCGGGGGCCAGGGCAGCTGCTTCTCCGTCCGGTGGCCTGGGAGGAGATGATAGAGAATCTGAACCAGGTAATTATCCAACTTCATATAATATTTTTTTTTTTTTTTTTTTATAATCAAAATATGTGTATATAGTCAGATACTAAACCTATACAGATCTCACAACATACACTACATATGATGTTTAGATATCTGATTTTAGATTATTGACACATGAAATAGGAATGATGTTTCTTGCGCTCTACAGAATATGCGTCACAGAGCGGAAATGTAATTTCTCATCCACGTTAACATGGGTTTGCGGAAAGTGGCATTGCTTTATACATGTTGTTCAAATGACGGATGCGTAATTCCGCTTGGAATCATTGCGCAATGATTGCGAAAATGGCATTTCTCATCCACGTTAACATGGGTTTGCGGAAAGTGGCATTGCTTTATACATGTTGTTCAAATGACGGATGCGTAATTCCGCTTGGAATCATTGCGCAATGATCGCGAAAATGGCATTTCTCATCCACGTTAACATGGGTTTGCGGAAAGTGGCATTGCTTTATACATGTTGTTAAAAATTAAATGGGAATTCTTAGATTAGTGAAGAATACAGTATTCTTATTTTAAATATTATAGCTAATAAAAAACGAATAATACAAAAAAATTATAACATATGGCCATCAATTGATGATTATGTAATAACAAGCAGATATTCTTAAAGATACAGTAAACAACACAACTGATTGAAAATAAGAGTCCAGGATATATTTATAATTAATTTAATTGAGGAAACAATTAACTCATGGGACTACCAAAGGATTAATATTTTTCAATTGATTTGTTATTAATGTAAATTTTTTAAACATGGCATGATTAGTATTAATGATATGCAATCCTCATTTAATATATTACAGATATGGATGTGGCTGCTGGATCCTCAAGCCAGGGCTTGTCACAGTATGGTATGTCTCTTTTTAATTGACATTTGTCTTAGAAACATGGACTGAACATTACATACTAAATACACATTGTTCAATATTTATATGTAATGTCTATTTAATAGATGAAAATTAAATAATTATTCGGATATCCTTAAATAACATATTACATTTTAATTGCATGCTCAATACCATTCATGACATCAACATATGGAGTAGATAATTCATTAACAACAACATTGTGGAATCAATTTAATTTTAGATTAAAGGGATACTGAGCTACAATTATTAATATTGTCATTCAGATACAGTATGCAATATTAATAAACATAAAAATATAATACTATCATCATATGTGACATATTCTATTGCTAAATGTATTGTAAAATAAAGAAAGTATGTTTATGTGCATCTAAATTTTGGTTGACCAACCTGGGTTTTTATTGATGATTGGTGGATACCTTCAACAAACAATATTTATTGAATCCAATATTCCTTATCTGCCTTTAAGATTAATATCGAGCAACATTCTAATTATAATAGGAGTCAATGTTAAATCATTTTTTACAGTTTGAACATAGAAATCAATTATTTAAATTAATCATGTCAGTGTCCCTTTAAGACAAAATAGATTCATTCATATTTACATTCTTTTTATTAAAAACTATTGATATATAAATCACATTCTCTGTTGGAGTTACTTTATAGATATCTGCATACTCTAACAGCACCATGATTACATATTTGTAATAATCAATTTTGTTTTGTATTGTGATAAATATGTGTTGTGTCCTAAACAAGATTACTGTACATTGCAAAAATGGCTCGATGTGACACATGTGTTTGTTTAGATTTGTCAACAGATGCTACTCAATATGTGGTTTGTGTGTATTCTTGTAACTTCTTAAGGACATATGACGGAATTATTCCGTCATAAAACAATTGAGCAAAGTGAAAGCCGTGTCCTTAAAGGGTTAAGAACATTGATCATTGGGTATATTTAGATATGCAATAGCAGCATCTGAGATGAATTTGATGTCTAATGTAGTCTGACATTAAACATATGTTCAATACAGATATTTTTACAGAATCCCCTTGATTCAATCAAGCATTTTCTGGTGTAATGACTGCTCTATTCTTCACATTTTAAAGTTGATTAATGTTAAAATTCTAGACAGATGTGATTTAGTGATATCCCAAATGTGTTTAATAATATATATCTATATCATTCATAGAGAGAGTTGGTGTGGTGAGCCCACAGGAATCCAGCAGTGACATAGAGACGCCTTTGCGGTCTCCTGGTAAGTCCATTGACTCATTTATATGTAATTGAAGGTGTATTGCTAATCAATATTATGATCATGATTCTGATGAAGCATAACATTATAAAAATTCAAAATATTTATCTTCTGATTATATATTAATTTATTTTTCATATTGAACGATTAATAATTTCTACTTTATTAGTCTACACATTTGTTATTCATAAGATGTATAACATATGTTTGTTTCCATTAGATTTTTTGACAACAGTCATCAAGTGATACACACATGAGAAATCTTAAATGTTCTATGTACTATGCTTTTATGAATTTAACATTAATACAAACAATACATTAAAATTAATATTCATTGACAATAACAAATCTATTGTCATTTGTATGCTCCATCAAAATGATGTAAATCATAACTTTGTGTGTGTATATCTTTAATGCAACATTGATGTGCGTATTTGAGCAACAGTAACATATGTTATAATATCTGATCTTAACGTGTACACAACATGTTATGTTTTACAGAGATTGATGTCACATGTGGGACGGAGGAGGAAGAGGCTGCCTTGGAGTCTGATGGTATGTGAAATATATCTATCATGTTTCCAACATGTTTCTTTTTTGGAAATCATTTTATTGAAGACATTAAAAGTCTACAGCTTTTGCCCTTTAAAAAGGAATATTATTTGTCTGTTCAAATACACTACTGCCCCCTTTCTATATCAGGCAGCATGAAATTCTGCTTGTATATTTATTTTTAAAAATTTATAATTCATGCCATCATTATGTCACATGCATATTCCATGCCAAAACACAATAATAAGGTTCAAATTGTACAGACAGTCATTGATATTCATCTGAGTGCCTATATACATACCATATCCTCATTTCATAATTGTTTAAAAATTCAAACACACTTCGAAGTATATTGAAAACATAATCAATTTGAAATGCGTTGATTTGATGTCAGGATGTATGAGATGTTAATATATTTTCTTTACATTTTCAGATGGATCCACCATTTCTGGTCATCTGGTTTCCGCCCCTGCCCAGTCACAGACCCCTCCCCATGCACACACCCATGACCATGGCCACACCCCTGCACAGACCCAGAGCCCTTCCCATGACCAAACTCATGACCATGCCCAGACCACTGCCAGCCCTTCCCATATTTCAAATCCTGTCCCTCCCACAAAACGCCCATACACCCCCCTTCGCCGCTCTCCCCGTATTCTGGCCCGTACAGCTGCCCAGACCCAAACTCCCCACTCCCCAGCTGTACGGCCTACCCCGGAGCGGCAGCTCACCCCTCCCCAAGCCATTCACATCCCTCCCCAAGCCAATCCCATCCCTCCCCCCTGTCTCAACCTTCATTGTCCTGGGTGTCAGATTGTCCTTCCCAGGCACAGCTGTAAGTATCATTCTAAATACACTTTATAAGATACTTAAAGGTACAGTGAAGTTAAATTGGTTAAATTGTGATTCAAATCCAGCATGCAATGTTAATCAAATTTATAATTTAATACTCTTATTAATTATTCGTCATTCTCTTGATATATTTTTTGAAAAAAAGTAATTCCTATAATTAGTTTAAACAATAAAATAAATCTGGCCATCATTTCTTTATTGTTGGATGAATGTATCCATCAACCAGCATGCACAAACAAAGTTGATATTGGCTTCCATAAAAAGCAACATTCTTGCATTCAAAATATAGCTTGAGAATTAAAACATATAATGAATATGTGTAATTTATAAAGATTTGTCATGTCATGCTCTATCTGAATGAGTCCATTAAATATTTAGGTTCAGTGTCCCTTTAATTGGATATCGCTACATATACCAAACACCACTACTTGGATCCAAAATTTTATGTACAAATGTGGATACATTATCTCTTGTCTAACCCAGTGGGAATGTAATTTCTTCTGGTTGCTATGTTTACACAGCTTGTCCTCAATGCAAAAATGTTTAAGGATAGGTGTGCCTACCACAGTCTAAATTTAATTTTTAAATTGCTGATGTAAGTACAATGTAAATCCTTTAACAAGATTTGATACACTCAAGCTGTATAAGTGGATCATCTAAAACCAATTAAAGGGGACAACATGTTTGAGTAACATGTCCCTTTAATGATTTCTGTCTGTCTGAATAACCTAATTCATGTGTAAAGAATAAATGTAAACTAATTTATGTAAAGAATTATTTGTCTTTATGATGACAATGTATGTATTAAAATTTTTTAGTCTGTTGTGTAATTATCCTTAATATTTAATTTTATTTTATTTTAGGCTGTGACTCAGCATGGCTCATGCTAGAAGGGATAGCAAGAGTAGAGCAGGCCGTGTTGAGGAACGCAGCTGTCCTGAGAGGGATGAACGACACCATGCAGGCCCAGCTCCGGGTTCAGGACTTGACTCTGCGTGAAATTATGCGATTACGTTCAAGGCCTGAATCTGGAGCTGGACATGCACAGGACAATGAAGAGGATGACCAGTAAGTGGAGGATCTGGATATGCTCCATGGTGGCAGATAAGAATCCTCCGTCCACATGTTGAATTTGTATTTTTAGTGTTGCCATTTGGCCTTTTTTTCTGTTTATTGTTGTGCCTGTTGCACTCTTTTACCTTGTCATATGTCTCCAATGGGGCTATGCTGGCCCTTGGCAACTCTCTTCATGGACTGTGATGCACTGTGTTACCTTGCCATGTGTCTCCAATGGGGCTATGCTGGCCCTTGGCAACTCTCTTAATGGACTGTGATGCACTGTGTTACCTTGCCATGTGTCTCCAATGGGGCTATGCTGGCCCTTGGCAACTCTCTTCATGGACTGTGATGCACTGTGTTACCTTGTCATATGTCTCCAATGGGGCTATGCTGGCCCTTGGCAACTCTCTTCATGGACTGTGATGCACTGTGTTACCTTGTCATATGTCTCCAATGGGGCTATGCTGGCCCTTGGCAACTCTCTTAATGGACTGTGATGCACTGTGTTACCTTGCCATGTGTCTCCAATGGGGCTATGCTGGCTCTTGGCAACTCTCTTCATGGACTGTGATGCACTGTGTTACCTTGTCATATGTCTCCAATGGGGCTATGCTGGCCCTTGGCAACTCTCTTCATGGACTGTGATGCACTGTGTTACCTTGTCATATGTCTCCAATGGGGCTATGCTGGCCCTTGGCAACTCTCTTCATGGACTGTGATGCACTGTGTTACCTTGTCATATGTCTCCAATGGGGCTATGCTGGCCCTTGGCAACTCTCTTCATGGACTGTGATGCACTGTGTTACCTTGTCATATGTCTCCAATGGGGCTATGCTGGCCCTTGGCAACTCTCTTCATGGACTGTGATGCACTGTGTTACCTTGTCATATGTCTCCAATGGGGCTATGCTGGCCCTTGGCAACTCTCTTCATGGACTGTGATGCACTGTGTTACCTTGTCATATGTCTCCAATGGGGCTATGCTGGCCCTTGGCAACTCTCTTCATGGACTGTGATGCACTGTGTTACCTTGTCATATGTCTCCAATGGGGCTATGCTGGCCCTTGGCAACTCTCTTCATGGACTGTGATGCACTGTGTTACCTTGTCATATGTCTCCAATGGGGCTATGCTGGCCCTTGGCAACTCTCTTCATGGACTGTGATGCACTGTGTTACCTTGTCATATGTCTCCAATGGGGCTATGCTGGCCCTTGGCAACTCTCTTCATGGACTGTGATGCACTGTGTTACCTTGTCATATGTCTCCAATGGGGCTATGCTGGCCCTTGGCAACTCTCTTCATGGACTGTGATGCACTGTGTTACCTTGTCATATGGCTCATATATTCCTTATTTTTACAAGATTATTTATAAACGTTGTGTATGTTTTCTTACATACTAATAAAATACATTTTATTTCACAAATAATTGTCCTCATTCTTCCTGTTATTTTTTGAAAGCTCTAGTTTATGTTGTTGATCCTTAAAGGGACCTACCAAATATATTTGTTATACTGAAATCATATATGTAAGACAATAGTAAATGACTTTAAGATTAACATTTCCAATGTAATCTTATTATTTGTCTTTATATTATTTTCTCTTAGCTCTATCATTGCCTGATTATGATTAGCAGAGTAATTTCTTTATATATGTATATATAGATTGGTATTTGTGTATATATGTATATTTAAATGTTCAGATCCATGTGTGTATTTAGAAAGTCTGCATGAATTGATGCACCTTTACCAAATGATCTGAGTATTGATAAAATGATATAATCCCTGTAAAGTCTTCATTTTATTGAAATAGTATTGACTATGTGTATGCTCTTTTTAAAAACAAAATAATGTCCCTTTAAGTGATGTTGATCACAATTGTTAATGAATGTATTTCCGTTTGTAAAGCGTTTTTGTCCTTTTTACAAGAACAAGGACATATAATTTTATTAATAAACAATCTTATTGTAATGTTGACAGCACCTGTATTTCATTTTCAAATCTATATTAGTGTAAAAGTGTAACCAAATAAATCTCTGTGTGTAATGCAAATAATTTAGATGATGAATATTAGTTAACTAATATGTTAACAAAATACATCTCCTCCCATATATGGCTATAGGTAGGCTGACAATAATTAAACCTGAATAAATGACACGTTTAATCAATACATGTATAACTATTGTTATTCAACAACAATCCAAACATATCTTAAACCATCAATGGCATATGTATTTCTCATGTGTATCTTTTAAATGTTAAAGATATACACCATAGCTATAGTTCAAGGGACAGTCAAGTCCGAAAAGATGATTCAGGATTTGTTGTCATTCCTAGATAGCAATCTACACACATACTAGTTCCTAAAATATAAATACGTTTCTTAGTGATATGCCAAGATGTCACTGAGTCCTTGTATTGTCTGCGGTTTTTCAGCGATCTCGGATGCGCCATGTTGCTTAAGAAGTCACCTGCCAGGCTGTCCAATGATTCCTTGTATTGACTGACGTTCTTACGTGATCAGGAATATGCCTTTTATTGGATTGCGTTTTGACGCGATCAAGGATGCGCCTTTTTTTTTGGGCGTTCTTACGTGATCAATAATGTGCCTTTCATTGGATGGCGTTCTTACGTGATCAAGGAAGCGCCATGTTAAGGCGGCACATGTAAAGGTAAAAAAACGTCTGATTGGATTACGTAGTCCCGCAATATTTGTGCACTTTAAAAACGTTTGTGACTGCATCCAATTTTAAAAAGCTTGCGAATATGTATTATTTGCATCATGTTACATTGTTGACCCGTAGCTGATAAAGACCACCACATTCTCTTTTGCTGTATGTTTGGTTGAATCAACGAACGAAAGAAAAATGTTTTCATGCATAGGATATTTCTAGGCAAGTGCAAATCTCTACAGTCCATGTTTAATATGTTTGTCAACAATATGTTCCTTTTTCAGAAAAAATTAATGTTGTGTTTAATGTTGAATATATCTAATTAATAAATAGGCGCTATTGTGTTTGAATAAAGTAATCAATATGCATTTATCTTTATCATATGCTAAATATATGATGCCGACTTCTTCTAAATGTAATTTCGTTGTATATTTTATTAAAGGTTCATTAGACACTCACATTATAAATCAAAAGCTTGGATTTTGTCTCTAGTTAGATAGTCCATTGTTTAACCAATACGTTTATTTTTTCTTCTGTTCTAAGAAAATGTAAGTAATTTTCTTACTCCTCGCAAAGCCTCTGAGTTTCATGTGAGTACATTCTCCAGCTTTCTCCAGTTTGTGTAAAGGGTCTTTTCATATGTTAATGATGGGGTATTGTGTTGTTTTACGGTTGTAATGGGGGTTTCGTCTATATTTTCAATATAGCTAACCCTATTTTATTTTCAAGTGTTTGAAGCTTTTTAATATTGATATCAGTATATGTTAATCTTGTTGTTTGTAGTAGTGTCTATTACATACAGTTATGTTAAAAATATAGGATACTGGGGGGGCGGAGCCAGCGCTCAGAGGAGATGGCTGCACGTATGTGAGCTCTGGTCTCCCTGCAGGGCAAAAAGCAGCCTAAATATGTATGCAGATAACCCCAAATGTCTGGAAACGTAGTTATATAAGTCCCGGACTCACATATCCGACTGGGGACTAAATCGGAAAGAAATTGGAGAAGCAGTGCAGTTTTTGCAGCAACGCCAGCTTAATACACGGATATGAGCCATGCGTGTGGGCCGCAACTAAACACCGGAATGTACCGCTGATCAATCGGCCATACGAGGAGACACAGGTGCCACCATCAAGTGGGGGAGTGCTCAGATGAGCGGAAGGTGAGATAAGGAGATGTTATACATCAGTGAGCTGTTGGGGCTAATTTGAAATAAACAGTCACCTAAATGGATAAATGTGGCGTCCGCCATCTTTGATTCTCCTATAGAGTTTATGATATTTAATCTAGCATTGAGGCACCTTAAGAGCATCGAAGCTGGATGCAGGGACACCGCAAAAAAGTATGATGCATAACACCCTGCCAGTGTATTGCAGTTGAAGCACACGCCATCACCAGCTTTTTATGTACACATCAATACTATTCTAATTTCCATGGAAGATTTACCGACAATACACACAAATCTGCTATGAGATACAGTTAATAAACTGGGAAGGGAGAGCAGCTTTTCCGAGCAGTATTAAAATTTATTTGGTGTTGGAGATTAAACTTTCTATATAGCTATACACTGCACTGAGCATTCTGTTACACCTGCATAGTGGATTTCCTTGCGCTATAATATTCAACATGTCTCCTAGAAAAGGCAGCAAGTCAGAAAAAGCAACTAAAAAGCAGGATGCAGCTACTCCCTCTGTAAACAACTTTTTTAAGCAATTAGAAACTGCAGCCCTGAAGATAAACCCACTAGAAGCCAGAAATGATGGCTCTTCCACACCATCAGACTCAGAGGGGGATTGCCCCGATTCAGCTGTTCAAGTACCCAGGGCCTTATTGGACTCACTGCCTTCTAAAAAAGACTTTTCCACATTAATTTGTCAAGTAAAACAATGTATTAGAGAGGAGATTTCTGAGATTAAAAAAGATCTCTCAGACATGGGTCAGAGGGTGGAGAAGCTGGAGGATAGTGCAGACCTCACCTACTCTAATATAACATTTCTCCGGTCTAAAGTTTCTTCTCAAGATGATATAATTTCACAAATGGAAAACAAAATAGATGATCTGGAAAATCGAAGTCGCCGCGGCAACATTAGAATCAGGGGAATCCCAGAATCTGTTGCCTCAGCAGAATTAGAAGATTATCTACAAGGTCTTTTTACGTCTATAATTGGGGTTGAACCTGAAGCCACAATAGCTTTGGATAGATTCCACAGAGCATTGCGTGCAAAACCATTAGGAGACCAACCTCCAAGAGACGTCATTGTGAAAATCACAAGCTACCAGATCAAAGAAGAAATCATGAAGAAAGCCCGTCAGAAATATCCACTCAGGTTTAGAGCAGAACCTATACAATTATATGAAGATTTGACTCCAAGAACCCTACAGAAAAGACGGGAATTCAAACACCTCACGGCAAAGCTGCGGCAGCTTAACATTCCTTACAGATGGGGTCACCCATTTAATTTGCAAGTACCATGGAAGGGTAGAAGATTGGTATGTAGCACGACGGAAGACATAACACGAATCTGTAAAGATCTGGGCATCATCCTTCCAGAAACACAAGATGAGACTCATCAGCCAGAATCAGCGGAAGCACATCAAGCACCACCACTCCCTCAAAGATCAGAATGGAGGAAAAAATCAGCTACAACACCTAATAAAGATCTCCAAGGTGCTGGACATTCAAAGTCCTTGGGAAGGTGAACTATTACAAGATGGTGAATGCTTTATACTTGTTTATTACTGAGTGTGCTTGTTAGCACTACAACCCCGGGCCCGGGTGCCCGCCTGTCCAGACCTACCCTGGTACTCTGCGATGGGGGGGTCTGGGCGGATGGGGCCTAGTGTCCGGGGTCGGGAGAGGTGAACCCTGTCGGCAGCTGACAACTGTAAGTCTGAGTAAAGGGCTGGATGTGGTAAAGTATTTAATTGATAAATATAACTCGCCTCACTGTATGCTATAGATCTGTATTGCATTGCTGACCACTATGCTCAAGATACCTACTGTTTAAAGTTGTTAGTCATATTAAACCTAGTCCCCCTAGTTTACTATGTAAAGTTCAATCCCAGGTTAATCCCAGGTTTTTCTGATGCAACATAAGATATATTATATGCATATAATCTGAGATACAATTAAGATGCCCTTTAGGGGTTGGTGTTCCCCCTTTAAAGAATGCTGTTTTTTGTTCTTTTTAGTTGCACCAGTTGTGCAAAGATTGTTTTGAATGTATTTAGTTTAATTTATATCTCTACACTCTGCCACTGGGTACATTTTCAATTTGAATCTGCAGATCACGCTAGGAGTCATAAGATAAAAGCTTTGTTAGTATTTATTGTACGGGATGCCAAACCTTAATGCACAAACCATACGGCTCATAACCCAAAATGTAAAGGGTCTTAACTGTCCTAATAAGAGGTCGATGGCCATCCGGGACCTCCGCAAAAGAGGGGGCGAAATACTATTATTGCAAGAAACGCACTTTAAAACTGGTAGTCTCCCTAAGTATTTTTCCTCACACTACCCCCAACACTTTCATAGCACGAACTCCCATAAAAAGACTAATGGTGTTAGTATATTAATACATAAATCTATCCCATTTAAACTTCAGCATATAGACAAGGACAAGGAGGGTAGATATTTAGGCATCATGGGCCTGATGTATGGCAAACCAGTAACCATTATAAACTTATATGCACCTAACACAAGACAAGACCAGTTCTTCTCCCGCTTTTCCAACAAAATCGCTGGCCTAGCTAAAGGCCCCTTGATTGTTGCAGGAGACTTTAATATCCCCCTGGTACCTGCATTTGATAGCTCTAACCCCAGCGCACGACACAGTCCAAAAATGCTCCATTCCATATGGAAAGATATCAAGGAGCTAATGCTTCATGATACATGGAGGTACACACACCCACAAACTCGAGATTACACCTTTTTTTCAAACCCACAAAAAAGCTATTCTAGGCTCGATTATATACTGGTAGATCACATTGCACTATCACTAGTCAAAGGTGTCAATATCAAGCACACGGTGTGGTCGGACCATTCATCAGTTGAATGTTCGATGGCATGGCCTGCTATTCCCCTCAAACCTTTTACATGGAGGCTAGACAACTCACTGTTGGCCGACCCAAAAGTAGTGGAGTCACTCGCTGAACAATTGGACACTTACTTTTCACTCAATAATACCCCAGACGTCAGTCCCACAACGGTTTGGGAGGCCCATAAGGCTTACATCCGTGGTGAATTTATTAAAATCAAGGCCCACAAACGTAAAGAATCTATTAAGGAATACCTCAAATTAGCACAAGAGGTCTCTGAAGCAGATCTATTGTTAAAACTCAATCCCGATGATAATGGCCTAGCCAAAGCTCTTCAAGAAAAAAGGGAGAACCTAAATACCCATTTACAATTGGAGTCACAAAGACATCAACTATATATTAAACAAAAATTTTATGGCGAAGGTAATAGAACGGGGAAACTCCTTGCTAGGGCCCTAAAAAAGCAACATGCAGGCTCATATATTCACTCTCTTATGTCAGCACATAATACCACAATAGAAGACACTAAATCTATCAAGGAATCCTTCAAAGCATATTACCATAGGCTTTATAATTTATTTCCTAATAGACCCCATACCCTGCACAAGCTAAAATGTGAGAAATATTTAGAAAACATTCCCTTACCCAAACTCACTGATACTGAAGTATCCATGCTGGAGGCCCCGTTCTCCAGTAGGGAGATTCTGGCAGCTATAAAGGAGATGAAGCCAGAGAAAGCTCCGGGACCGGATGGCTTTGGCAACCGGTATTATAAAATATTCAGGGCTCAACTTACACCATACTTGCTAACTATGTTTAATCAAATATCAGACTCTGTAGTATTCCCAGATACCATGATGCAAGCCCATATCTCAGTACTTCCCAAACCGGGCAAGGACCCTGTAACCCCAGCAAATTTTCGACCAATTTCCTTATTAAATGCAGATCTCAAAATATACGCCAAAATTATAGCAAACAGAATAAATTCAATTCTACCTAAGTTAATACACCACGATCAAGTTGGCTTTGTCCCACAAAGGGAAGCTAAGGATAATATATGTAAAGTACTAAATTTGATGGAATATATTAAAAAAACAGACACCCCCTCCATATATCTCTCCACCGATGCTGAAAAAGCATTCGACAGGTTAGATTGGACTTTTTTACAAGCCACTCTTCAAAGATTCGGATTCCCTACAAAAATTATCAAAAAAATTCTTGCACTATACACTAATCCAACCGCCCAAATTAGGGTCAATGGGGACCTGTCAGATCCTTTCGAAATTCGAAACGGTACGAGACAAGGATGCCCCCTCTCCCCCTTACTTTTTATACTGTCACTAGAGCCATTGGCTATTCAGTTACGTAACAACCCTAAAATAAAAGGTATTACCATACAGGATCAAATATATAAACTGGCATTATTTGCCGATGATATTCTCATGACCATATCAGAGCCTTTACAATCACTCCCCTACATCCAACAAGAACTACAATCCTATGGGACAGTGTCCAACTTCTCGATAAATGCCAATAAATCAGAACTTTACCCGATAAATATTCCCGAAGCAGAGGTGGGGGTGATTCGGGGTCTATACCCATATAAAATTCAGAGCCAAGCACTAAAATATCTGGGAATATTTTTATCCTGTAATAAAGAAATTTTGCGAAAACGTAATTATGGTCGCTTGCTGGATGAATTTGAGAGTCTAGTATCCTCCTGGCTTCCGAGAAAAAATATTTCTTGGCTGGGGAGAATTGCGGCCACTAAAATGACCCTGTTACCGAAAGCCCTATATGTTATGCAGGCATTGCCAGTCCCTGGTGTCACATCAGATATTAGTAAAATGCAAGCTATTATAGATGCCTATATATGGCATAGAAAACCTCCAAGAATAGCCAAGAGTACGTTATATAGACATAGAGATGACGGGGGCATGGGAGTTCCAAATTTGCATCTCTATAAGTTGGCGATCACCCTAAATAGGGTAGTAGAATGGTGCAGACAGGGAAATGATTTCTATAAAAGAAATGTCCACTTAGAATCACAATTGTTGAAAACTACCCAGATGGGGGGACTCTGTTGGGCACCCCAAAAAACCCCTACGGACATTTCTGCGGCCTACCCAATTATTAAGGAAACGTGGTCGGATCGGCTAAAAATCCGCAACAAATATATGCGCATATCATCCCCTTATTCACCACTAACAATTTTAGACCAGAATAAAGAGCTTTCACCCTGTTTCTTGGGGACGAAGCAAAACTCACAGACACTAATAAAATTGACTGATCAGATCCCGGTTTTTTTGATGACAGATCAGGGACAGATAGCGCCGAGAAACACTTTGTTGACACAAGGTCTTGCACATTTTAGCTCCTGGTTTGCCTATCATCAGGTTCGTCATTACATTTATACACATAAACATAAACAAGACATGCTTAGACCACTCACGACATTTGAACACCTATGCACGTCACAACAGCCCCCTAAAAAAGTAATATCTGTGATGTATAGAGATATGCTTCAAGCGCAATATTCTACTAAGCCTAATTATACACTTAGATGGGAAAAGGAGATGGGGAATGAATTCTCACAAAAACAATGGGCCAAATGGTTCCAGGCAACAGCGAGATCAGCACATTCAGCAACAGCACTTGAAACAAATATCAAGATTCTTACTAGATGGTATTTAACCCCCAGCAAATTGAAACATATGTTTCGCAACGCCAGTAATAGATGCTGGAGAGGCTGTGATCAAGAAGGTACAATGTACCATATCTGGTGGGACTGTAACGTAATACGCCCATACTGGACCCAAATATATGAACAAATTAGCAAAGTTGTAGGGATGGCCCTGACTCCCTCTTCTGAGGGTATCCTGTTTAATGCTGATCCACACATTACATGTAAAATTAGGAAGAGCTTATTCCAAATATTAGTGAATGCAGCAAAAAGGCTGGTACCTAGGTTCTGGAAGAAAATGCAGACACCTACACTTACTGATTGGTTGGTTCTGGTGAAAAACACTATGATACTGGAGAGACTTCATTACTTTAAACTGGGACGTCTAGATTTCTACCATGATATGTTACTTTTATGGGAACAATATACGTATGCTAATTGGGCAAATCAAAGATGATCTCCTACTGTGATGTAGTATGCTTAGCTGATGATAATCCTTTGGCAGAATACTTATCATTCCTATTATACTGTTGGTTTGTTTGTGGTTCTTTCTTTTGTGTTCGTTTTTCTTGTTTTAGTTTCCTAAATTGTATATATAAACTCCCACAGAGACAAATTCAACGAGGGGGATAAAATAACTTGAATTGAGCAAAACTAGATACACTGTATGGACTACCATTTGAGCAAGGACAATTTTCTTGGACTCTATACTCGAGCCGTCCGCTTGAGTCATAATGGGAATAACCTTGAAGGGTATACATTGGTAACAACTTCGGCTATGTATTTGAGCTTTGTATCCCAAGACTGCTTTTCAATGTACAGTCATGATTGTATTGATCCATTCTTGTTATGTTGTATGACTTTTTGTTCTTTTTTGAAGCACAATAAAGGAAATTTGAAAAAAAAAAAAAAAAAAAAATATAGGATACTGTCCCTTGAATGCAAATGTTGTTTTTTGTATCATGTATGGGATCCACATAGTTTAATCTTCAAATATATTATTGTTTGCATATTTTCACCCCCCCCACTCCTAAAAGGACTTTAAACCATATTCATTGTTAAAAAAAAATGTCTTTACAATAAAATATTAACACAATAATGTCTCTTAAAGAAAATAGACTTTATTTAACACGTCAATATAAATGTGATTTCAAATTTTTTTTATTTGACAAAGTACATGTAGATATACCAACAAGCTTAAAATATGTGTTAGCATATGTAATGTTGTTAAAGGGACAGTTTAGAAAAAATATAATGTTTGTCATTATTCTAAAAGTCAATTATGTAATATCAAGGATATCAAATGTTTCTCAACAATTGAACATTTGTCTGGGTTTATTTAAATTTGCTATCTAAACCTATGAGGTTGGTGTGCTCATTTCTTCGATCTTGAAGAGTGCTTGTAATCATTATACAATTTGAGCACTAGAGGGCATTTTGATAGCATTTGTATATGTAAAACCTTGTGCTCATACAGCATATTATTGACCATGTATTGATCATTGATATCTAAAATGTTGTTATGTATGAACAACAAATAAGTGGTCATTTTTCATAGTCATAGATACAATGGTAAGCACATAAGTCACACATGTATTTCTCCATGTTTTGTTGTTTCAAACTTTATAATGCGTAATACAGTGTTTTCTTTGTAATCAATAATTTTCTGACTGTCCCTTTAAGCTGTGTTATTGGCATTCAAACAGTAATATGCCATCATGGATAATTGTTATGGTAATTTAGTTAGCGATTCGGGAAACAGTTTGGACATCACATCACAGAAACCAATCAATATCATGAACAAGGATAGGTATGTGATGATGTGGTTTTCACACACTTATAACCCACACTCTGCAAACAATCTGCCTCCATGGACCCGGTCCCATAGAAGTCGATTATATACAGAGTGTGGTCCACAAGTGTATGAAAACCACATCATCACATACCTATCCATTACACATTAAATTAAAAAAAGCAGTGAAGATGAAAAAAATACTTACTTCCTCTTCCTTCCCCTCTTCCCACGGGGCTGAGGCTCTGGGAGAGGCAACTGCCTCCTTGGAGCTGTTGTGGGAGGAGTGGAAGGAAGAGTACTGGGACGACCAAGGTGAGGAGTAGATGGCTGGGGAGGAGAAGATGGATGAGGAGGAGAAGATGGCTGAGGAGGATGAGTAGATGGCTGAGGAGGAGGAGGAGTAGATGGCTGAGGAGGAGGAGGAGTAGATGGCTGAGGAGGATGAGATGGGCCGGCAGGAGGAGATGGCCCAGCAGCAAGAGGCCCAGCAACAAGAGGCACAGCAACAGGAGGTAGACCAGCATGCGCCTCCCGGAAAAAAGTGAACATTTCTTGATGAAGCTGAAATATTCTTGTTTGGCCTTCTTCTATTCGATTCAGTATGTTGATGATTTCATTTTGTCCTTGAATAATCTGATTTTGGCCATCAAGTATTCTGTGTCGTCCTTCTATATTTTCTATCCGGGAGGTACGCATCTGGTCTATGTACTCCAGTAGAACCCGCACCTCCGCTATTTCCTCTTGTTGTGCTTGTTGAACCCGTGCACGGCGGGGTGCCCGTGCACGGCGGAGTGCGGGTCTTTGAGGGACCTCGGGTTCCGCGGGTTCCTCCTGTGCTTCCGGGGCCTCTTCATCATCTCCCATGCGCTGTTCGTCACGGGGGGCCTCTTCCCTCCGAAGTGGAAATTCCTCACCACCACTCTCATCCCGGGGAGATGCAGGAGGCTGTGCTGCCTCGTCCCCAGACTCTGTATATAAAAAAAAAATAAATAAATAAAGAAATGTATATATTAGCATATTTGCAAATAAAGGTTTAAATGACTTAGCTTACGATACAATTACAAATGCAGAATCATTAATCCACTTTGAAATCTAACAAACAATCAATACTATTTCCGCTTTTTCTAAACCGTGTTTGTGATATCTGTGGTCAATGTGAATGTTTTTGCGTTTGTTTTCAGTCTGTTTAAATGCACACCTAACCTATAGCCTAGATACTGATGTAACCGCAAAGTAATAGAATGCGTGTAAACAACGTTATAGCATTAATCTGATCCTTAACACATGAAACCCAATGTTTTATCTTTCATGATTTAGAAGCATACATTTTGTATCAACTTTCGAATGTACTTTTCTTATCTAATTCGCTTAATTCTCTGGATATTCTTTGCTGAAAAGCATATCTAAATATGCTTATAAGATGCTGATTGTTAGCTGAATATAGCTGCCTCCTGTGATTGTTTCACCGTGTGCATGGCTATTTCTTCATTAAAATATATCTCAAGAATGAATCAAATTAGGTAATATAAGTACATTTGAATGTTTTGTCAAATTGTATTCGCTACCTCAATCATGAAAGTAAATGTTTGCGTATAGTGTCCCTTGAAATACATTTGTATGTGAAATTATTGTTCAATGAGCTTACCGTCAGATGAGAGTGGCAGGTTCCCGGTATCGATTCCTCCGATACCGACTACTTCCACCTCGGAGATGCTGGGCCGCAACATTTCCTCCCATCGGCAGTACTCCATTTCAATGGCAGGGCCGCCACCGGTCCCTGCGGCATGTCGGGCCTCCAGGCTTAACTTTTTTTTCAGTTCAAGTTTACAGTCCCGGTACCGATGTTTGATAGAATCCATATCTCGGTTCCGGCCACCCACTGCATTGACTGCATTCCTGATCTCGTTCCAGAGCCTCCTCCTGTCAGTCGGGGTGGTCTTTTGGTGCTGCAGCATCCTATGCCTGGCCATATAGGCTTCTACGAGGGCCTCCTTCTCCTCCATCGAAAACCTCGCCTCCCTAGTCGCCTTGGCCTTCCCCTGTGATGATGCCCTCTGTTTCCCGGACTGTGAAGCCCTACTCTGACCGCCACTGGGCCCAGCCACTTGGTCATCTTGAACCAAGTGGCTGGGTCCACCCACCGCTTCCACCCCCGCTTCCTGCCCCCCTTCCTGCCCCCCTTCCTGCCCTGTTCCTCTCCCCCTCCCTCTACTCCCCCCTCTACCTGTCCCCTGCCTGGCCTCCATCTCTTCCCTAAACTAAACCCCAAATAATCAAACAAAAAGTGAGTGTGATGAAATTAAAGGGGGTCAAAATAAAGAACTAAAAAGACAAAAAAGGTGCTTAAAGTGTGAGAGGGATGTAAAAAACAAAGAGGGTAAGGAGTATTTAAATAAACGAAAAGAATAAGACTAAAAGGAGGATATGTAAACTAAATGTAACTAGGGGATGGGTATGGGATGGGTATGGGGTATGGGATAAGAGTAAATGGGATGAAAGGGAATGGGACTACAAGGAATGGGGTATGGAGTGTAGTATGAGGGGGTAGGGGGTATGGAGTGTATGTAGTGTTATTGATAAGTGTATGTATGGATTGAATGTGTTTGCGTGTAAATGTGTTAAGTGTACAGAAAAATCACTCGCTCGCTAACTCACACTACTTCTAATTCTCACTAACAAACACTCCCACTAACGCTCACTAACTACCACTAACTGACGCTCCCACTAACAACTCTCACTAATAACTCCCACTAACTCACTCACGCTCCCACTAACAGACTCTCTCCCACTCCCACTAACTACCACTAACTCACTCACTCTCTCACGCTAACACTACCAACTGACTCTCTCACGCTAACACTAACTCTCAAAAATTCTCAAACTCTCTATTCTTAAACCTCCAATCTCCAAAGACCCAACAGCAACACAGTCAAAGAAGCCATGCTTGTGTGGTGCTTATATACCCTGTGTAAATGTTTAATGATGTACCTATTTGCGTTGTAAATTGTGTTCAGGTGTGCTTTATTAGCAATTAATATTAGTGCAATGTGTATTAGGTGTGTGAATTTGCGCATGCTCATTTTGAGTTGGTATTTGTGGAATGTGTAGAATGCGATGATGTCATAGTGGTCGTTTTCTCTAACATTGTCCAATAGTATTCTTTTTAAATGTGATTTTGCGATGGTGTGTTCTTTGTGAAGTGTTGTATATGTATGTTTGTCATAATATATAGTGATATTGAATGCGATTTTGTTTCGAGTGTATGTATATCATTTTTAATCCTTGTTGTTATTTAGCGATTTTCCGCATCTTAAAGTATATGCGTATTCCCCGTATAAAATTTTATTAAAACATCCCCCGCTTGTGAATGTGTAATGCTTGTGTGCTTTGTTGATTGATTGTTGTTGTGACATTTGCGGCGTGTTATTGTTGTGCATGATGTGGTATGCGTCATATGACCGAGCTGTACGTATTCTCGCGAGATCGAGTGTTAGGTGAAAAAAGCAATTTTTTGCCTTTCCCATTGATCTCTATGGGAGACTGTCTAACGCGGGCAGTATTACGCGTGTGACATACACGCGTTAGGAGCATCGTTAGATGGTCTTATTTTAACTCTAAATACCGGAGTCAAACAATGACGTGCGTTAGACATAAACACGCGTGGCGTTAACAGCCCTTTTACCGCCGAACTCCAAATCTAGGCCTTAGAGAGCAATAGCATATTGACCAAAATCTTGTACCTTATATTTGCCAATGATTTATAAGGTCATATTCCGAATTAAATCCGTAAGGGATTCTAGTTTCAAGTCTGAATATCCAGTACATCTCATTCTTACTTAAAATGTTGTTCCTGTCTCCCCCTCTCTTGGGAAGTACAGTCCTATCTATCACTTGCCATCTGAAGGAATCCAAACATTTATTGTGGCAGAGAACGAAATGTTGGACAAGAGGTGTAGTAGATTTTCCTATTGAAATAGAGGAAAAATGTTCTCTAATTCTAGAGCCCACATCTCGTGTGGTTTGTCCAACATACTGCCTCTTACAGAAGATACAGGTAATGGCATATATAACAAAGGTAGAATTGCAATTTACACAATGTTTGATATTAAAATTTTCCTTTGTAACTTCAGACTTAAAGGTTTTAGATATCAAATCATAGTCACAGGGTTTGCACTTATTTCTACCACATCTATAAAAACCTAGATGCATAAGCCATGAGCTCTTGTTAGATTCTAGAGATGGTAAATCTGACGGAGAAATCATATTGGCAATCATTCTTCCTCATCTAAATGAGCATCTAATACCCTTGTTCTTCCTCATCTAAATGAGCATCTAATACCCTTGTCATCAGCAACCAGAAGTTTTAAATGTTTTTTCACTATACCACAAATCTGACTGTATTGGCTACTGTGGCCTGTCACAAAAGTTACACCTTTGAATTGAGTGGGGTGTTTTTTGCCCTCTACGTTATCAATTACTCTTTTTTCGTATCCTCTTTGTCTAAGGCGTGAAGTAAGTTAATCAGCTCTAGTTTGATACATCTCAATGTTACTACAGTTTATTTTTAATCGGACATATTGTCCTTTAGCCACAGCATTTGGTACAAATTTAGGATGGCAGGATTTAGCATGGATCAGGGTGTTCCCTGCTATAGGTTTTCAATAAACATCTGTGGTTATTCTACTATCACTTCCTACTTTGAGTGTTATGTCTAGAAAATTAATAGATTCCTCTTGGAAATCAAAGGTGAATCTCAAGTTTAGATCATTGGTATTTAACCAATCCACAAAGGTGATGGCCTTCTGTTTGTTCCCCTTGAGTACAAAAATGAGATCATCAATGTATCTCTTATAAAAAGAGATACACTGTCTATAAGGGTTTCTATCTCCAAATATGTGGGACAGCTCCCACCAACCTAAGAACAAGTTGGCATTGGATGGGCGAATTTTGCCCCCATTGCTGTCCCACATACCTGGAGATAGAAAATGCCCTCGAATTTACAAAACTTATGTGTAAGGATAAATGATGTGACTTCTATCACAAACTCTTGGAACCCCTTGGTGTAGTCAGAGTATTCTCTAAGAAAAAAGTGTATTGCCTCTAAACCCTTGGTATGTGGGATAGATTAATACAATGCAGCTACATCCACTGAGAGCCAAGAGTGTGTGGAGGGAATCCATTCAATGTCATCAACTAATTTCAAAATGTGTTTGGTATCTCTAAGGTAACTGTTCAATGAAACTACCAAAGGATATAGTATGGCATCAAGCCATTGTGACATGTGCTCCAGTAGCGAGCCAATGCCACTGATTATAGGATGACCTCTCACCTCCATCAGACTTTTATGGACTTTTGGGAGGTGGTGAAAGATAGGCACTACAGGGTTAGATACATATAGGAAATCTGCTGTTTCCATATCAATATATCCTTTCTCTTTAGCATCATCCAAAAACTGTGACAATTGTCTCTGAAAGGTTTTGGTAGGGTCAGAGGGCAAGACCCTATAATTATGTACATCCTCAAGGGAATTACTGGCCATAATTTTGGCACTCAAGGAATAGAGGCATCTTCTCGAGGGTACTAGCGTGCCAGTGCTCATTCTTACTGACCACAAGAATTTAACTTATCTATCTGAAGCAGAATGTTTGTCGCCCCGACAGGCCAGATGAGCGCTATTTTTGTCTTGGTTTAATTATGTGGTCTCCTACCTGCCTGGTAGTAAGAATGTTAGGGCTGATGCCCTCTCTCGACAATTTTTGCCTCTGTCCAAGGAGGAGTCTGTATCTACTCCTGTTATACCTCCTGACCATTTTTTAGCTACCATACATACTAATTTGACTTCTCCCATGGGGAGGAGATCCTGGCTGCACAAACCAATGCCCTCCTGAGAAACCTAGTGGTAAGTGTTTTGTTCCTGAGAATCTTCAAACTAAACTTTTGCACACTTACCACTATCCTAAAGCCGCAGGTCACCCAGGCAAGAACCAAATTATTTGGTCTGTCACTCGACAATTCTGGTGGCCAGGTCTTCGTTCTGATGTTGCTGCGTATGTTGCCTCTTGCTCAGTTTGTGCACAGAAGAAGACTCCTCAACATCTTCCTGTGGGTCTTCTTCAACCTATTGCTAATGGTGAGCGTCTTTGGACACATCTTTCCATGGACTTCATTGTCGAGCTCCCTGTTTCCAATGGCAATACTGTTATCCTTATGGTGGTTGACCATTTTTCTAAAATGTCACATTGCATTCCCTTGATGTAGTTGCTTACCGCTCAGGAGCTTGCTTCAATTTTTGCCTGGGAGGTCTTCCATTTACATGGGTTACCCAAGGATATAGTGTCAGACCGGGGTAGCCTGTTTGTCTCCAGATTTTGGCGTTCCTTTTGTGCTCAAATGGAGATCCAGCTTTCCTTCTCCTCGGGATATCACCCTCAATCCACTGGGGCTGCGGAACGGTCTAATCAAGCTCTGGAACAGTTCCTCTGTTGCTATGTCTCAGATCACCACAATAATTGGTCTGAACTGTTACCTTGGGCAGAGTTTGCTCGTAATAGTTCTATTAATGCTTCCTCCAAGTTATCCCCGTTCATGGCAAATTATTGGTTTCAACCATCCTTGTTGCCCGATTCATTCATGTCTCAGGGTATTCCGGCTTTGGAGGAGCATCTCCGGCAACTCCGTTCCACGTGGGTGCAGATTCAGGATTGCCTTCATCGTTCTATGCAGTGCCAAAAGTTCCAGGCTGATCGTAGGCGTCTGCCCACGCCTTCCTACCAGGTTGGTGAGAGAGCTTGACTGTCCTTCTGCAACTTGAACCTTTGTGTGCCTTACAATAAACTGGCTCCCTGTTATGTTGTTCCTTTTTGAATACTCCGATGGGTCAATCCTGTGGCCTACGCTCTTGACCTTCCTCCTGCAATGCGCATCTCCAATGTTTTTCATGTCTCCCTCTTGAAACCATTGGTTTGTAATCGGTTTACCACTGTGTTGCCTCGTCCCCATCCTATCTTTGTTGACAACCATGAGGAGTATGAGGTCAGCAGCATTATTGACTCTTGTATGTCCAGGGGCCGTGTACAGTATTTGGTTCACTGGAGGGGCTACAGTCCGAAGGAGAGCTCTTGGGTTCCCTCCTCTGATGTTCATGCTCCTGCCCTCCTCCGTGTCTTCCATGCCCATTTTCCCAATAAGCCTTTTGTCCTCCCGCGGGGGAGGGGTTATTGAGGGGAGGGTACTGTCAGGGTTTTTCTCTGTTTTGTTTGCCATGTGCTGCTGGCAGCCATTTTACTCACCTCTCTTGCTGACTATGGTGCATTGTGGGGGATGCTGCTCATTTCCTGCACTTTCTTTTATGGCCAGACTGGTGTGCATCATCTGTGTGAGACAGGATGCAGTCTCAGAATTGTGATGTCATCACTTATTATTTAAAGGGCCTCTGTTCAGTATGCTTTGCCTTTGTGTTGTCTCAGACCTGTTTGTGAGAGTTCCTGTTTATTACCTGGCTGTCTGACGTCCTTCCTGGTTCCTGATCCCTGGCTTGTTTCTGACTCTGCTGTTTTCCTTGTTCCTGATTCCGGCTTGTCTGACTATTCACTTTGGCTCCTGACTCGGCTCGTCTGACTACCAGCTCTGGTTTTGACTCCTGGCTTGTTGTTTGACTTGTGGACTTTTTATTATTTTTTTGTTATTAATAAAGGTGTGATTATTTTGCACTTCTCGTCTCAGTCTGATTCATGGCACCCTGACAGCTTTTTAGGTTGCCGATCTGTGTTAAATAAGATCTGAATGATGCAAATTCAAATGATAACACCATTTACATAATGCAAAAAGTTTGAAACGGATCCAAACAGCATGAAAATCAGCAATACCATGCATGAAGAGCCATGGATTCAGCGCTCACAATCCTTTTGACCACAGGTTTTGCACTTTAGTTCGGGAACAATATGGACATATTGAATTCAGCACACAAAGGGTGTTAATAAAGTACAAAACTAGACTTTACTTTGCATGTGCAATACACTCTGTAAGGACCACAAACACCATCTTAGGTGTTTAATAAAAAGTGGGCTAACGCCTCTACCCCCTTGCATGCTTAACATCTTAGATGTGCCTATATGTACATATATATATATATATATATATATATATATATATACACACACAGTCACCGGCCACCTAATTAGGTACACACGAATTTGACAGTTTTTCACAGCTAGAGGGCATTAGTTAATGTGTGTTCTATAGATAACATTGTGCTCATGCCAGTGGAGTTACTTGTGAGAGGGCATTGGCTAAAATGCAAGTCTGTCAAAAGAACTGAGATAAGGAGGCAGTCTGCAGAGGCTTAGATACAAGGTAATTTACAGAGGTAAAAGGTATATTATTATAATTGTGTTGGTTATGCAAAACTGGGGATTATCTATCTTTTTAAACAATACAATTTTAGGAGTTGACTGTCCCTTTAAGTACTTTAGTATCCCTTTTACATTCTACTGTCACATTATTTTTACAGCAAAAGTCCTCTACTGAGCACAGGCAAGAAATTAACCGGAGGTAGTGCAAGTATCTCCTAGGAACAACTTAGAAGGGAAAACGTATCCTTTGCCTTCCTATAGAGACCACAGCCCCCTTGTGGGACGTTTAAAAATAAAAGTAAAATCCTTTTAAAATTATGAATAATGCAAACTGAAGTTATTTCTATTAAAGGGGCAGTAAACCTAGCAAATAATCGGCGAGATTGCGAGTTTTTGTCGGTAAGGCTTGCGTTGCTAACGAGCCTTTTTTTTCACCGCTCCCTTAAGACAACGCTGGTATTACAGGTTTTTTTAAACCTGGCGTTAGCCGCAAAAAGGTGAGCATAGAGCAAAATTTAGCTCCACATCTAACCTCAATACCAGCGTTGCTTACGGTAGCGGTAATCTGGCTAAACGTGCTCGTGCATGATTTCCCCATAGGAAACAATGAGGCAGATTCAGCTGGAAAAAACCTAACACCTGCAAAAAAGCAGCGTTCAGCTCCTAACGCAGCCCCATTGATTCCTATGGGAAAATAAAATGTATATCTACACCTAACACCCTAACATGAACCCCGAGTCTAAACACCCCTATTCTTACACTTATTAACCCCTAATCTGCCGACCCTGACATCGCCGACACCTACATTATATTATTAACCCCTAATCTGCCGCTCCGGACACCGTTGACACCTACATTATTCCTATGAACCCCTAATCTGCTGCCCCCAACATCGCCGCCACCTACATTATATTTATTAACCCCTAATCTGCCACCCCAAAGTCGCCACAACCTACCTACACTTATTAACCCTTAATCTGCCGCCCCCATCGTCGCCGCTACTATATTAAATGTATTAACCCCTAAACCTAAGTCTAAACCTAAGTCTAACACCCCCCTAACAAATATAATTTAAATACAACGAAATAAAATAACTACAATTAAATAAATTATTCCTATTTAAAACTAAATACTTACCTATAAAATAAACCATAAGATAGCTACAATATAACTAATAGTTACATTGTAGCTAGCTTAGGATTTATTTTTATTTTACAGGCAACTTTGTATTTATTTTAACTAGGTACAATAGTTATTAAATAGTTATTAACTATTTAATAACTACCTAGCTAAAATAAAGACAAATTTACCTGTAAAATAAATCCTAACCTGTTACAATTACACCTAACACTACACTATCATTAAATAAATTAACTACATTAACTACAATTAATTACAATTAAATAAACTAAAGTAAGAAAAACAACAAACACTAAATTACAAAAAATAAAAAAATATTTACATTTTTTTAAACTAATTACACCTACTAAAAAATAAAAAAGCCCCCCAAAATAATAAAATTCTCTACCCTCTACTAAATTACAAATAGCCCTAAAAAAAGGGATTTTTGCGGGGCATTGCCCCAACATAATCAGCTCTTTTACCTGGGTTTTAATGTTAGGGGGGTTTTGTATTTTTTTTTACAGGTAAAAGAGCTGATTACATTGGGGCAATGCCCCGCAAAAAGCCCTTTTAAGGTCTATTTGTAATTTAGTATAGGGTAGGGAATTTTTTTTTTTATGTTGGGGGGCTTTTTTATTTTATTAAGGGGATTAGAGTAGGTGTAATTAGTTTAAAATTCTTGTAATTATTTTTTATTTTCTGTAATTTAGTGTGTTTTTTTCGTACTTTAGTTTATTTAATTTAATTGTAGTTAATTGTAGGTAATTTAGATAATTTATTTAATGATAGTGTAGTGTTAGGTGTAATTGTAATTTAGGTTAGGATTTATTTTACAGGTAAATTTGTACTTATATTAACTAGGTAGCTATTAAATAGTTAATAACTATTTAATAACTATTGTACCTAGTTAAAATAAATACAAAGTTGCCTGTAAAATAAAAATAAATCCTAAGCTAGCTACAATGTAACTATTAGTTATATTGTAGCTAGCTTAGGGTTTATTTGATAGGTATTTAGTTTTAAATAGGATTAATTTATTTAATTGTAGTAATTTTATTTTGTTTTATTTAAATTATATTTCAGTTAGGGGGGGGTAGACTTAGGGTTAGACTTAGGTTTAGGGGTTAATAAATTTAATATAGTAGCGGCAACGTTGGGGGCGGCAGATTATGGGTTAATAAATGTAGATAGGTGTCGGCGATGTTAGGGACGGCAGATTAGGGGTTAATAAAATTTAACTAATTTAGGGGTTAATATATTTATTAAAGTGGCAGCGATGTCTGGTCAGCAGATTAGGGGTTAAAAACTTTATTTAAGTGTTTGCGATGTGGGGGGGGGGGCTCGGTTTAGGGGTTAATAGGTAGTTTATGGGTGTTAGTGTAATTTGTAGCACTTTAGTTAAGAGTTCTAGGCTACGGCGTTAGCCCATAAAACTATTAACTACTGACTTTTAAATGCGGTATCAGTCTTGACAGGAGAGGCTGTACCGCTCACTTCTTCCAAGACTCGTAATACCAGCATTAGGCAAATCCCATTAAAAAGATAGGATACGCAATTGATGTAAGGGGATTTGCGGTAAGCTAGAGTCGCGGATGAAAAGTGAGCGGTACACCTGTACCTGCCAGACTCGTAATACCAGCGGGCGTTAAAAAGCAGCGTTGGGACCTCTCAACGCTGCTTTTTAAGGCTAACGCAAGACTCGTAATCTCGCCGAATGTGTGCAGAATTATATAACATTAGCTTAGCATCAGCTTTCTAAATTAAAGGGTTAGAGAGATATTTTACTTTAAAAACAGAACGCCGCTCCTGGCTCTACTGGCGTTCCTGGAGTTCTGTTTTCGTAGTAAAATATGTCTCTAACCCTTTGCTTTAGAAAGCTGGCGCTAAGCTAATGTTATATATTTCTGCACTATGTGCAGAATTATATAACATTATTTGCTAGGTTCACTGTCCCTTTAACTATAACCACTGCTTAGTGCTTTTTTATTACAAACATGAAACAGACTGTTTTATATGTCTTTAAATGAACTGTATATAGTTGATCATTTTATTTTTTAAAGCACTTTAGTAAGACAGTCAAGAGCATCATTTTGAAAGTTAACCCAAATATTAATTCTATAAGACTTTTGATAGTGAGACCCAGAAGACCATAATGGCCTTAAATTATAAATAACGTTTGTGTTGATAATAGAACACTTATCAGTTTTATTATCAATGAGACAAGCCTATAAAGCCTCTATATTTATTTAGGACTACTCTTTTTAATATTATTTGTTAATATTCCATTTACTTTAGAACAAGACATATTACCTTGAACTATTTTGTTTAAAAGTACAGTCAATAAAAAAAAAAACACAGCAAAAGAAAAGATTTTGTTACCAAAGGAGTTAAAATCTCTACTCCAGCACAAGATTAGAAAATAGGGAGAAGCTTGAGAGGAAGTTGAGGAGATTGCTTAATAATATGATCATAGACAGGATGGAACACAGATTATTGCAGGAAATGGTGAAAGCACATCTTTATTATACCTCTATATGTGCTAATAATTACAGGAGAAACACTAGATTTAATACCCTGGTGCATTTTCTATTGCAGGCTGCTCAAACATACTTGCATTTTACAACAATTTGTTTCCCTATTGAACTAATTCTACAGATGAAGCTAATTGGATTAAACTTGGTTACCAAAGGCAACACTGCCCCTTTGTGTCTGAATGAGAGCATTACATGTTACCTGCATCATCAGAGTTTCTGAACATTTTTAAAGCCAGGTGCTAATTGGCTCACTGGCTAGTGACTGCCTTTCATTTTGTATTATCAGATCTTACAATTCTTAAAGCGATATTCAAATGCAATTACCGGCTTTGTTCTGCTTAGAACCTGGAATATTCAAAGCACTTCAGTGGTACTTTACCTTTGCAGGGGTTTAACACATTGTGCAGTAGGGTCAGTAATTCAAATACGCATGCTGTAAGGATTTAGACAGAGCATACTATTTTAGCAACAGAATGTCCTTTTAAAGGGACATTAAACACTAAATAAATGCTAGATAGAATGATGCATTCAAAGAAAAGATTAGTCTAAAAATAACATGTAAATGTATTTTTTTTATTTCATTAATTGTTTAAATATTGACAAAATAAGAGTAAAGTTTTAGTGTCTATAAAACAATGGGAGTTTTTTTTATCTGCTGAGACCAACAGTGTTCTGCATTTCTAACAGAAACTGAAAAGCTTATAATTTCAGAATGGAATTACAGGAAAGGGGAACAAAATGAATATTGAAAGTATATTGTAGAAGTTTTTTTTTAATACAGTTTATCATTTCCTATTACCATCTCAAAGTGTTTACTGTCCCTTTAAAATACTATGTATAGTTCATCATTTAGATTAAAATTGTGCAGCTGTTTAATAACAGAGGCTCTATAAAACATGTATGCTATGATTATATAAGCAGTAAAAACAGAACATAGCTATGTAATAATAACGCTATATTCATTTGTCTAAACTGTTATTCATATTTTGACCTTGTGTAACTGTGAATTACTAATTCACGCACCCCTAAAATCCCTGTGCTAGTAGTTTTTGATACCTCTCTAAATGTAACCTCATCCACTAAGATATTAGCACTCCTTTAAAACAAATGCCTGTTTTGTGAGCAAGAGTTGTGGTCAAAATTCTGACGTATGTTTCACTATTTAAAGGTACATTATACACTCGATTTTTCTTTGAATATTTTTTTTGTAGATGATCCATTTATATAGCCCATAACATTTTTTTGTTTTGTTTTTTTTAATGTATAGTTTTGCTTATTTTTAAATAACATTGCTCTTTCAGACACCTAACCAAGCCCCAGTTTTATTAAGATACCGACAGATACCTACTCCAGCTTGCTCCTGTTTGTGTAAATTGTTCTTTCATATGCAAAGGAAGGGGGAGGGGGAGTGTCTGTTTTCCCTCTTGCAGTGGGTGTTCTAGCAGCCTTTTTGGGAGCTTCTAAGTAAGTTTTTAAATGGTTTTATACTGGATTTTTATATAAGTATCTGTGCATATTATTCTTTATAGTAGTGTCTATTACATGCAGTTATATGAAAATGAGTGTATACTGTCCTTTTAAGTATAGCTTTTTCAAATGCTTGAATAGTGAGTTCAGTTCTTTCAGCAGTGAATATGATTTTGCTCATTCTATGTCAAGTCCGCATTACCTGCAGGCCAATGGATTGGCCAAAAGGACAGTTCAAACAACCAAGTTCATTTTGAAGCAATCTAAGCCGTACCTAGCTCTCTTGGCCTATAGGTCCACAGGCTTTAGCCCGGCACAGTTGATGCTAGGATGTCAGATCTGCACTATGCTACCCTCTGTGGGTGTTTTCCAGCCAACCTGCTCTTTAGTCCTTAGGAGGGATGAAGAGGCAAAAAGGAGCTACCGAATCTTCTACAACATAAAACGCTCCGTGAGGCCCTTGCAGAAGCTGAATGTGGGCCAAAATGTCAGAGTTAAGCTTGATGATGAGAAGAAATGGAAAACACCTGCTACAGTAATAGGATGCTCTCCAGAACCAAGGTCTTATGTAGTCCTTACTGATGGAGGAACAGTCAATTAAACCTAAATCTAAACTTACAAAAAATAAAAGTATAAAATTAAAGAAAACAATAAACCAAATTATCCAAAATATAAAAATTAAACCTAATCTAATACCCCTATAAAAAATAAAAAGCCCCCCAAAATAAAGGGCCTTTTGTAGGGCATTGCCCTAAAGCAATCAGCTCTTTTACCTAAAAATAAAAATTAACCCCTAACAGTAAACCCCCCCAACCACCCACCAAACTCCTCAAAATAATAAAACCTAACACTAAAAAAATCTAAGCTTCCCATTGCCCTTTAAAAGGGCATTCAGCTCTTTTGTGCCCATAAAAATATCAAAGTCCTAATCTAAAAAATAAACCGACCCAAAAATATAAAAATAAAACCTAAATCTAACCCCCAAATAGGTACTCACCATTCCTGAAGTTTGGTGTAAAAGGTCTTCTTCCAGGCGGCGATATCTTCATTCAGCGCGGGGACCTCTTCTATCTTCATCCAGGACCAAGGCAATGCAGAGCGGAGGAGACCGCGGAACAGGATCCTAAAAAAATGTAGGATTTTTTATTTTAATTATAATTTAGGATTTTTTAAATTTATTTAATGGAGTTAATTTAGGGGGTGTTAGGTTAGGGGGCTTAGTGATTAGTATTTACATTGTGGGGGATGGCAGATTAAGCGTTAATAGTTTAAATAGGTAGATTGCGATGTGGGGGCATGGTAGATTAGCGGTTAATAGTTTAAATAGGTAGATTGCGATGTGGGGGTATAGCGGATTAATGGTTAATAGTTTAAATAGCTAGATTGCGATGTGGGGGCATGGCAGATTAGTGGTTAATAGTTTAAATAGGTAGATTGCGTTGGGAGAGCATGGCGGTTTAGTGGTTAATGCATTTATTATAAGTTGCGATGTGGGGGGGTGGCAGATAGAGGGGTTTCGACAAGTCGGGTTAAATTTCAATGGGAATTTTTTTTCCTGTTTTACACCAAGTTGAGCTAGGCAGCCTCCGACAGTGTATTAACAGTTTTCTTGGTCATTTGAAACCTGGTATAATTTAAAGATTAGCTTCTTCTGATACTTTGTATGGGAAACGATAATGTTTTCGGCAGCCAGAGTCTGGTTGCTGAAATTGAGTTATAACAGACTGTTGGAAGCAGTTGGTGAACGATATTGTTTCAGACAGTTTATTTAATGGTTTGTGAGCGCACGCAAACCAAATTACAATGGAAATGAGCCCATAGTCTGTACCTGCAATATACTTACAATTAATAGCTTAATATTGGCTTTGTACTAATAGGAATAGCCTTATACAGGGCCAAGATACTACAAATAGTGTAGCCTAAGAAACGAAAATACTACAAAAGATATAGCCTAAAATACTATCTGACTGTATACCTATAATATTACTTGATATAGCCTTAATACAGGTGCAAAATATCTAATATTAAAATAGACAAAAAATAGGCTTAAAATACTATATAGATTTGATTAATATAATATTTTGATATTGATATAGCCTATACAGGTTTAATATATATACCATTGACATACAGGTAGATTACAAGTTTTGCACTATAGAGGGTATTTAATGAATGCAACAAAAGTTGCGTTATTTTACCCTCCATAGCGCTGCCATTACAAGGTTTTGAAACGCTGGCTTGTGCGTGCGATATGGTTGCGTTGAGCTTCATATCGCACAAAATGCAAGCGCTGCTTTGACGTGCTCATGCATGCTTTCCCCATAGACATCAATGGGGACAGCGTGTTAGAAAAAAACCTGCAATCGCGGAATGAAAAGCTCCGTAATGCAGCCCAATTGATGTCTATAGGGAAAAAAAAGTTAAGTTTAAACCTAACACCCTAACATAAACCCCATGTCTAAACACCCCTAATCTTCTGGTCCCAACATTGCTGACACCTAAATAAACGTATTAACCCCTAATCTGCCGCTCCCGATATCGCCGTCACCAAAATAAATCTAATAACCCCTAATCTGCCACTCCCGATATCGCCGCCACTATACTAAAGTTATTAACCCCTATTCCCCCATTCCCCCGCACTCCAACATTGGCCACACTATAATAAAGATATTAACCCCTATTCTGCCGCTCCCCGACATCGCCGTCACTAAATAAAGTTATTAACCCCTAAACCTCTGGCCTCCCACATCACTACCACTAAATAAACTTATTAACCCCTAAACCGCCAGCCATCAACACTGCAACAAGCTAAATTAAACTATTAACCCCCTAAACCTAACCATAACCCGAAACCTAACCATAAACCTAACACCCCCTAACTTACTTTACTTTAACCTAACTAAATTAAAGTTACACTTATTAACTAATTAATACCTATTTTAAACTAAATACTTACTTACCTGTGAAATAAAACCTAAGCTAGCTACAATATAACTAATAGTGTAGCTACCTTAGGTTTTATTTTTATTTCACAGGTAAGTTTGTATTTATTCCAAAATAAAAACCCTAATCTATAATAAACAACCAAGGTCCCTTAAAAGGGCCTTTAGTAGGCCCTTAAAATGACCTTTGGTAGGGCAGTGCCCTAAAGAAATCAGCTCTTTTCCTACAAAAGAAAAACAAACACCTCCTAACAGTATACAAACCCCCACCCCCCAAACCCACAAAATCAAAATAAAGTAAAACCTAATCCACCCATTGCCCTGAAAATGGCATTTGTATGGGCATTGCCCTTAAAAGGGCATTCAGCCCTTTTTCCTGCCCTTAAAAGGGCATTCAGCTATTTTAAGAAATGCCCAACCCCTAATCTAAAAAAAATCCAACCCAAAACGAAAAAAAAACATTACAAAAACTAACAAACAAATTATCCAAAATAATAACAATTATTCCTACAGTATTCTAATACCCATTTTTTTTTAAAAAAAAAAACACCCCAAAATGAAAGAAGCCTAATCTATAATAAACTACCAATAGTGCTTAAATCTCTGGTAACCATTTGCCCTGTCTCCATCTTGTATATCTGTAATTATTTTATCAGATACTTTGTATAATTGTAATGCATCCTGCCCCCCCCCTCTAATTTGCAAGTGTGTAATTCCTGGCTAACCCAACTACTTTTAATCAGATGCACAGAATTATTCCATCACACTCATTTCTACATATTGCAAGTCACAAGCTTATTTGAGCCTTGGCTCTCTGAGTCTAAGTGGCTCTTTGATTAAAAGTGGCAGAGTTACTCACTGGAGTTAGAAACTGGAGGTTGAAACTGCAGACCAACTAACACGTAAACTTAAAGGGACACTGTACCCAAAAATGTTCTTTTGTGATTCAGATTGAGCATGAAATTTTAAGCAACTTTCTAATTTACTCCTATTATCAAATTTTCTTCTTTCTCTTGGTATCTTTATTTGAAATGCAAGAATGTAAGTTTAGATGCCGGCCCATTTTTGGTGAACAACCTGGGTTGTCCTTGCTGATTGGTGGATAAATTCATCCACCAATAAAAAAGTGCTGTCCAGAGTACAGAAACCAAAAAAAGCTTAGATGCCTTCTTTTTCAAATAATGATAGCAAGAGAACGAAGAAAAATTGATAATAGGAGTAAATTAGAAAGTTGCTTAAAATTGCATGCTCTTTCTGAATTACAAAATATTTTTTTGGGTACAGTGTCCCTTTAATAACTATACACATACACAATGCTCTCCATGTCTTTTCTGCTCTCTCTGTCTGCCCTTCTCCTAAAAATCACTGCATGTCCCTATAACAACAACCCGCACACTATCCATATCTCACCCTCCCTTCTCTCATCCCCTATGTGTCCTCTCATGAACTACTCTGTTTCCTTAGAAACACTTCCCCCTCTAACTCTCCTGTGTCTAGTCATACGCGCTCCTACAAATCTCACTCTCACCTTCAGTCACTCTCACTGCTACTACTGCTTGCTGCTGGTGATGTCTCTCCTAACCCTGGCCCTGCAGCAATCACCACACTTTTACACTCTCACTCCGTCTCCCCCAGCAAAAATTTGAGGTCACGCAATACCAACAATCTCATCTCCATTAATTCACACTGCCTATCCCCTCTCTTTTCTTGTGCCCTCTGGAATGCTCGCTCTGTCTGCAACAAACTTACAACTGTTCACGACCTGTTTGTTTCCAACGCTTTTAACCTTTTAGAAATTACTGAAACATGGCTATCTTCCTCTGACACTGCTTCCATTGCTGCTCTCACTCGTGGTGGTCTTCACTTTAGCCATACACCTAAGCCAGGGGAGAGACATCGTGGCGGTGTTGGCATCTTACTCTCCCCCTCCTGCTCCTATCAGTACCTATCTCCATTTCCATATCTCTCCTTTTCTTCCTTTGAAGTCCACTGCAACCGCCTGTTCTCCCCCCTCTCTCTCAGAGTGGCAGTTATCTATCGCCCCCCTGGACCAACCTCCCAATTCCTTGACAACTTTGCTGCCTGGCTTCCTCACTTTCTCTCTACAAACACACCTACCATAATTCTGGGGGACTTCAACATCCCTTTTGACAACCCATCTTCCCCTGCTGCCTCTAAACTTCTCTCACTCACTAACTCCTTCGGCCTCTCACAATCCACCCTATTCCCTACCCACCGTGATGGACACTCTATTGATCTGGTATTCTCCTATCTCTGCTCTCTCTCTGATGTTGACTGTTGGCCATTTCCCATCTCTGACCACCATCTGCTCACCTTTAATCCCAATATAGATGCTAAACCAACTTCCCCCTCTCGCCCCCACACCAGTAGAAATCTGCACACTGTGGACCCTCCCCAACTCTCCAATCTTATTTATATACTCCTCTCCCACACTTCCACGATATCCTGCCCTAACCTTGCTATAACCCACTATAACAATACTCTCTACGCTGCACTTGACACTCTCGCTTTGCCCCAACTTTGCAAAGCCCCACGTCGTCAGCTCCAGCCCTGGCACTCCCAACAAACACGCTACCTACAAAAATGCTCACGCACTGCTGAACGTGCCTGGAGGAAATCCCGCTCTGAACCTGATTTCCTGCACTATAAGTTCACTCTTTACTCTTACACCTCTGCCCTTCGCTTAGCTAAGCAAACATAATTCTCTTCTCTTATATCCACTCACTCTTCAAACCCTAAAAGACTCTTCTCCATTTTCAACTCTCTCCTCTACCCACCTGCACCACCCCCCCTCATCTACATTCAGTGCTCAAGACCTTGCTGACTATTTTTTCAATAAAACACTTGCCATCCGAAGAAACATCCCAACACAAACCTGCAATCTCCCAACTTCACTCCCAGTCACCCCCTCTGCCACTCTCTGCACCCTCCTCCCAACCACTGAGAGCGAAGTGGCTTCCCTTTTGTCTTCCTCTCACCTCACTACCTGCCCACTTGGCCCTATTCCTTCACATCTAATTCCCCCCTCTGTCTCCCACCCTCACTCTGGCTCTTACTCACATATTCAACCTATCCCTTTCTACAGTCTCATTCCCTGCCTCCTTTAAACATGCAAAGGTCACCCCCATCCTCAAAAAACCCTCCATTGACCCTAACTCCCCTGCAAACTACTGCCCCATATCACTGCTCCTGCTAGCTTCAAAATTACTTGAAAAACTAGTTTTCAATCGCCTAACCCAATTCCCATCCTCCAACTCATTGCTTGACCACCTGCAATCTGGCTTCCATCCCCAACACTCAACTGAGACTACCTTTGCCAAGGTTACTAATGATCTCCAAAGGCTACTACTCTATACTCATCTTACTGGTCCTCTCTGCTGCCTTTGACACTGTTGACTATCCCCTTCTCCTACAGACTCTCAACTCTTGGGGTCTGTGACACTGTCCTCTCCTGGATTCACTCTTATCTCTCTAACAGATCCTTCTCCGTCTCTTCTGCTGGTGACTCCTCCTCTCTTTTGCCTCTGTCTGTTGGAGTACCTCAAGGCTCTGTCCTGGGTCCTCTACTCTTCTCTATTTATACTTCTTCACTGGGTAAACTTATCAACAGCTATGGCTTCAGCTATGATCTTTATGCTGATGATACCCACCCCTGCACTCTCTCCTTCTGTCAATTCTCACATCAGTGACTGCTTATCTGTCATTTCCTCCTGGATGGCCTCTCACCACCTAAGTATAAACATGTCCAAGACTGATTTCCCAAAAATGTTGCAGCGCAAAAATTAAACTGATATAGGGTACACTCTACCTATTAGATACCAAAATAAAATCTAACTATCCCCTGAATATTAATAAATCATACAAATGGTAAAGTGCTAGTGCTATTACTACTACTATTCTTCCTTAAAAAATATATATTTCTTATCTACCTTGGTGTTGTAATGGACTCAGAAATTAGTTGTGCATATAAACCACATATAAAAACCAATACATATAAAACTCAACTACATATAAAACACTGTTTCATAAAATATAAATATAAATACCGCAGTTCAAACTCTTGAATAGGAACAAGTACTGAAAGGGGTTAAACAATCCAAATGAATATGGCTAGAATGTTCTTTTAGCAATTGGTTTCCAGCTGATATCTGTGATCTTTCCGTTGCTGCTTGTCTCAGGAACCTGTTTGTGTCCAGATCCTCCTTTCACACGAACTACAACAACAAAAACACAAGCGCATCCGAGATTCACTGTATCTTTCTTTATTATTATTACAATAAAGCCATAAAAATATACACTTACAAGATAAGTGCAAGTTATATGCACATAAGATTTAAAGTTGCTTAGCGATCACAATCCAATCCAAGCCTCGGTATCCGGTCTTAGTGGTGGGGGCTGTATGTCCGTTCTCCTCTTTTTGTTCCTCCGGTTTGGAAATACAGCACGTCCGGTATTATTTCACCGGTAAGGCACAGTTGTCCTGTCAATGAATAAAGTTTGTTCAACTCTTTCTCCCGAACGCGTTTCATTCACTCTCGGGTGAACTTTCTCAACGGGCTTTGCATGTTGAACAGCTGTTGTTGTGAGCTTTAAATTTACCGGGTTTTGCTCTCATTGGTTGGTGTCATATTACTCACAAATACAATGTATCCGTATTAGCTGCGGTGGGTCTGACATTGATTCAGTATAAGTGCTCTGCATATGTGAAACTAAAGCCTATCCTAAAACATATATTACTAGGATGAGACATTGATAAGAAATTAAAAGACTGTTCATGAGACTCAATCTGTGATATATAACATAAGATCTATACCATATTAACACTCTTAATTCCTACAAATAACTTACTCTAATGAATACTTAAAATCCCTTTACAAAATAATACAATTATAAATCAATTCATAGATATAATAATTTAACAAACACATATTCAAAAACGCAATTTGGTTAATATTAATCAAACTACATTAAAATTCTCTAAAATGACAAACCATTCTAAAAGTTAAAATACGATTGTGATAAATTCATTCCTATTTCCTATTATTTAAAATTTCTTTAAAATGTTAAAAAATATATTAAAGGACTAGTAATTGCTATAAAATCAGCACTATACTGCTCTTTACCTATTTTGTGGGACAGACGTATACTATATTATACCATAAAAGCTTGAAGATCAATTTCTATATTTAATCCTCTAGGGCTTAAACTTCCTAATTGGTGAATCCACTTGGTTTCAGCTTTTCTAAGTTTTAATAGGCGATTACCCTGATGCTCACTAGTAACATGTTCTAACACTTTAAATGTAATACCTACACTACTACACTGATGTTTTAATTTGCAATGATGGGAAACACTATGGCCTTCCAAACCATTTTTTATATTGTTCAAATGTTCATATACTCTCCTTTTTATTTTGCGTTTAGTACGCCCTATATAAATTAATCCACAAATGCATGTCATTTGATATACTACATATGTTGAATGACATGTAGTTCTATCTTTAATTTTAAATTCATTAGTTCTATCCCAATTCCAAGTACTCTCTGATGTTTCATCTATAATAGGGCATAAACAGCAGTCTATTTTCCTACATCTATATGTTCCTGGTTTGAGTGCTAGCCAATTAGACAGGGTTCCCTCATTTTTAGGTCTGGTAGCTTTCAGTTTAGATGGAGCAATTAGACTCTTAATGTCCCTATTCTTCCTGTACACTACATTGGGTTTCTCTTCTAATTCTCCTGCTAATATTGGATCCGCTAATAAGATTTTCCAATGTTTATTTAAAATAGATCTAACACCTTGCACTCCTTCACTGTATGTTGTTATAAAAGTGGTATTATTTTTCCTCTTTCCTACACTTGATATTTTATTTCCTTTATCTTCTAGCAGTATACTTCTATCATATTCTAACCCTCTTTGTTTGGCTTCTTCTATTCTTGATTTTTCATAACCTTTTTGTATGAATTTATTGCTCATTATCTCAGCCTCCTGTATGTAATTATTGATGTCTGTACAGTTCCGCCGTATGCGCCTAAATTGCCCACTTGGGATATTTTCCTTCCAACGGGGTAAGTGCCCACTATTGGCGTGAAGGAAACCATTTTTATCGGTGGCTTTCCTAAAATTCCTCACTGATATTTTATTAGAATCATCAATATACAAAACCAGATCTAAAAATTCTATTTCAATAGATGAAATTTTACTAGTAAACTCAAGGTTAAATTGGTTGTTGTTAATATATTTAATGAAATCATCTGCTTCATCCCTTGACCCTTTCCAAATCATAATAATATCATCTATAAATCTGTAGTCTAATTCCCCCCGCTAACTCTACTCCAGTTTCTAATTTTTCCATCACTGTTGGAGGCACCACTATCTCCCCATCACTTCAAGTCCGCTGCCTTGGAGTCACGCTTGACTCAAATCTGTCCTTCATTTCCCACATCCAATTGAAAATTTCGTTCGTTTCTGAGTGCTGAAACTACTAAACAGCTAATCCACTCCCTGGTAATTTCCCGACTTGACTACTGTAACAACTTACTAACTGGCCTCCCTCTCTCCCGCCTCTCTCCCCTCCAATCCATCTTAAATGCATCTGCCAGACTAATCCACCTCTCTCAACGCTCTGTTTCTGCTGCACCTCTCTGTGAGTCCCTTCACTGGTTCCTTATTCACAAAAGAGTTAAATTCAAAATTCTCACCCTGACCTACAAAGCCCTCACCAATGCTGCCCCACCCTACCTGTCCTCGCTTATCAACAAATACACTCCTGCCCTCCTCTCCTGCTAGACTACAGGACTTCTCTTGTGCGGCACCAACCCTCTGGAACACACTTCCTCGTGCTCTCAGACTTGCCCCTAACCTCTCCTCCTTTAAACATTCCCTAATGACCTTTTCGTTCAGGGAAGCTTATCACCCGACTTATTAACATACTAACTTCACTTAACTAACAGCTGCCCTCTATCTCCTCACTAACATCATTCTCATCTTTGCAGTCCCCACCTCCTGTTTCCCATCCTACCCATCTAGATTGTAAGTTCCCACAGGAATAGGGCCCTCAATTCCCCCTGTTTTTGCCTGTAAAAGTTTGTCTTATCATATTGTTTCTCCATTGTACTGTTATCCTTGTAACCATAGGCAGCGCTGTGGAATCTGTTGGCGCTTTATAAATAAAGAATAATAATAATAATAAAATACCAATTGTAGGGCATTGCCCTAAAGATATCAGCTCTTTTTCTAAACAAAAATACAAAGACCCACTAACATTATAAACCCCCCCATTCGAATCAGCCAATAGGAATGAAAACTGCTTAAAACCTATTGGCTGATATGAACAGCCAATAGGATTTTAGCAGCCCTAATTCCTATTGGCTGATTCAAAATTTTCAGCCAATAGGAATGCAATGGTACCCTCAGTATAAAAGGGGTTCCTTTCATTTCAATCCGTGCGGCGGACGATCGCATAAAGAGAACCTCCACGTCAGATCAATGGACCTCGACCCTGGACCTCCGCCTTGGACCTTCACCTGGACCTCCATCTTGGACCTTTGCCTGTACCTCCACCTCTGCGCATCGACCGCTCCACTTCAGCAGGGATGAAGAAGATGCTGGTCCCACGATGAATGAAAATGGAGCCACCTGGATGAAGATTGAGCCGCAGGGATAAAGATCATTCAAGCAGTAGTTCAGACCTGTGAGTACCTAAAGAGGGATTAGTGTAAGGCTTTTTTAAGTTTTTTTGGTTGATTTTTCTTAATTAGGAGTTGTGCATTTCTTAAAAGAGCTGAATGCCCTTTAAAAGGCAATGCCCATACCTTTTAAGGGCAATGGGTAAATTAGGGTTTTTTTTAGAGTTGTTTTTTATTTTGGAGGGTTGGTTGGGTGGTGGGTTTTACTGTTGGGGTCTGTATTTTTTTCAGGTTAAAGAGCTGATTTCTTCATGGCAATGCCCTACAAAAGGCCCTTTTAAGGGCTATTGGTAGTTTATTGTAGGCTAGGGGGTGTTTTTTATTTTGGGGGGGCTTTTTTATTTTGATAGGGCTATTAGATTAGGTGTAATTGTTTTTATTTTGGATAATTGGAATTTTGGAACAGCCAATAGAATGCGAGCTCAATCCTTTTGGCTGATTGGATCAGCCAATAGGATTGAAGTTCAATCCTATTGGCTGATTGCATCAACCAATAGGATTTTTTCAACCTTAATTCCGATTGGCTGATAGATTCCAATTGGCTGATAAAATTCTAAGGGACACCATCTTGGAAAACGTCACTTAAAGGAACCTTCATTCATCGGGAGTCGTCGTAAGAAGAGGATGCTCCGTGCCGGATGTCTTGAAGATGGACCCGCTCCTCGCCGGATGGATGAAGATAGAAGTTGCCGTCTGGATGAAAATTTCTGCCCGTCTGGAGGACCACTTCTCCTGGCTTGGATGAAGACTTCTCCCGTCTTCGTTGAGGACTTCTTGCCGCTTCGTTGAGGACTTCTCCCGGCTTCATTAACAATGGATGTCGGGTCTTCAAAACTGTAAGTGGATCTTCGGGGGTTAGTGTTAGGTTTTTTTAAAGGGTTTATTGGGTGGGTTTTAGTTTTGGATTAGGGTTTGGGCAGCAATAGAGCTAAATGCCCTTTTAAGGGCAATGTCCATCCAAATGCCCTTTTCAGGGCAATGGGGAGCTTAGTTTTTTTTAGTTAGGGTTTTATTTGGGGGGTTGTTTGTGTGGGTGGTGGGTTTTACTGTTGGGGGGTTGTTTGTATTTTTTTACAGGTAAAAGAGCTGATTTCTTTGGGGCAATGCCCCGCAAAAGGCCTTTTAAGGGCTATTGATAGTTTAGGCTAGGGGTTTTTTTTACTTTTGGGGGGGGGCTTTTTTATTTTGATAGGGCTATTAGATTAGGTGTAATTAGTTTAAATATCTTGTAATTTGTTTTTTATTTTGTGTAATTTAGTGTTTGTTTTTTTTGTAATTTAGGTATTTGTATTTAATTTAGTTAATTGTATTTAATTTAGGTAATTTATTTAATTGCAGTGTAAGGATAGGTGTTAGTGTAAGACAGGTTAGGTTTTATTTTACAGGTAAATTTATATTTATTTTAGCTAGGTAGTCAGTAAATAGTTAATAACTATTTAGTAACTATTCTACCTAGTTAAAATAAATACAAACTTGCCTGTAAAATAAAAATAAACCCTAAGCTAGATACAATGTAACTATTAGTTATATTGTAGCTAGCTTAGGGTTTATTTTACAGGTAAGTATTTAGTTTTAAATAGGAATTATTTATTTAGTAAGTGTAGGTTTTAATTAGATTTATTTTAATTATATTTAAGTTAGGGGGTGTTAGGGTTAGGGTTAGACTTAGGTTTAGGGGTTAATAAATATAATATAGTGGTGGTGGCATTGGATGCTGCAGATTAGGGGTTAATACTTGTAGGTAGGTGGCGGCGATGTTAGGGGCGGCAGATTAGGGGTTAATAATATTTTACTAATGTTTGCGATGCGGGAGTGTGGCGGCTTAGGGGTTAATATGTTTATTATAGTGGTGGCGACGTTGGGGGTGGCAGATTAGGGGATAATAAATGTAGGTAGGTAGCGGCGACATTGGAGGAGGGAGATTTGGGGTTAATAACTATAATGTAGGTGGCAGCGATGTTGGGGGCAGCAGTTTAGGGGTTACTAATTATAATGTAGGTGGCGGCGATGTCCGGAGCGGCTGATTAGAGGTTACTAAATATAATGTAGGTGTCCGCGATGTCGGGGGCGGCAGATTAGGGGTTAATAAGTGTAAGGTTAGGGGTGTTTAGACTCTGGGTTCATGTTAGAGTGATAGGTGTAAACATAAATTTTGTTTCCCCATAGGAATCAATGGGGCTGCGTTACTGAGCTTTACGCTGCTTTATTGCAGGTTTTTTCAGCCGGCTCTCCCCATTGATGTCTATGGGGATATCGTGCACAAGCACGTACAACCAGCTCACTGATGACTTAAGCAGCGCTGGTATTGGAGTGTGGTATGGAGCACAATTTTGCTCTAAGCTCACTTCTTGCCTTTTAACGCCGGGTTTAGAAAAGCCTGTAATACCAGCGCTGTAGGTAAGTGAGCGGTGTCAATAACGTGCAAGTTAGCACCGCACCCCTCATACCGCAAAACTCGTAATCTCGCCGATTGTAATTTACCTATCTGTATGCTGTTAGTTTAAGCAGATATTTTATTACAATGATACAATCTCTGTCAGTCTGTGTTTTATCTAACTTCAACTTCAGATATTAATTTTGCTCTGTCAAGTCTCCAATTATGTTTGTTAGTCCCCTTATTGTTGAAATCACTGCCTGCGCTTACATACATTTTCTTTTATTATTATTATTAATCTTTTTAAGAGTTAATACCTGTGTTAGTACCTCTAAGAAACCTTTTACAGTTGGGGTTCTTAGCTTCTGGATGAGAATGGGCCATTATATTTATGGATATAATTGTTAAAATAATCACAGACCTCCTGTGAAATATAGTTTTTACCAGACATTTTAGCAGATAACAGAAAAAAAAGATGAATCTAACTAGACTTTCAATGTAAATAAAATCTAGTTCTCTTTTTAAAAAGTGTTTTAACACAAGATGTACAATATATCATTGGAATGCAACTTTTTCACAACAAATGACATTCTCAAAAGATAGCAGTTTAGCCTTCTAGTAGAGATAGTAATTAGATCTGTTTATAAGCAGGTCAGCTTTCCAGCAGAGGTGGTAATGTAGTTAAGTTTTAAACAGTTAAAAAACATCAAAACTGTACGCCTAGATTTAGAGTTTGTCGGTAAAGACCCGCATAGCTAACGCTGCTTTTTTTCCAGCGCACCATTAAGACAACGCTGGTATTTAGAGTTGTCTGAGTGGCTGCATTAGGCTCAGAAAAGGGAGCGTTGAGCATCATTTACCTTCCCTTCAACTCTCAATACCAGCGTTGCCTACGGTAGCGGTAAGCTGGAAAAACTTGCTTGTGCACAATATCCCCATAGAATACAATGGGGCTAAGCTGGCTGGAAAAAACCTAACACCTGCAAAAAAGCAGCATTCAGCTCCTAGCGCAGCCCCATTGTTTCCTATGGGGAAACACTCTCTAAGTCTGTACCTAACACCCTAACATGAACCCCGAGTCTAAACACCCCTAACCTTACACTTATTAACCCCTAATCTGCCGCCCCCGCTATCGCTGACACCTGCATTATATTATTAACCCCTAATCTGCCGCTCCGGACACCGCCGCAACCTACATTATCCCTATGAACCCCTAATCTGCTGCCCCTAACATCGCCGACACCTATATTATATTTATTACCCCCCTAATCTGCCCCCTCAATGTCACCGCTACCTTACCTACACTTATTAACCCCTAATCTGCCAACCGGACCTCGCCGCCACTATAATAAATGTATTAACCCCTAAACCGCCGCACTCCCGCCTCGCAAACACTATAATAAATTTTATTAACCCCTAATCTGCCCTCCCTAACATAGTTTAAACTTCTTGTAATTTTTTTAAATTTTTTGTAATTTAGTGTTTGTTTGTTTTTGTATTATAGATTAGTTTATTTAATTGTATTTTAGTTTAGCTAATTGTAGTTAATTTATTTAATTAATTTAATGATAGTGTAGTATTAGGTATATTTGTAACTTAGGTTAGGATTTATTTTACAGGTAAGTTTGTACTTATTTTAACTAGGTAGCTATTAAATAGTTATTAACTATTTAATAGCTATTCTACCTAGTTAAAATAAATACAAAGTTGCCTGTAAAATAAATATAAATCCTAAAATAGCTACAATGTAATTATTAGTTATATTGTAGCTATATTAGGGTTTATTTTATAGGTAAGTATTTAGTTTTAAATAGGAATAATTTATTTAATTATAGGAATATTATTTTGTTTAATTTAAATTATATTTAAGTTAGGGGGGTGTTAGGGTTAGACTTCGGTTTAGGGGTTAATAACTTTATTATAGTAGCGGGTTAATAATTGAAGGTACGTGGCGGCGATGTTAGGGAGTGCAGATTAGGGGTTAATAAAATTTATTATAGTGTTTTGCGAGACGGGAGTGCGGCGGTTTAGGGGTTAATACATTTATTATAGTGGCGGCGAGGTCCGGTTGGCAGATTAGGGGTTAATAAGTGTAGGTAAGGTAGCGGCGACGTTGGGGGGGCAGATAGGGGGTAATAAATATAATATAGGTGTCGGCGATGTTAGGGGCAGCAGATTAGGGGTTCATAGCTATAATGTAGGTGGCGGCGGTGTCCGGTCGGCAGATTAGGGGTTAAAAAATTTTTATTAGAGGGTTGGCAATGTGGGGGTGGCTCGGTTTAGGGGTACATAGGTAGTTTATGGGTGTTAGTGTACTTTGTAGCACAGTAGTTAGGAGCTTTATGTTCCAGCGTTAGCCCATAAAGCTCTTAACTACAGACTTTTTTTGGCGGTAAGAGTCTTGTCGGTAGAGGTTCTACTGCTCACTTGTTCCAAGACTCCAAATACCAGCGTTAGGTAAATCCCATAGAAAAGATAGGATACGCAATTGACGTAAGGGGATCTGCAGTAGCCTGGAGTCGCGGAAAGGAAGTGAGTGGTAGACCCTTTCCTGCCTGACTCTAAATACCAGCGGGCGGTAAAAAGCAGCGTTAGGACCCCTTAACGCTGCTTTTGACGGCTAACGCCAAACTCTAAATCTAGCCGGTAGTTTTTTAATCAACATTTTCCTAACCACTGCTCAATATTTGTTATTTTAAGATTATAATCTGGGAAACAGGCTCTAAATCATGTGTCTCTCACAGCATAATTTGCAAAACTACCTTACCTGGCCCCAGCGCAGGGAATTAACATTAGCATATCTATAGTATAGGGCAATGAAAAAAGTGTACATCACAGAATGTACAATAGGGCATTTAAATTGTAATTGTATGCATACACAGAGAGCAATTTAGACTTTCTGTAAAGGAGATCATTTTGTATATAAGGAGCAGAAATCAATCACTTAAAAAAATATACTGTATATTTAAAAAAAAGACAAAAAACAAACAAACAAACATTTGAGTCCTAAAATATAAGCCAAACTGAAAATGCAGGCTAAATTAAATGGCCTAATTTCAGATGTTTTTAGTTTAAATAGTGAAAGAGAATCAGTCTATTTTTCTATTTTTAAATTGTTGAAAATGTTTGTGCTTTTAAAATATTGCTCTAAAGTTTATTACTTGTAAATACAATCTGGAGAACATAATCTAAATCACACAGAATAACTTGCCAAACTACCTTACCTGCACCTTTCCTCATCAGGAAGGCATTTACATTAGCATATGTATAGGGCAAGCTACAGTTAGGTATAACAATAAATGCATAATTCAATATCTTTGTAAAACAAATGTGCAGAGGTCAATCATTTTAAACTGACTATGACAACTCTTAAAGAAAGGCTAGTCCACTCAATAAATGACCATCCATTTTGTAAAGAAACAAAATATCGTAAAGCTTTCATTTGTTTTTGTAAAAAAAACAAAAAAAAATTTGTGATGGGACAAAGACAACAAGTAAATATCATCAATAATAAGGCATTCTATGCAGGTGGATCAAAAGTTCATAAAACAATGTTTATCGTTCTATGGTCTTTTGATCCGTCTGCATGGAGTGCTTTGTTTTTTATTTACCTTCGAACAGAAGGAGCTTGTTATTTCCGAGAGGTGAGTAGAGGTTAAGAGTAAAGGGATATGGCTCGCTATTCCGATTGTGGTGGTTCTATATTCTTATGGAACTTTCAAAGACGTCCGGAATTTCATTACCTGGAAAACCCAAAGGGATTTCATAGATACGTGGAAACGTACACGAGGTATAACATCGGATGCTTGGCGCGTTTTGAGAAAGTGCTGAATGCATCTGTGGCTTTGGGATATCTGCTACAAGTTTTGTCCTATTTTGATTAAATGTCCGCCGCAAGCTGTGAGTAATTTGGTTTAGTTTTGCTCTGAAAAGGCATATGTACTACTACTGAATAGCAAAAAGCTGTTAGTTTCTGATATCCCTTACAGACACTTTACTATATAGATATTACACTCAATATAGGCATATTGTGTTTTTATGGAAGTAAATATCATGTCCCTTTAATTCATTAGATTTTTACAGAAAACAACATTCTTACAGCTACAGCTTGAGACAAATGTGATCCCCAAAATATAGGCCTAACTGAACTTGCAGACTTAAAATTAATTGTTTAAACAAACAGTGTATAAATCCATGCAGTGACCAACAACATTATTTGAATAAAAAATGTGCAACATACCTAACAGGGACAACTCTGATAGAAAACTGGCCCATAAATAACAAATGAGTATCCATTTTCCAAAAAAAACCAAAAAAGTACGAGAATAACAAAATGAAGATCAAAAGTAAACTCTCTATTTTTCAGAAAGGAAACAATGTGTAAATCCCAGCAGTGAAAATATGCATTATAATTGTATAATAAGGCCTAAAATCCCTTATACACCATGTTTGCTAGGGTGAACTATAATGTGTTCTATTTAAATATTACATAGAAAAACTTTGCTAAAAAACAACAAATCTACCTTTACTGCACTTACATTTAAACATTTTGCAGTAGCACACAATTTTTATCATTTGCTCTAAGTTGGGAAATTTTTCTTTGGCTGAGGCACAAGCCATAAGTCAATTTACCATCACCCATGTACATTATGGAAATGCAAATGTATACAGACAAAGTCAACCTAAAATACAGGATTTCAAAATGATGCATTTTCTTGAGAAACATTAAAAAAGAAAAATACATGATATAACCTGTAAAATTCTAAAATTAAATCAACATATTATCTAATTCCTGCAAAACAAATTGGCATATGGATTTGTCTAAACTTTGTGTCTGCCAAAATGTGGTTATTAAATTTATCTGGATTTTTAAATATATTTAAATATATTTCTAACTTAATATAATTCTATATTAAAACCACTAAACCATTACAACTAAGTTAAAGGGCCATGATACCCAGTTGTTAAAACACTTGAAAGTGATGCAGCATAGCTGTAAAAAGCTGACTAGAAAATATCACCTGAACATCTCTACATAAAAAAGAAAGATATTTTACCTCACAAATTCCTCAGTAGCCACATCCCATTGTAAAGGACTTCTAAGCAGCAAATCAGTTTGTCTGTCCCAGGACAGCTAAGGGAGCTTACGTGCACACTCATCTTATTTCCCTATTCAGTTTTAGGTAGTTTACTATGAAATCTTATGAGAGTTAAGTGAAATCTCATGAGATCACATTAAAAGAGTTCATGACCTCAGCACTGCTGATGCGGATTGGCTGCTGTTCAATTCTTAATTTTTTTAAATGTATTTTTACCTGCAGCTGGGCAGAAGCTGAGTATAACTTTTTACACAGAACTTACTCTGGTGAACTGAGACCATGAGATGCTCAGGTGATATTTTCCTGTCAGCTTTTTACAGTTATACTGCATCAGTTTCAAGTGATTTCAAGTGATTTAGCATATGTGTTTTATGTCCCTTTAAGTGAAATAAACACTATAAAGGGTCTTCATTATTTCCAAAGAATTTATTAGGAACATATATATATATATATATATATATATATATATATATATATATATATATATATATATATATATATATATATATATATATATATATATATACTGTATATATATATATACTGCATATATATTGTAATAAGATAAATATTTACAGGTTTATATACACATATATTTTACAACAAAACGGTCCAAATAATACAGGGAAACTATCATCAGTCAGAGACTATTTGGGAGTATCTTTAACGCCTAGCCTAAGAGAAAAGGTGTATCTGGAGCGAGGGGTTTTTAAAAAAAGTTATGTGAATATTCCAGGGATTAAATCTGTGGCAGGAACCTGGCTCTCGTAAACTTAAATGGAATGGAACCCTAATTAATGTAAATGACAACACCTGTATTTGTCCTATTATTTCATGTCAAAATGACTGCTGTGAAAAAACACCAGGTTTGTGCAAGGCATGCTTGAGCATTACATACACATGTGGTATGAATTTAATTCATTGGAAGTTTGCTAATAAATCCAACTTTCAATCACATCATTCTATTCAAAATGCCAAAGATCACAGAATTTGACAGACATAAAATCATACTTTATCTACAGTGGGATCCAGCAACCTGGAGACTTGAGCCATTATAGATTCGGGAGCCTGTGGTATATTTATCAACTCCACTTTAGTTAAATTTAATAAAATTTCAACTATAAAGAAATCTGATTCTGTGTCAGTGAGGGTTATTGAGGGGCCATTTCCCAGGGGCCAATCAGTCATCATTCTGTACCCATACTTGTAAGTATACAAGTGGTCATATAGTGGTCATAAAGAATTTATATAATTTGATATTATACCTTCTCCTCTGTACTAATGGTTAACAATACATTAACCTAGTGCTGCAGAATCTGTTGGTGCTCTACAAATAACTAGTGATGTTGCGAATAGTTCGTCTGCGAATAGTTTCTGACGAATATAGCATGTTCGCGTTCGACTTGGCGAGTGAACATATGCAATGTTCGATCCGCCCCTATTCGTCATCATTGAGTAAACTTTGACCCTGTATCTCACAGTCTGCAGACACATTCCAGCCAATCAGCAGCAGACCCTCCCTCCCAGACCCTCCCAGCTCCTGGACAGCAGCCATTTTAGATTCATTCGGAAGCTGCATTGTTAGTGAGAGGAGGGACAGTGTAGCTGCTGGTGATTTAATAGGGAAATTGATAGCTAGGCTAGTGTATTCAGTGTCCACTACAGTCCTGAAGGACTTATCTGATCTTTTTAGGGCTAGAACATCATTTTTTATTTTTTTTTCCTGTGTAATCTAATTGCAGTTGCCTGCCTGCCAAGCCACTTGCCCAGTGCCACCTCTCATATCTGGTGTAACAGTAGTGTAAATTTAAAAAAAAAAAATGTTTTGACTGTGAAACATCAGTCTGCTTGTGTAATCTAATTGAAGTTGCCTGCCTGCCAGCGTGTGTGCCACGCCCACTTGCCCAGTGCCACCACTCATATCTGCTGTAACAGTAGTGTAAATTTAAAAAAAAAAACTTTTTTGACTGTGAAACATCAGTCTGCTAGTGTAATCTAATTGCAGTTGCCTGCCTGCCAGCGTGTGTGCCAGGCTCACAGCGTATACTGTGCCCACTTGCCCAGTGGCCCCACTCATATCTGGTGTAACAGTAGTGTAAATTTAAAAAAAAACTTTTTTGACTGTGAAACATCAGTCTGCTTGTGTAATTTAATTGCAGTTGCCTGCCTGCCAGCATGTGTGCCAGGCCCACTTGCCCAGTGCCACCACCCATATCTGGTGTAACAGTAGTGTAAATTTAAAAAAAAAACTTTTTTGACTGTGAAACATCAGTCATCTAGTGTAATCTAATTGCAGTTGCCTGCCTGCCAGCGTGTGTGCCAGGCTCACAGCGTATACTGTGCCCACTTGCCCAGTGGCCCCACTCATATCTGGTGTAACAGTAGTGTAAATTAAAAAAAAAAAAAACTTTTTTGACTGTAAAACATCAGTCTGCTTGTGTAATCTAATTGCAGTTGCCTGCCTGCCAGCGTGTGTGCCAGGCTCACAGCGTATACTGTGCCCACTTGCCCAGTGCCACCACTCATATCTGGTGTAACAGTAGTGTAAATTTAAAGGCAAAAAAATGTTTGGACTGTGAAACATCAGCCTGCTTTTTTGTGTCAGGTTCACAGCGTATACTGTGCCCACTTGCCCAGTGCCACCACTCATATCTTGTTTAATAGTAGTGTAAGTGTACATGTAAAAACAAAAAAAACTTTTTGGACTGTGAAACATCAGTCTGCTTTTTTGTGTCAGGCTCACAGCTTATACTGGGCCCACTTGCCCAGTGCCACCACTCATATCTTGTTTAATCTCATATCTTGTTTAATAGTAGTGTAAGTGTACATTTAAAAAAAATAAAAACTTTTTGGACTATGAAACATCAGTCTGCTTTTTTGTGTCAGGCTCACAGCATATACTGTGTCCACTTGCCCAGTGCCACCACTCATATCTTGTTTAATAGTAGTGTAAGTGTACATTTAAAAACAAAAAAAAATTTGGACTGTGAAACATCAGTCTGCTTTTTTGTGTCAGGCTCACAGCGTATACTGGGCCCACTTGCCCAGTGCCACTACTCATATCTTGTTTAATAGTAGTGTAAGTGTACATTTAACAACAAAAAAAACTTTTTGGAATGTGAAACATCAGTCTGCTTTTTTGTGTCAGGCTCACAGCTTATACTGTGCCCACTTGCCCAGTGCCACCACTCATATCTTGTTTAATAGTAGTGTAAGTGTACATTTAAAAAAATAAAAACTTTTTGGACTGTGAAACATCAGTCTACTTTTTTGTATCAGGCTAACAGCGTATACTGTGCCCACTTGCCCAGTGCCACCACTCATATCTTGTTTAATAGTAGTGTAAGTGTACATTTAAAAAAATAAAAACTTTTCGGACTGTTAAACATCAGTCTGCTTTTTTGTGTCAGGCTCACAGCGTATACTGTGCCCACTTGCCCAGTGCCACCACTCATATCTTGTTTAATAGTAGTGTAAGTGTACATTTAAAAACAAAAAAAACTTTTTGGACTGTTAAACATCAGTCTGCTTTTTTGTTTCAGGCTCACAGCTTATACTGGGCCCACTTGCCCAGTGCCACCACTCATATCTTGTTTAATAGTAGTGTAAGTGTACATTTAAAAACAAAAAAAAACTTTTTGGACTGTGAAACATCAGTCTGCTTTTTTGTGTCAGGCTCACAGCTTATACTGGGCCCACTTGCCCAGTGCCACCACTCATATCTTGTTTAATAGTAGTGTAAGTGTACATTTAAAAAAATAAAAACTTTTTGGACTGTGAAACATCAGTCTGCTTTTTTTGTGTCAGGCTCACAGCGTATACTGTGCCCACTTGCCCAGTGCCACCACTCATATCTTGTTTAATAGTAGTGTAACTGTACATTTAAAAAAATAAAAACTTTTTTGACTGTGAAACATCAGTCTGCTTGTGTAATTTAATTGCAGTTGCCTGCCTGCCAGCATGTGTGCCAGGCCCACTTGCCCAGTGCCACCACCCATATCTGGTGTAACAGTAGTGTAAATTTAAAAAAAAAACTTTTTTGACTGTGAAACATCAGTCATCTAGTGTAATCTAATTGCAGTTGCCTGCCTGCCAGCGTGTGTGCCAGGCTCACAGCGTATACTGTGCCCACTTGCCCAGTGGCCCCACTCATATCTGGTGTAACAGTAGTGTAAATTAAAAAAAAAAAAAACTTTTTTGACTGTAAAACATCAGTCTGCTTGTGTAATCTAATTGCAGTTGCCTGCCTGCCAGCGTGTGTGCCAGGCTCACAGCGTATACTGTGCCCACTTGCCCAGTGCCACCACTCATATCTGGTGTAACAGTAGTGTAAATTTAAAGGCAAAAAAATGTTTGGACTGTGAAACATCAGCCTGCTTTTTTGTGTCAGGTTCACAGCGTATACTGTGCCCACTTGCCCAGTGCCACCACTCATATCTTGTTTAATAGTAGTGTAAGTGTACATGTAAAAACAAAAAAAACTTTTTGGACTGTGAAACATCAGTCTGCTTTTTTGTGTCAGGCTCACAGCTTATACTGGGCCCACTTGCCCAGTGCCACCACTCATATCTTGTTTAATCTCATATCTTGTTTAATAGTAGTGTAAGTGTACATTTAAAAAAAATAAAAACTTTTTGGACTATGAAACATCAGTCTGCTTTTTTGTGTCAGGCTCACAGCATATACTGTGTCCACTTGCCCAGTGCCACCACTCATATCTTGTTTAATAGTAGTGTAAGTGTACATTTAAAAAAATAAAAACTTTTTGGACTGTGAAACATCAGTCTGCTTTTTTGTGTCAGGCTCACAGCGTATACTGGGCCCACTTGCCCAGTGCCACTACTCATATCTTGTTTAATAGTAGTGTAAGTGTACATTTAACAACAAAAAAAACTTTTTGGAATGTGAAACATCAGTCTGCTTTTTTGTGTCAGGCTCACAGCTTATACTGTGCCCACTTGCCCAGTGCCACCACTCATATCTTGTTTAATAGTAGTGTAAGTGTACATTTAAAAAAATAAAAACTTTTTGGACTGTGAAACATCAGTCTGCTTTTTTGTATCAGGCTCACAGCGTATACTGTGCCCACTTGCCCAGTGCCACCACTCATATCTTGTTTAATAGTAGTGTAAGTGTACATTTAAAAAAATAAAAACTTTTTGGACTGTTAAACATCAGTCTGCTTTTTTGTGTCAGGCTCACAGCGTATACTGTGCCCACTTGCCCAGTGCCACCACTCATATCTTGTTTAATAGTAGTGTAAGTGTACATTTAAAAACAAAAAAAACTTTTTGGACTGTTAAACATCAGTCTGCTTTTTTGTTTCAGGTTCACAGCTTATACTGGGCCCACTTGCCCAGTGCCACCACTCATATCTTGTTTAATAGTAGTGTAAGTGTACATTTAAAAACAAAAAAAAACTTTTTGGACTGTGAAACATCAGTCTGCTTTTTTGTGTCAGGCTCACAGCTTATACTGGGCCCACTTGCCCAGTGCCACCACTCATATCTTGTTTAATAGTAGTGTAAGTGTACATTTAAAAAAATAAAAACTTTTTGGACTGTGAAACATCAGTCTGCTTTTTTTGTGTCAGGCTCACAGCGTATACTGTGCCCACTTGCCCAGTGCCACCACTCATATCTTGTTTAATAGTAGTGTAACTGTACATTTAAAAAAATAAAAACTTTTTGGACTGTGAAACATCAGTCTGCTTTTTTCTGTCAGGCTCACAGCGTATACTGTGCCCACTTGCCCAGTGCCACCACCCATATCTGGTGTAACAGTACTGTAAATTTAAAAAAAAAAAAATTTTTGACTGTGAAACATCAGTCATCTAGTGTAATCTAATTGCAGTTGCCTGCCTGCCAGCGTGTGTGCCAGGCTCACAGCGTATACTGTGCCCACTTGCCCAGTGGCCCCACTCATATCTGGTGTAACAGTAGTGTAAATTAAAAAAAAACAACTTTTTTGACTATAAAACATCAGTCTGCTTGTGTAATCTAATTGCAGTTGCCTGCCTGCCAGCGTGTGTGCCAGGCTCACAGCGTATACTGTGCCCACTTGCCCAGTGCCACCACTCATATCTGGTGTAACAGTAGTGTAAATTTAAAGACAAAAATTTTTTTGGACTGTGAAACATTAGTCTGCTTTTTTGTGTCAGGTTCACAGCGTATACTGTGCCCACTTGCCCAGTGCCACCACTCATATCTTGTTTAATAGTAGTGTAAGTGTACATGTAAAAACAAAAAAAACTTTTTGGACTGTGAAACATCAGTCTGCTTTTTTGTGTCAGGCTCACAGCTTATACTGGGCCCACTTGCCCAGTGCCACCACTCATATCTTGTTTAATCTCATATCTTGTTTAATAGTAGTGTAAGTGTACATTTAAAAAAAATAAAAACTTTTTGGACTGTGAAACATCAGTCTGCTTTTTTGTGTCAGGGTCACAGCGTATACTGTGCCCACTTGCCCAGTGCCACCACTCATATCTTGTTTAATAGTAGTGTAAGTGTACATTTAAAAAAATAAAAACTTTTTGGACTGTGAAACATCAGTCTGCTTTTTTGTGTCAGGCTCACAGCGTATACTGGGCCCACTTGCCCAGTGCCACCACTCATATCTTGTTTAATAGTAGTGTAAGTGTACATTTAAAAACAAAAAAAACTTTTTGGAATGTGAAACATCAGTCTGCTTTCTTTCATGTAATTAGCAAGAGTCCATGAGCTAGTGACGTATGGGACGTATGGGATATACATTCCTACCAGGAGGGGCAAAGTTTCCCAAACCTCAAAATGCCTATAAATACACCCCTCACCACACCCACAATTCAGTTTTACAAACTTTGCCTCCGATGGAGGTGGTGAAGTAAGTTTGTGCTAGATTCTACGTTGATATGCGCTCCGCAGCAAGTTGGAGCCCGGTTTTCCTCTCAGCGTGCAGTGAATGTCAGAGGGATGTGAGGAGAGTATTGCCTATTTGAATGCAGTGATCTCCTTCTACGGGGTCTATTTCATAGGTTCTCTGTTATCGGTCGTAGAGATTCATCTCTTACCTCCCTTTTCAGATCGACGATATACTCTTATATATACCATTACCTCTGCTGATTCTCGTTTCAGTACTGGTTTGGCTTTCTACAAACATGTAGATGAGTGTCCTGGGGTAAGTAAATCTTATTTTCTGTGACACTCTAAGCTATGGTTGGGCACTTTGTTTATAAAGTTCTAAATATATGTATTCAAACATTTATTTGCCTTGACTCAGAATGTTCAACTTTCCTTATTTTCAGACAGTCAGTTTCATATTTGGGATAATGCATTTGATTTAATCATTTTTTCTTACCTTCAAAAATTTGACTTTTTTCCCTGTGGGCTGTTAGGCTCGCGGGGGCTGAAAATGCTTCATTTTATTGCGTCATTCTTGGCGCGGACTTTTTTGGCGCAAAAATTCTTTTCCGTTTCCGGCGTCATACGTGTCGCCGGAAGTTGCGTCATTTTTTGACGTTATTTTGTGCCAAAAATGTCGGCGTTCCGGATGTGGCGTCATTTTGGCGCCAAAATAGCATTTAGGCGCCAAATAATGTGGGCGTCTTATTTGGCGCTAAAAAATATGGGCGTCGCTTTTGTCTCCACATTATTTAAGTCTCATTTTTCATTGCTTCTGGTTGCTAGAAGCTTGTTTTTTGGCATTTTTTCCCATTCCTGAAACTGTCATTTAAGGAATTTGATCAATTTTGCTTTATATGTTGTTGTTTTTTCTCTTACATATTGCAAGATGTCTCACGTTGCATCTGAGTCAGAAGATAGTACAGGAAAATCGCTGTCTAGTGCTGGATCTACCAAAGCTAAGTGTATCTGCTGTAAACTTTTGGTAGCTATTCCTCCAGCTGTTGTTTGTATTGATTGTCATGACAAACTTGTTAAAGCAGATAATATTTCCTTTAGTAAAGTACCATTGCCTGTTGCAGTTCCTTCAACATCTAAGGTGCAGAATGTTCCTGATAACATAAGAGATTTTGTTTCTGAATCCATAAAGAAGGCTATGTCTGTTATTTCTCCTTCTAGTAAACGTAAAAAATCTTTTAAAACTTCTCTCCCTACAGATGAATTTTTAAATGAACATCATCATTCTGATTCTGATAACTCTTCTGGTTCAGAGGATTCTGTCTCAGAGGTTGATGCTGATAAATCTTCATATTTATTTAAAATGGAATTTATTCGTTCTTTACTTAAAGAAGTTCTAATTGCTTTAGAAATAGAGGATTCTGGTCCTCTTGATACTAATTCTAAACGTTTGTATAAGGTATTTAAATCTCCTGTGGTTATTCCAGAAGTTTTTCCTGTTCCTAATGCTATTTCTGCAGTAATTTCCAAAGAATGGGATAAATTGGGTAATTCATTTACTCCCGCTAAACGTTTTAAGCAATTATATCCTGTGCCGTCTGACAGATTAGAATTTTGGGACAAAATCCCTAAAGTTGATGGGGCTATTTCTACCCTTGCTAAACGTACTACTATTCCTACGTCAGATGGTACTTCGTTTAAGGATCCTTTAGATAGGAAAATTGAGTCCTTTCTAAGAAAAGCTTATCTGTGTTCAGGTAATCTTCTTAGACCTGCTATATCTTTGGCTGATGTTGCTGCAGCTTCAACTTTTTGGTTGGAAACCTTAGCGCAACAAGTAACACATCATGATTCTCATGATATTATTATTCTTCTTCAGCATGCTAATAATTTTATCTGTGATGCCATCTTTGATATTATCAGAGTTGATGTCAGGTTTATGTCTCTAGCTATTTTAGCTAGAAGAGCTTTATGGCTTAAGACTTGGAATGCTGATATGGCTTCTAAATCAACTCTACTTTCCATTTCTTTCCAGGGTAACAAACTATTTGGTTCTCAGTTGGATTCTATTATTTCAACTGTTACTGGTGGGAAAGGAACTTTTTTACCACAGGATAAAAAATCTAAGGGTAAAAACAGAGCTAATAATCGTTTTCGTTCCTTTCGTTTCAACAAAGAACAAAAACCTGATCCTTCATCCTCAGGAGCAGTTTCAGTTTGGAAACCATCTCCAATCTGGAATAAATCCAAGCCAGCCAGAAAGGCAAAGCCTGCTTCTAAGTCCACATGAAGGTGTGGCCCTCATTCCAGCTCAGCTGGTAGGGGGCAGGTTACGTTTTTTCAAAGAAATTTGGATCAATTCTGTTCAAAATCTTTGGATTCAGAACATTGTTTCAGAAGGGTACAGAATTGGTTTCAAGATGAGACCTCCTGCAAAGAGATTATTTCTTTCCCGTGTCCCAGTAAATCCAGTAAAAGCTCAAGCATTTCTGAATTGTGTTTCAGATCTAGAGTTGACTGGAGTAATTATGCCAGTTCCAGTTCAGGAACAGGGGATGGGGTTTTATTCAAATCTCTTCATTGTACCAAAGAAGGAGAATTCCTTCAGACCAGTTCTGGATCTAAAAATATTGAATTGTTATGTAAGGATACCAACGTTCAAGATGGTAACTGTAAGGACTATTTTGCCTTTTGTTCAGCAAGGGAATTATATGTCCACAATAGATTTACAGGATGCATATCTGCATATTCCGATTCATCCGGATCATTATCGGTTCCTGAGATTCTCTTTTCTGGACAAGCATTACCAGTTTGTGGCTCTGCCGTTTGGCCTTGCTACAGCTCCAAGAATTTTTACAAAGGTTCTCGGTGCCCTTCTGTCTGTAATCAGAGAACAGGGTATTGTGGTATTTCCTTATTTGGACGATATCTTGGTACTTGCTCAGTCTTTACATTTAGCAGAATTTCATACGAATCGACTTGTGTTGTTTCTTCAAGATCATGGTTGGAGGATCAATTTACCAAAAAGTTCATTGATTCCTCAGGCAAGGGTAACCTTTCTGGGTTTCCAAATAGATTCAGTGTCCATGACTCTGTCTTTAACAGACAAGAGGCGTCTAAAACTGATGGCAGCTTGTCAAAACCTTCAGTCACAATCATTCCCTTCGGTAGCCTTATGCATGGAAATTCTAGGTCTTATGACTGCTGCATCGGACGCAATCCCCTTTGCTCGTTTTCACATGCGACCTCTTCAGCTTTGTATGCTGAATCAATGGTGCAAGGATTACACAAAGATATCTCAATTAATATCTTTAAAACCGATTGTTCGACACTCTCTAACGTGGTGGACAGATCACCATCGTTTAATTCAGGGGGCTTCTTTTGTGCTTCCGACCTGGACTGTAATTTCAACAGATGCAAGTCTCACAGGTTGGGAAGCTGTGTGGGGATCTCTGACGGCACAAGGAGTTTGGGAATCTCAGGAGGTGAGATTACCGATCAATATTTTGGAACTCCGTGCAATTTTCAGAGCTCTTCAGTTTTGGCCTCTTCTGAAGAGAGAATCGTTCATTTGTTTTCAGACAGACAATGTCACAACTGTGGCATACATCAATCATCAAGGAGGAACTCACAGTCCTCTGGCTATGAAAGAAGTATCTCGAATTTTGGTTTGGGCGGAATCCAGCTCCTGTCTAATCTCTGCAGTTCATATCCCAGGTGTAGACAATTGGGAAGCGGATTATCTCAGTCGCCAAACGTTGCATCCGGGCGAATGGTCTCTTCACCCAGAGGTATTTCTTCAGATCGTTCAAATGTGGGAACTTCCAGAAATAGATTTGATGGCGTCCCATCTAAACAAGAAACTTCCCAGGTATCTGTCCAGATCCCGGGATCCTTAGGCGGAGGCAGTGGATGCATTATCACTTCCTTGGAAGTATCATCCTGCCTATATCTTTCCGCCCCTAGTTCTTCTTCCAAGGGTAATCTCCAAGATTCTGAAGGAATGCTCGTTTGTTCTGCTGGTAGCTCCGGCATGGCCTCACAGGTTTTGGTATGCGGATCTTGTCCGGATGGCCTCTTGCCAACCGTGGACTCTTCCGTTAAGACCAGACCTTCTGTCACAAGGTCCTTTTTTCCATCAGGATCTGAAATCCTTAAATTTAAAGGTATGGAAATTGAACGCTTGATTCTTCGTCAAAGAGGTTTCTCTGACGCTGTGATTAATACTATGTTACAGGCTCGTAAATCTGTATCTAGAGAGATATATTATAGAGTCTGGAAGACTTATATTTCTTGGTGTATTTCTCATCATTTTTCTTGGCATTCTTTCAGAATTCCGAGAATTTTACAGTTTCTTCAGGATGGTTTAGATAAAGGTTTGTCCGCAAGTTCCTTGAAAGGACAAATCTCTGCTCTTTATGTTCTTTTTCACAGAAAGATTGCTATTCTTCCTGATATTCATTGTTTTGTACAAGCTTTGGTTCGTATAAAACCTGTCATTATGTCAATTTCTCCTCCTTGGAGTTTGAATTTGGTTCTGGGGGCTCTTCAAGCTCCTCCGTTTGAACCTATGCATTCATTGGACATTAAATTACTTTCTTGGAAAGTTTTGTTCCTTTTGGCCATCTCTTCTGCCAGAAGAGTTTCTGAATTATCTGCTCTTTCTTGTGAGTCTCCTTTTCTGATTTTTCATCAGGATAAGGTGGTGTTGCGAACTTCTTTTGAATTTTTACCTAAAGTTGTGAATTCCAACAACATTAGTAGAGAAATTGTGGTTCCTTCATTATGTCCTAATCCTAAGAATTCTAAGGAGAAATCGTTGCATTCTTTGGATGTTGTTAGAGCTTTGAAATATTATGTTGAAGCTACTAAATCTTTCAGAAAGACTTCTAGTCTATTTGTTATCTTTTCCGGTTCTAGAAAAGGCCAGAAAGCTTCTGCCATTTCTTTGGCATCTTGGTTGAAATCTTTAATTCATCTTGCCTATGTTGAGTCGGGTAAAACTCCGCCTCAGAGAATTACAGCTCATTCTACTAGGTCAGTTTCTACTTCCTGGGCGTTTAGGAATGAAGCTTCGGTTGATCAGATTTGCAAAGCAGCAACTTGGTCCTCTTTGCATACTTTTACTAAATTCTACCATTTTGATGTATTTTCTTCTTCTGAAGCAGTTTTTGGTAGAAAAGTACTTCAGGCAGCGGTTTCAGTTTGAATCTTCTGCTTATGTTTTTCGTTAAACTTTATTTTGGGTGTGGATTATTTTCAGCAGGAATTGGCTGTCTTTATTTTATCCCTCCCTCTCTAGTGACTGTTGTGTGGAAAGATCCACATCTTGGGTAATCATTATCCCATACGTCACTAGCTCATGGACTCTTGCTAATTACATGAAAGAAAACATAATTTATGTAAGAACTTACCTGATAAATTAATTTCTTTCATATTAGCAAGAGTCCATGAGGCCCGCCCTTTTTTTGTGGTGGTTATGATTTTGTATAAAGCACAATTATTCCAATTCCTTATTTTATATGCTTTCGCACTTTTTTATCACCCCACTTCTTGGCTATTCGTTAAACTGAATTGTGGGTGTGGTGAGGGGTGTATTTATAGGCATTTTGAGGTTTGGGAAACTTTGCCCCTCCTGGTAGGAATGTATATCCCATACGCCCCATACGTCACTAGCTCATGGACTCTTGCTAATATGAAAGAAATGAATTTATCAGGTAAGTTTTTACATAAATTATGTTTTTTTGTGTCAGGCTCACAGCTTATACTGGGCCCACTTGCCCAGTGCCACCACTCATATCTTGTTTAATAGTAGTGTAAGTGTACATTTAAAAAAATAAAAACTTTTTGGACTGTGAAACATCAGTCTGCTTTTTTGTATCAGGCTCACAGCGTATACTGTGCCCACTTGCCCAGTGCCACCACTCATATCTTGTTTAATAGTAGTGTAAGTGTACATTTAAAAAAATAAAAACTTTTTGGACTGTTAAACATCAGTCTGCTTTTTTTGTGTCAGGCTCACAGCGTATACTGTGCCCACTTGCCCAGTGCCACCACTCATATCTTGTTTAATAGTAGTGTAAGTGTACATTTAAAAACAAAAAAAACTTTTTGGACTGTGAAACATCAGTCTGCTTTTTTGTTTCAGGCTCACAGCTTATACTGGGCCCACTTGCCCAGTGCCACCACTCATATCTTGTTTAATAGTAGTGTAAGTGTACATTTAAAAACAAAAAAAACTTTTTGGACTGTGAAACATCAGTCTGCTTTTTTGTGTCAGGCTCACAGCTTATACTGGGCCCACTTGCCCAGTGCCACCACTCATATCTTGATTAATAGTAGTTTAAGTGTACATTTAAAAAAAGAAAAACTTTTTGGACTGTGAAACATCAGTCTGCTTTTTTTGTGTCAGGCTCACAGCGTATACTGTGCCCACTTGCCCAGTGCCACCACTCATATCTTGTTTAATAGTAGTGTAACTGTACATTTAAAAAAATAAAAACTTTTTGGACTGTGAAACATCAGTCTGCTTTTTTGTGTCAGGCTCACAGCATATACTGTGCCCACTTGCCCAGTGCCACCACTCATATCTTGTTTAATAGTAGTATAAGTGTACATTTAAAAACAAAAAAAAAACTTTTTGGACTGTGAAACATCAGTCTGCTTTTTTTGTGTCAGGCTCACAGCTTATACTGGGCCCACTTGCCCAGTGCCACCACTCATATCTTGTTTAATAGTAGTGTAAGTGTACATTTAAAAAAATAAAAATTTTTGGACTGTGAAACATCAGTCTGCTTTTTTGTGTCAGGCTCACAGCATATACTGTGCCCACTTGCCCAGTGCCACCACTCATATCTTGTTTAATAGTAGTGTAAGTGTATATTTAAAAAAATAAAAACTTTTTGGACTGTGAAACATCAGTCTGCTTTTTTGTGTCAGGTTCACAGCGTATACTGTGCCCACTTGCCCAGTGCCACCACTCATATCTTGTTTAATAGTAGTGTAAGTGTACATTTAAAAACAAAAAAAACTTTTTGGACTGTGAAACATCAGTCTGCTTTTTTGTTTCAGGCTCACAGCTTATACTGGGCCCACTTGCCCAGTGCCACCACTCATATCTTGTTTAATAGTAGTGTAAGTGTACATTTAAAAACAAAAAAAAATTTGGACTGTGAAACATCAGTCTGCTTTTTTGTGTCAGGCTCACAGCTTATACTGGGCCCACTTGCCCAGTGCCACCACTCATATCTTGTTTAATAGTAGTGTAAGTGTACATTTAAAAAAATAAAAATTTTTGGACTGTGAAACATCAGTCTGCTTTTTTGTGTCAGGCTCACAGCATATACTGTGCCCACTTGCCCAGTGCCACCACTCATATCTTGTTTAATAGTAGTGTAAGTGTATATTTAAAAAAATAAAAACTTTTTGGACTGTGAAACATCAGTCTGCTTTTTTTGTCAGGCTCACAGTGTATATTGTGCCCACTTACCCAGTGCCACCACTCATATCTTGTTTAATAGTAGTGTAAGTGTACATTTAAAAACAAAAAAACTTTTTGGACTGTGAAACATCAGTCTGCTTTTTTGTTTCAGGCTCACAGCTTATACTGGGCCCACTTGCCCAGTGCCACCACTCATATCTTGTTTAATAGTAGTGTAAGTGTACATTTAAAAAAAAAAAACTTTTTGGACTGTGAAACATCAGTCTGCTTTTTTGTGTCAGGCTCACAGCATATACTGTGCCCACTTGCCCAGTGCCACCACTCATATCTTGTTTAATAGTAGTATAAGTGTACATTTAAAAACAAAAAAAAAACTTTTTGGACTGTGAAACATCAGTCTGCTTATTTGTGTAAGGCTCACAGCTTATACTGGGCCCACTTGCCCAGTGCCACCACTCATATCTTGTTTAATAGTAGTGTAAGTGTACATTTAAAAAAATAAAAATTTTTGGACTGTGAAACATCAGTCTGCTTTTTTGTGTCAGGCTCACAGCGTATACTGTGCCCACTTGCCCAGTGCCACCACTCATATCTTGTTTAATAGTAGTGTAAGTGTATATTTAAAAAAATAAAAACTTTTTGGACTGTGAAACATCAGTCTGCTTTTTTGTGTCAGGCTCACAGCGTATACTGTGCCCACTTGCCCAGTGCCACCACTCATATCTTGTTTAATAGTAGTGTTAGTGTACATTTAAAAACAAAAAAAACTTTTTGGACTGTGAAACATCAGTCTGCTTTTTTGTTTCAGGCTCACAGCTTATACTGGACCCACTTGCCCAGTGCCACCACTCATATCTTGTTTAATAGTAGTGTAAGTGTACATTTAAAAACAAAAAAAAATTTTTGGACTGTGAAACATCAGTCTGCTTTTTTGTGTCAGGCTCACAGCTTATACTGGGCCCACTTGCCCAGTGCCACCACTCATATCTTGTTTAATAGTAGTTTAAGTGTACATTTAAAAAAATAAAAACTTTTTGGACTGTGAAACATCAGTCTGCTTTTTTTGTGTCAGGCTCACAGCGTATACTGTGCCCACTTGCCCAGTGCCACCACTCATATCTTGTTTAATAGTAGTGTAACTGTACATTTAAAAAAATAAAAACTTTTTGGACTGTGAAACATCAGTCTGCTTTTTTGTGTCAGGCTCACAGCGTATACTGTGCCCACTTGCCCAGTGCCACCACTCATATCTTGTTTAATAGTAGTGTAAGTGTATATTTAAAAAAATAAAAACTTTTTGGACTGTGAAACATCAGTCTGCTTTTTTGTGTCAGGCTCACAGCGTATACTGTGCCCACTTGTCCAGTGCCACCACTCATATCTTGTTTAATAGTAGTGTAAGTGTACATTTAAAAAAAAAAAAAAACTTTTTGGACTGTGAAACATCAGTCTGTTTTTTTGTGTCAGGCTCACAGCTTATACTGGGCCCACTTGCCCAGTGCCACCACTCATATCTTGTTTAATAGTAGTGTAAGTGTACATTTATAAAAATAAAAACTTTTTGGACTGTGAAACATCAGTCTGCTTTTTTGTGTCAGGCTCACAGTGTATATTGTGCCCACTTACCCAGTGCCACCACTCATATCTTGTTTAATAGTAGTGTAAGTGTACATTTAAAAACAAAAAAACTTTTTGGACTGTGAAACATCAGTCTGCTTTTTTGTTTCAGGCTCACAGCTTATACTGGGCCCACTTGCCCAGTGCCACCACTCATATCTTGTTTAATAGTAGTATAAGTGTACATTTAAAAACAAAAAAAAAACTTTTTGGACTGTGAAACATCAGTCTGCTTTTTTGTGTCAGGCTCACAGCTTATACTGGGCCCACTTGCCCAGTGCCACCACTCATATCTTGTTTAATAGTAGTGTAAGTGTACATTTAAAAAAATAAAAATTTTTGGACTGTGAAACATCAGTCTGCTTTTTTGTGTCAGGCTCACAGCGTATACTGTGCCCACTTGCCCAGTGCCACCACTCATATCTTGTTTAATAGTAGTGTAAGTGTATATTTAAAAAAATAAAAACTTTTTGGACTGTGAAACTTCAGTCTGCTTTTTTGTGTCAGGCTCACAGCGTATACTGTGCCCACTTGTCCAGTGCCACCACTCATATCTTGTTTAATAGTAGTGTAAGTGTACATTTAAAAAAAAAAAACTTTTTGGACTGTGAAACATCAGTCTGCTTTTTTGTGTCAGGCTCACAGCGTATACTGTGCCCACTTGCCCAGTGCCACCACTCATATCTTGTTTAATAGTAGTGTTAGTGTACATTTAAAAACAAAAAAAACTTTTTGGACTGTGAAACATCAGTCTGCTTTTTTGTTTCAGGCTCACAGCTTATACTGGGCCCACTTGCCCAGTGCCACCACTCATATCTTGTTTAATAGTAGTGTAAGTGTACATTTAAAAACAAAAAAAAATTTTTGGACTGTGAAACATCAGTCTGCTTTTTTGTGTCAGGCTCACAGCTTATACTGGGCCCACTTGCCCAGTGCCACCACTCATATCTTGTTTAATAGTAGTTTAAGTGTACATTTAAAAAAATAAAAACTTTTTGGACTGTGAAACATCAGTCTGCTTTTTTTGTGTCAGGCTCACAGCGTATACTGTGCCCACTTGCCCAGTGCCACCACTCATATCTTGTTTAATAGTAGTGTAACTGTACATTTAAAAAAATAAAAACTTTTTGGACTGTGAAACATCAGTCTGCTTTTTTGTGTCAGGCTCACAGCGTATACTGTGCCCACTTGCCCAGTGCCACCACTCATATCTTGTTTAATAGTAGTGTAAGTGTATATTTAAAAAAATAAAAACTTTTTGGACTGTGAAACATCAGTCTGCTTTTTTGTGTCAGGCTCACAGCGTATACTGTGCCCACTTGTCCAGTGCCACCACTCATATCTTGTTTAATAGTAGTGTAAGTGTACATTTAAAAAAAAAAAAAACTTTTTGGACTGTGAAACATCAGTCTGTTTTTTTGTGTCAGGCTCACAGCGTATACTGTGCCCACTTGCCCAGTGCCACCACTCATATCTTGTTTAATAGTAGTGTAAGTGTACATTTATAAAAATAAAAACTTTTTGGACTGTGAAACATCAGTCTGCTTTTTTGTGTCAGGCTCACAGTGTATATTGTGCCCACTTACCCAGTGCCACCACTCATATCTTGTTTAATAGTAGTGTAAGTGTACATTTAAAAACAAAAAAACTTTTTGGACTGTGAAACATCAGTCTGCTTTTTTGTTTCAGGCTCACAGCTTATACTGGGCCCACTTGCCCAGTGCCACCACTCATATCTTGTTTAATAGTAGTATAAGTGTACATTTAAAAACAAAAAAAAAACTTTTTGGACTGTGAAACATCAGTCTGCTTTTTTGTGTCAGGCTCACAGCTTATACTGGGCCCACTTGCCCAGTGCCACCACTCATATCTTGTTTAATAGTAGTGTAAGTGTACATTTAAAAAAATAAAAATTTTTGGACTGTGAAACATCAGTCTGCTTTTTTGTGTCAGGCTCACAGCGTATACTGTGCCCACTTGCCCAGTGCCACCACTCATATCTTGTTTAATAGTAGTGTAAGTGTATATTTAAAAAAATAAAAACTTTTTGGACTGTGAAACTTCAGTCTGCTTTTTTGTGTCAGGCTCACAGCGTATACTGTGCCCACTTGTCCAGTGCCACCACTCATATCTTGTTTAATAGTAGTGTAAGTGTACATTTAAAAAAAAAAAAAACTTTTTGGACTGTGAAACATCAGTCTGTTTTTTTGTGTCAGGCTCACAGCTTATACTGGGCCCACTTGCCCAGTGCCACCACTCATATCTTGTTTAATAGTAGTGTAAGTGTACATTTATAAAAATAAAAACTTTTTGGACTGTGAAACATCAGTCTGCTTTTTTGTGTCAGGCTCACAGTGTATATTGTGCCCACTTACCCAGTGCCACCACTCATATCTTGTTTAATAGTAGTGTAAGTGTACATTTAAAAACAAAAAAACTTTTTGGACTGTGAAACATCAGTCTGCTTTTTTGTTTCAGGCTCACAGCTTATACTGGGCCCACTTGCCCAGTGCCACCACTCATATCTTGTTTAATAGTAGTGTAAGTGTACATTTTAAAAAAAAAAAACTTTTTGGACTGTGAAACATCAGTCTGCTTTTTTGTGTCAGGCTCACAGCATATACTGTGCCCACTTGCCCAGTGCCACCACTCATATCTTGTTTAATAGTAGTGAAAGTGTACATTTAAAAAAAATGACAGGCAGAGGCAGGCCACCACGCAGGTGCCGTCGTGGTCGTGGTGCTGTGATTCCCTTTGGCCCTAGAATAATGCCCAGTGTTCAGAGGCCACGTCCCATAAACTCGAAAATTTCTGAGGTAATAGTTGACTTTTTAACACAGGACACCCAATCTTCTATAGCATCCGCTCTGAACCTTGACGCATCATCCTCCTCCAGCTTATCTTCGGGCATCTCAAGTTACCACTCACCCGCCTGCCGCCACCACCAACACTAGCACCACAGCCGCTTCACTTGATCTGTCAGAGGAGTTTTTTTACACATCAGTTGGAAGAAATGAGTGATGCGCAACCATCATTGACAGAGGATGTAGATAACAGTGATATGTCTCAGTCAGGCAGCTTTACAGACTTGGACGTACGGTGTGATGATGATGATGTTGTACCCGCTGCTGCTTCCTTTGTTGATTTGTCAGATACAAGTGAAGCGGTTGATGATGACGATGCGTCCGTGGATGTAACGTGGGTGCCCGCTAGAAGAGAAGAAGAACAGGGGGAAAGTTCAGATGGGGAAACAGAGAGGAGGAGGAGACGAGTTGGAAGCAGGGGGAGGTCGTCGCAAGGAGCTAGTGGCACAGTCAGACAGCATGCATTGGCACCCGGGGTCAGCCAGTCAGCACACCAATCAACGCATACTTTTGCCACCACCAGAATGCCGTCATCGCAGAGCTCAGCAGTGTGGAATTTTTTTTGCGTGTCTGCCTCTGACAACAGCGATGCCATTTGCAACCTGTGCCAAAAGAAACTGAGTCGTGGGAAGTCCAACACCCACCTAGGTACAACTGCTTTGCGAAGGCACATCACAAACGCCTATGGGATCAACACATGAGTAGAAGCAGCACACAAACTCAAAACCGCAATCCTCCTCCTGGTCCAGCATCTTCAGCCACGTCAACCACTGCTGTCCTCCTTGCCCCTTCTCAACCATCCGCCACTCCGTCTCTCTTCCGGAGCAGTTCCTGCTCATCTGCCCACAGTCAGGTGTCTGTCAAGGACATGTTTTAGCGTAAGAAGCCAATGTCACAAAGTCACCCCCTTGCCCGGCGTCTGACAGCTGGCTTGTCTGAACTCTTAGCCCAGGTGGAGTCTGAGGAGTTCAAAAAATTTGTAGCTATTGGGACACCACAGTGGAAGGTACCCGGCCGAAATTTCTTTTCACAAAATGCAATCCCCAACCTGTACTCAATTGTGCGAAAGGAAGTAATGGCATGTCTGGCACACAGTGTTGGGGCAAGGGTCCATATGACCACTGATAGCTAATCTGCAAAGCATGGTCAGGGCAGGTATATCACCTACACTGCGCATTGGGTAAACCTGCTGATGGCTGCCAAGCATGGAATGCGTGGCTCTGCAGAGGAGGAGTTAGTGACACCGCCACGACTTGCAGGCAGGCCTGCTGCCACCTCCTCTACTCCTCCTACTCCATCCTCTTCCATAACCTCCTCGGCTGAGACCTCTTCTGCTGCTGCGTCTTGCTCCACATCAACGGCACCCCCCCAGCTCCCCAGGTACTATTCCACATCCCGGATACGGCAGTGTCACGCCGTATTGGAGTTGACTTGCCTGAAAGCAGAGAGTCACACTGGACCAGCACTCCTGTCCGCCCTGAACGCACAGGTGGATCAGTGGCTGACTCCGCACCAACTGGAGATCGGCAAAGTGGTTTCTGACAACGGAAGTAATTTGGTGGCGGCATTGAAATTGGGCAAGTTGACACATGTGCCGTGCATGGCACATGTGTGTAATCTGATCGTACAATGCTTTGTGCATAAGTACCCAGGCTTACAGGACATCCTGAAGCAGGCCAGGAAGGTGTGTGGCCATTTGAGGCGTTCCTACACGGCCATGGCGCATTTTTCCGATATCCAGTGGTGAAACAACATGCCAGTGAGACGCTTGATTTGCGACAGCCCGACACGTTGGAATTCAACACTCCTAATGTTCGACCGCCTGCTCCAACAAGAAAAAGCCGTTAACGAGTATTTGTATGACCGGGGTGCTAGGATAGCCTCTGGGGAGCTGGGAATTTTTTTGCCAAATTACTGGACGCTCATGCGCAATGCCTGTAGGCTCATGCGTCCTTTTGAGGAGGTGACAAACCTAGTTAGTCGCACCGAAGGCACCATCAGCGACATCATACAATTTGTTTACTTCCTGGAGCGTGCCCTGCGAAGAATGCTGGATCAGGCCGTAGATGAGCGTGAAGAGGAAGAGTTGTGGTCACCATCACCACCAGAAACAGCCTTATCAGCATCGTTTGCTGGACCAGCGGCAACGCTGGAAGAGGATTGTGAGGAAGAGGAGCCAGAGGAGGAATGTGGCTTTGAGGAGGAGGAGGAAGACCAACCACAACAGGCATCCCAGGGTGCTCGTTGTCACCTATCTGGTACCCGTGGTGTTGTAAGTGGCTGGGGGGAAGAAGATACCTTCAGTGAGATCACTGAGGACGAGGAACGGGACATGAGTAGCTCGGCATCCAACCTTGTGCAAATGGGGTCTTTCATGCTGTCGTGTCTGTTGAGTGACCCTCGTATAAAAAAGCTGAAGGAGAACGACCTGTACTGGGTGTCCACGCTACTAGAACCTGGTATAAGCATAAAGTACCTGAAATGTTACCGAATTACCGCAAGTCAGAAAGGATGCAGCAGTTCCAAAATAAATTAAAAAGTATGCTTTACACAGCGTATAAGGGTGATGTCACTAAACATCGGGAATCTAACAGGGGAAGAGGTGAAAATAATCCTACGACTCCCACGACCACACCGGCAAGGACACGACGCTTTACAGGCGTGTTGTTGATGGAGGACATGCAGAGCTTTTTAACTCCTATGCATCACCACAGCCCTTCGGGGTCCACCCTCAGAGAACGACTCGACCGACAGGTAGCAGACTACCTCGCCTTAACTGCAGATCTCAACACTCTGAGGAGCGATGAACCCCTTGACTACTGGGTGTGCAGGCTTGACCTGTGGCCTGAGCTATCCCAATTTGCGATAGAAATTCTGGCCTGCCCCGCTTCAAGTGTCCTGTCAGAAAGGACCTTCAGTGCAGCAGGAGGTATTGTCACTGAGAAGAGAAGTCACCTAGGTCAAAAAAGTCTAGATTACCTCTCCTTTATTAAGATGAATGAGGGATGGATCCCGAAGGGACTGACATTGGGCGATACATTTGAGTAAAAAAGGCCTGATGAGATGAGCTGCCTTGGGCTAAAAATGGTCCACATGGTGCTGTATTTTATCTTCGAATGCCGGATGACTTGCGTGACTTATCTGCCACCAACTAGGGTTCAAGCCGCAATGTTTTAGGGCACTTTCTGCCTAGGAAAAAAACATCAATTTTTCTGGCTGCTGCTACAGCAGCGGCTGCAACAATACCTAATTTTTCAGGCATGTGTACATGCCTAATTTTTCTGGCCTCTGGTGCAGCACTGTGGCTTCAGAAACCAAACCAATAAAAAAGGCACATAACAGGGATTAAACTGATAGGAATAGTACTACTTAACACACTACTGCTATCTGGTGGCACATTAGATTGCACGCGCAGTGCCCCAAATTTGAAGTAGGAGCACCGACCAAGCATCTTTTTCCATCTCCCGGTTCCTAAAATCCATGCCATATACACGTCCCCTGATAGGGGACGGAACAGGGATTAAACTGATAGGAGTAGTACTACTTAACACACCTTATAATAATGCAGAGAGAGGCAACCCAGAGAGAGGAGTCTGAAGAAGAGGAGTCAGAGGAGGAAGGTGGCTTTGAGGAGGTGGAAGACCAAACACAGCAGGCGTCCCAGGGGGCTTGTTGTCACCTTTCGGGGACCCTTGGTGTTGTACGTGGCTGGGTGGAGGAAGAGACCTTCAATGACAAGAGACCTTCAGTGAGGACAAGGAACGGGACATGGCTAGCTTGGTATCCAACCTTGTGCAAATGGGGAGTTTGAGGTTGTGCAAATGGACTGTTTGCGGTTGTTTGTGGTGCATTAAATGGGGAGTTTGGTCTGTCACTGTGAAGCGGGCGTAACCCTTACACTACCTGATCGATACAAAATCATACCTGATGTTTTAAAGCACGTTATTCCAAACAATTTAGGAAGGTTAGGTGATTTATGCCCTTTATGGATTAAAACCAGACTCTGCATCAACTATGTAATTTTCCGTGGGAGTTTTGCCATGGATCCCACTCCGGCATGCCACAGTCCAGGTGTTAGTACCCTTGAAACAACTTTTACATCACTGTTGTGGCCAGAAAGAGTCCCTGTGGGTTTTAAAATTTGCCTGCCTATTGAAGTCAATGGCGGTTCGCCCGTTCGCGAACTTTTGCGGATGTTCGCGTTCGCCAACGGAAAATTTTAAGTTCACAACATCACTACAAATAACCAATAATAATAATAACCTATCATTTCCAGGAACCCTATTTCTATAGATTTAACCTCAGATTACTGTTTTCCACAACCTTCCATACTCTTTACTATACCTGAAACTCTGCCTTGCAACATCACAGAGAGTACATAACAGAACATTTTTAAAAAGGTTCTACCTCACCAGAAGGAGCAGGTATGTTTTTTTGTAAAAAGTAAAGATCAAACTCTACGACCAATTATTGATTATAGACAACTAAATTCTATTTCTAATTAGAACAGATATCCATTGCAATTAATACTTGAACTCATAGAATGTTTATGGGGAGCTAAACATCTTACTAAGCTATATCTTAGAGGAGTTTATAATCTGATACATATAAGAAAAGGGGATGAATGGAAAACTGCCTTTTGAACATGTAACAGATTATTTGAATATACTGTCATGCCATTCCGTCTCTGCAATGCTCCAGCCACCTTCCAGTACTTTATAAATTATATATTATAAGATCTCTTGGATATGTTTGTGGTTACATACCTCAATGACATCTTCATCTATTCAAGAGATCTCAAGAATAATAGGAGACATGTTCGCTGGGTGTTATTTAGATTAAGGGTTCATAGACTATACGCCAAACTAGAGAAATGCGAGTTTGAAACCCCAAAAACATTTCACATTTTTAGAGTACATAATTTCACCATCTGAATTCAGATGGATCATTCCAAAATTAAGACCAATATAGAATGACCAATACCCAACACTCAAAAGGCTCTTCAAAGATTCCTAGGGTTTTCTAATTTTTACCACAAATTTATAAAAAATTATTCCACTGTAGTAAAGTCCCTAACCCAAATTACAGGAGTAGGAACACAATTTAAGTGATCAAATGAAGCTTCACAAACCTTCCAGACTCTAAAAGATAGATTCACCACTGCACAAATCTTAAAATTTCCAGATTCTTCTGCACATTATGTGCTAGAAGTAGATGCATCCCATTATGCACTAGGTGCTATATTGTCGCAAAGAAAAAGCCCCTCAGACACCATTCATCCTATATCTTTCCATTCACGTACCCTAAACAGTGGAAAAATAACTTCTTGTCCTTAAATATTAGAAACCTGGAGACACCATCTAAAAGATAAAAAAAAAAAACATCATAGTTCACTCAGACCATAAAATCTTGAGTACTAAAAAAGAACAAAACCTTGTCGGCCAGACAAGTAAGATGGAACCTTAAATTTGATTTCTTCATTAACTACAGACCCAGATCAAAAAATGGCAAAGCAGATTCCTTGTTGCAGAAGGATGAGATTACACTACAAATTCCTCAGCATTAAACAATAATACCATCTCACAAGATTATTGGAATAGCAACAGATATTTCCCTGAAAATCAAAGATGCCATAATCAATGATACAGAAGTTCCTTATGAAGAATTAGAATATAATATGGAATGACTGTACCTCAAAGATGGGAGGTTATATATGCCTCCCAGTGTGAGAATATACATCCTAAAAATTATACATGATGCTCCTTTAGCAGGACATCCGGGTGTAACAAAAACCTTAGATTTAGCCAAGAGGAATTTTTGGTGGCCTTCAATCAACAAAGTAATATTAGAATATGTTTCTACTAGTTCCATTTGTGCTAGAACTAAACCAGAGAAAAGACCTCCTTCTGGACTACTAATCTTCTCATCCATACCAGATATGCCTTGGCAGGTATTATCTAAATACTTCATAGTAGAATTACCTACCTCAGAGAACATCAACACTATCCTAGCGATCATTGACTATCTAACTATGAGCTTGCTTCCATTGAGTCGTTAAAAATGAAGCCGTAAGCTACGGAAGCGTCCGACAGCTAAAAGTAATTTACGGCTCCATTTTAGTACCAGGTTTCCATTGAAAAGATTAGCGTGTTGCGCGCAGTCGCTCTTTTTGGCCATACGTAAATTTGCGCTGCCAAATGATGTCAGATTCGACGAAAAGCACGCCATAACAAGTTCATTGCCATGGTAACCCGACCTCTGTCTATAAGAATAATGGTTTGGGCCTGCGCTCTTTACCTGTGATCGCCTCTAGAGAGAAAGACACAGGAGCTAGTTGTGCTGGTAGGAGTGTGGTGGTTTGGATATTTTTTTGAGTTAGTGAATAGTTGGAGATTTGTTTTTCATATATTCTTATTGTAGGCCTCATATAATATTAGGAACACACACACACACATCCATACATTAGTTAATTAACACACATTAGTTTATATACACAAACAGACACACACATTTATTTGATACAAACACATTCACATCTTTTTTAATTTCATTAACCCCCCATATCCCCATCTTCCTTTATTACTCCTTTCATTAACCCCCTTATCCCACTTCCCATCTCCCCTTTAACTACCCTTCCCTTCCCCACTATATAACTTTATTTCACTTTTTTTTTTCATTTATACATTTGGCCCATCCTTTTTTTTTTTAACATCCCGTATTTTTTCTTTCATTTTACTATAAAGCCCATCCCTTTCTTCATTTGCATCCCTTATTATTTTTCTTTAATTTTGTTATAATCTTTTTTTTTATATTTAGCCCATCCCTTTTTTAATTTACATCCCTTTGTTTATTTTCACCCCCACATTTTTTTTATTTGCAGGGATATAGAATAGAGATAGTTAGGGTCTAGACAGGTTACGTAGTTAGTTTTGGGGATATTTAATTTAGGGTTTAGTTAGGTGAATTAGTGTAGGTTAGGTAAGCTAGGGACTTTAGTGTTAGGTTAGAGTCAGGGAGAAAGAAGAAAGGGATGGATAGGCCTAGTGGAGTTGGGAGGGGGTGGCAGTGGAGAGGGTGGATAGAGGAAGGGGGGAAGTAGGGAAGAGTATGAGCAGGTCTAGGAGACAAGGTTTGGGTGGAGGATTTGTCCTTCCTCAAACCCTGGCAGAGGAGGGAAGGAGAGAGGATGGAAGAGGAGTGGAGGTGGGAGGAGTGAGGAGGAGCCAGCCTCAACTAAGCACACAAAGAAGAGGGAGAGTGGGACAGACTGTGGCAAGTAGGGGTTTGGCTGGTGGTAGCCTGTCACAGCCTGCAGGGACAGAGGAGCGAGAGAGGGCTGGTTCCCAGTCACAGGAGGAAGAGTCTGTTTCTGCTGGCCGTTCAGGTGTGAAGGGCAGGCTAAGAGAGGAGAGGCACTCTGAGAAGGAGTAGGAAGCTTTGGTTGAGGCCTACTTGGAGAGGGCACCTCAGCTGGAGAACCCTAACCTGAGGGTGAATGTCAGGAATAAGTTGTGGGAGGAGATACGAGTGGCAGTCAACTGTTTAGGACGCAATCGTTCTATTGCCAGCATAAAACATCAATATCATGACTGCAGTAGGGAAACCAAGGCTAAGATGGTGGTCCTAGCAAGCGGATTCACCTAAAGTCATGGGAGGAGATGCTGTCCAACATCATCTCAGGTGAAGCTGTCCAAGGATGTAAGGGGACAATGGACACCTTTGTGCCACCTGAAGAGGTGTATGAAGGTGAATATTCTATATTAAATATAACCAAATATATGATGTATATATGTTTTAGATCATAAATATCCATCTGCTTTTAGCTACAAATGTCAATTTACATAGTTGTATTTAATATGTTCAGCAAGCACTCTGTATAGTATATCTGCTCCGACTTGCAAGGATATTGATAATATAATATCCAATAATATCAAACATTTCATATAAATCTGTCATTAACAATGTTCCTTTAAGACACAGTCTATAAAGATCCATAAGTTATGTTCATATATGCTTGGATTTCATACCAAACACACTATATGTATGTGTGTATGTATGTATGGGGGTATGTATGTGTGTGTGTTTGTGTGTGTGTGTGTGTGTGTGTGTGTATGTATGTGTGTATGTATGTATTGGGGTATGTATGTATGTGTGTATGTATGAATGTATGTGTGTATTTATGTGTGTATGTATGTATGTGGGAATGTATGTATGTGTGTATGTTTGTAGGTATGTATGTATGTACATATATTCACAAAAATATGAAATATAATTGTTTGTATTGTTATGCTACAAAGTAATATATTCTATTAGATAGATAATGTATAAATATATTTATTTGTAGGAGTAGTATGCAGCTGCACCAACACCACAGCAGGATGTGCCTACATTCACTGAGGAGGATGAGGATATCTATGGCTAAATTACCTCATATATCAGCCTCCTAGAAGGTGATACGCAGCAGCCCAGGGCATATGAGGTGGAGGATGAATCAGGCCCTTCTCCATCTACCTCGGAGACAACATATCATGTTATAGGTTATGAACCCCAGCAGACTCATCCTCCTCAACACTGGCAGTTCATGCATACTCCGCAGCAACGAATAACACCCACCCTCACAGCTGCACCCACCGCAGCAGATGCACCCACCACAGCAGATAATGCAACCCCCACAACATCATCCCCCACAGCAGATTATGCGCCCACCACAGCAGCATACAGATCTGCATCATATCATCATATGCCTCCCCCTCCTATGGCACACCAGGAATCCAAACCACCACCACCCACTGCACTCACCAATGTTTTGCCAACAGTGCCATCAGAGGCAACCTCACAGTCACCAATACTGAGAGACACCCCTGGAACCAGGCAACAATTGGTTCCTGAGACACCAAGTCTACAACAGGGCACAGTCCCAGCAGGACAATCTACTGAAGTTGGTCCATAGAGAGCTTAGGCTGTCCAGGCTCCAGCAGCAGCAGACTTTCAGGAGGATATAGAACCAAATGAACATCCATAATGCCTCACTCGTCCGCCTGGCAGACTCCATCCTCGCTTGCATCCTCTGTCATCTCCCTGCAGGACCCTGAATCCCATCTATTAGCCTAAAATTCAGCTGGTGAGCGTCGCACAAGATGACACACTTCCCCCCCAAGTACCTCTCCTCCAAAGGCTAAATCCTGCCGCAAGAATTAAGTAATATTATTTATTATTTTTTCCCCCAATTTTTGCACTAAAGCACTTTTTAAGTGCGATTTTCATCTCATAATATATGCATATATTTTTCTAATCCAAATTTGAAAATATATTTCAATATTATTCTAATAGCTGTTTATTTGCTAAAAAATAACAGTTTTATTCATTTTTATTTCACATGATGTCAATTAATATACAGTTGTACATTGTTAATAAATGTATGTGTACTTCTATCGAGAATATTATGCCATTTAAGAATACTTGCGGATACATGTCTATAAACAATACAGTATATGCTATCTAACATTAGTCAACTTGGCATGTGTAAATGTTATGATTAATATTCCACGAGCATATGTTTTCTCCTTCAGATGGAGCTAATAAGGGTTATTCAGTTGTAGAAGAGTTGAAAAGTAAATACTCCTTCTTGTTGATATGGCCAAATACCTTGAATTCATACTTATAGTCATGTGTAGAATGTAATATCTGAAAACATATACCTATCATGACTAATGCACTCCTTTTTGTCAAGAATATTATTAAATGTTTAGACTAATTAGAGAAATGCATCGATATGATATTTAAGCACTGATGTATGCACAACATATATGTGATTGCCATGAAATAGAGGTGATTAATACATTTTAATTGACATCATATGAACAGACAGACTCTCCCTGGGACCAATGCACAATGCACTTTTAAATTGTTTCAATAACTCCATGTTAAAGACAATACATCAAATCTCTTGTAGTATGTATTATTTAGCACTTATGTATTTTGGTTAATATTCTAAATATTGCATATGTATTCTCTGCTTTAGCAGACATGATATTACATATATTTTATAAATATTAGTACTATGCCACATTATACTTTAACGTGTTATCGTTTTTGTATTAAATAAATATGTTCAATGATTTACACATTGAAAATTACATATGAATGAGGGTGAATCTATAATAATAAAACTCATCTTCATGATAAACAACTTATTTCCTTTGACTTAGTTTTCTATATTATTTTCTATCAGGTAACCATGCCATTCAAGTGTGCAATCTCAGGGGGATTGTATGTATAATCTATGTTTATTTGAAGGATTATATTATATCAGTATTTGTCTCTTTAAAATGAGGATTTGGCATATTTTTTAAAGGGATAGTCTATTCAAAATTATATTCATGAATCAGAGCATGCAGTATTAATATACTTAAATATGTACTCCTATAATCTATTTAACTTCATTATCATCTGTAATTTTATAAAGCAGGAATGTAAGCTTTAAGTCTTTTCATTTTGATTCTGCACATGGGGAGCACTTGAGGATTGTTGTCTAAATGTAGCCAACAATCAGCAAGTGCAACACAGGTGCTGAACATTAAATGGAATGCCTCCTAAACTTAAATACATAGTTAAAATAACAAAGAAAACAAAATTAAATTGATTATGAATACATATGTAAGTTGATTGGAATTGAATGCTTTATCTGATTCCTGAATGTTTAATTGTGACTATACTATCCCTTTAATTTAAAGTGACATAGCACAAATATTTGATTCCATTATTTTGCTAGAACATATATTTACAAACAAATCTATTATAATTATATGGTTTACATAGGTCAAAGGTGTATATAACATTATCGTCCATATATACATATAGGCAAAAGATTATTATTAGATATAATTATATTTATATATGTATTGAGAATATATATAGCATCCTTGGGCAAAGATTGCATTTGAAATAGGTGATATATGCTTGCATCTATTTTTCTATGTACATACATATTGATAACTCAATGAAAACATAGGTGCAAATATTCCGATACATAGGACCAATATATGTTTTTAGGATTTGCAATTTCAATGAGAAACAGGCCTCAAAAAGCTCAATTGTCCTTCTTTACACCTAGTTAAGCTGGGTGTAATATTTATCAATGTAATATTTCTCAATGTATCGACAGCCTCCGACAGCTAACGGTTAGCGCTTTCATTTGAAAGCTGGTATAATTTATCTATTACTTTCTATGCAAAGTTTTTTTGAGGTGTAACGCGCCATTGGAAGCAGTCAATAAATTATATTGCTTCCGACAGCATATTTATCGGTTTGTGAGAGCATGCAAACCGAATTACGGCTCAATGGAAGCAAGCCCTAAGTTGGCTAGTTTGCCAAGTTTGGATTGAGAAGTGATATTAGGATAGCTTTGGTACTGTGCCACTAATCGATAGATTCTTAAGTATAATACTGTATATTAATCTTGTATTGTATATTACTAAAAGTAATATATTATGTGATAAATGTTTATCAAATTAAAATTATTTTATAAATGTGTAAACACCTATTAATAAAAACTATAATATAAGCAAAATTCTCTAATGTGAGACATTCTTATCAAAGTGAAGTGATAAGGGAATCCGTCTATATGCATAACCTATTAATAAAAACCTATAATGTGAGATACTGTATATATAATATTGGTAATAATTAATTACCTATAAATATGAGAAATAATTATTGATCTAATTCATGCCATTTGGATATACTGTGTTCAGTAAGTAAATCCACCTGGTTTCAGCTATTAGTAATTATTGCTCTATGTTTCCTCCTCTTACTCCCATTTGGACTCTGTCACCTATAATATCTTTAATGGTGGGATCAGTATATAAGATATGCATATGTTTCTGTATAACATCATGAATTTGAGGATTATAGGTTAAGATGAGTCTGGTTTGATTATCTGTTTCTTTATGTTTGATTTTGAGCAGATCTTTTCTGTGCATTTGTTCCGCTGTCCATTTCACTTCATTAGAGCTAAACAAACAGGTGTATCTACCTATTTAAATTACAATGGGAGGTGTCATCTCTTGATAAAGGCACTCACAGTGCTGAAACGCGTAGATAGGAAGCTGTGGAGTCTGTTTACACTTTCCATTTGTCACCCATCATCCATCGATAGAACCCAGGAAAGATCCAGGAGGATCCAGGAAGATCAAGGAGACCATTGTCCATTCTTTCAACGGAACAGCCGAACGGCAACTAGAAAGGATTCAGTGCTGTCACAGACAGTGAAGCAGCTGTGAGTACTTCCGCCACGCATCTACACACATACGCTGGCCGGGGAGCGCAGCTAATAAGCCTGTCATACAGCTGAAGATTCACATTGAACATTTTATAACTATCACATTGATAAACTATTCTCAAACAAGAAAATTTGTCACTTTTTTGCAAATAAGCTAATTCAAAGAAATTCACGTATCTACTAGTTCACTTAACAAAGAACTATCTATCACTTGCACTTTAACACAGAACGGCAGAACAGAAGATTGCCCTGTCTCTCACTCACTTCAACTCACGGAGCTCAACTCAGTACACGCAATAGGAATTTGCCTACACACTTTCAACGGGACTCTTTCATTCACAAAGGATACCCTAACTCACCAGATTTAAATCACATACGGACATTATCGGAGAAATTACAAGCCAATTATTTTTAGTCTTATTTACTTACAGGAGGCTTAGTATTGCACTTTATCTAAGTGATACTACATCGTTGAACCGTCCTAGTTACTTAATAGCGTTGAAATTGTGAATTGTAAATCTATGCTGCTAATTTTTCTTCATTATTTTATTTAGTTGTGGCCACAACTTACTATTGTTATTTATTATTGCCTTTTATTAAACTAGTTTATATTATCCCTTTCTATGTTGTTTTTTTATTATACATATTGATATATATCTAATCTTACGATACATTGTATTATACATATTGAGATATTTTTATTCAATCTTTTTTAGCTATTGTTGGTTCTCTCAGCTGTTTACACAGCGCCTCTCTTACACCCAAGCTTTTGTTTCCTTTATTGGACTGAGTAGGGAGATATCAGTCTTATTTAGAGAGGCTAAGAGGGTTAGACTTAGTCCAGACTCTTGTTTTTTGAAAATAGTCAACAGGGTCGCAAGAAGCGTGTGGAAAAACCAAGGCGCAAAATAACTGCCCATGAACTGAGAAAAGTCAAGCGTGCAGCTGCCAAGATGCCACTTGCCACCAGTTTGGCCATATTTCAGAGCTGCAACATCACTGGAGTGCCCAAAAGAACAAGGTGTGCAATTCTCAGAGACATGGCCAAGGTAAGAAAGGCTGAAAGACGACCACCACTGAACAAGACACATAAGCTGAAACGTCAAGACTGGGCCAAGAAATATCTCAAGACTGATTTTTCTAAGGTTTTATGGACTGATGAAATGAGAGTGAGTCTTGATGGGCCAGATGGATGGGCCCGTGGCTTGATTGGTAAAGGGCAGAGAGCTCCAGTCCGACTCAGACGCCAGCAAGGTGGAGTACTGGTTTGGGCTGGTATCATCAAAGATGAGCTTGTGGGGCCTTTTCGGGTTGAGGATGGAGTCAAGCTCAACTCCCAGTCCTACTGCCAGTTTCTGGAAGACACCTTCTTCAAGCAGTGGTACAGGAAGAAGTCTGCATCCTTCAAGAAAAACATGATTTTCATGCAGGACAATGCTCCATCACACGCGTCCAAGTACTCCACAGTGTGGCTGGCAAGAAAGGGTATAAAAGAAGAAAATCTAATGACATGGCCTTCTTGTTCACCTGATCTGAACCCCATTGAGAACCTGTGGTCCATCATCAAATGTGAGATTTACAAGGAGGGAAAACAGTACACCTCTCTGAACAGTGTCTGGGAGGCTGTGGTTGCTGCTGCACGCAATGTTGATGGTGAATAGATCAAAACACTGACAGAATCCATGGATGGCAGGCTTTTGAGTGTCCTTGCAAAGAAAGGTGGCTATATTGGTCACTGATTTGTTTTTGTTTTGTTTTTGAATGTCAGAAATGTATATTTGTGAATGTTGAGATGTTATATTGGTTTCACTGGTAAAAATAAATAATTGAAATGGGTATATATTTGTTTTTTGTTAAGTTGCCTAATAATTATGCACAGTAATAGTCACCTGCACACACAGATATCCCCCTAAAATAGCTATAACTAAAAACAAACTAAAAACTACTTCCAAAACTATTCAGCTTTGATATTAATGAGTTTTTTGGGTTCATTGAGAACATGGTTGTTGTTCAATAATAAAATTAATCCTCAAAAATACAACTTGCCTAATAATTCTGCACTCCCTGTATATTGTGTGTGTTTATGTATGTGTTTGATACATGAACAGAAAAACAAAGAACAAATGAATGCTTCACAAAATCAATTTGTTTATTCATTTGTGCTGTTTGACACCAAAAAGGTACAGGATGTGACAGGAAAGGGGGGGGGAGTTATATTGTTTGACTAATCAACTCCTTTGCTTGTAACAATGTACACTTAAATCCATATAAGTAATCACAGACTGAGTGTTCAAAGAATTGTCCAAATTGACATATATCGATTGCCTATAGTATCAACTCATTACGAGTCCCACACTGTTACGGCTATACAGGCGAACTTCCAAAGTGTCAACCCCTGATAAATATTAAAGAGAGCGGATGGCCTTACCGCACCTCTACATAGCCTTCTCAACCGGAATTTAGGCAATGTTAGTTCTGTTATCCCACACCTTCAATGTGAAGTAGGCAGCTGTCTTCACTGCTTTGTTATTTGCAGCGTGCGACTTACAGCTAACGGTGTGCGTGTAGCCTTGCTCCCAAGCTGACACTGTTAGTCGGTACAGGCTATCCTCCAGACTTCAAGGGCTCTCTGCTCCGCCCAAACACCGAAATTCAAATAGCAAAAAAAAATTAGCAGTCTCAGAGTATAGCACCATAAAATAGATCAAGCCAGGAGAGTGATCTGTATTAAAATGTCCATTTTATTGGGTATGCATATAAAAGCCAAGGGACACAGCAGAGAGGTACTACAGCTAGCTGACACGTTTCCTGCCTCAAGGGCACTTCATTAGAGCTAAACAAACAGGTGTATCTACCTATTTAAATTACAATGGGAGGTGTCATTTCTGACCAATAGTATTGCATCATACATATACATCACAGATTTCAACACCAATTGATTGTATGTTTAAAAGGTAACATCACAACAAGAAATTCATCAATACAAAAATTTTAAGAAATACATTAAGATACACATAAAAACAACTTCAAATTGATTTGGGTTTTTGATCGATATCCAAAAAGCTGGAAAGTCTCATACCTCATTTAATCATATACAACTACTATGTACATATAATTATAAGGTAGACACTTTACAGCAATGTTATGCAAAGATGGAAAAAGTATATATTGAACTCTTACTCCCATATTTATATGTTGGAGACCAAAACATTTCAAATTCTTACTTTTGTAGTTATGTTTTTTGAGAAAATGTACGGATACGCTAGTTATTTTTTTGCCATCTTTGGTGTCTTTAGCAGCATTTTTTATGTTTCTGAGATGTTCCCCCAGTCGTGTTCTTAGTTTCCTAGTAGTCATTCCTATATAAACAAAATTGCATTCACATGATAGGGCGTATACAGGGAGTGCAGAATTATTAGGCAAATGAGTATTTTGACCACATCATCCTCTTTATGCATGTTGTCTTACTCCAAGCTGTATAGGCTCGAAAGCCTACTACCAATTAAGCATATTAGGTGATGTGCATCTCTGTAATGAGAAGGGGTGTGGTCTAATGACATCAACACCCTATATCAGGTGTGCATAATTATTAGGCAACTTCCTTTCCTTTGGCAAAATGGGTCAAAAGAAGGACTTGACAGGCTCAGAAAAGTAAAAAAAAGTGAGAGATCTTGCAGAGGGATGCAGCACTCTTAAAATTGCAAAGCTTCTGAAGCGTGATCATCGAACAATCAAGCGTTTCATTCAAAATAGTCAACAGGGTCGCAAGAAGCGTGTGGAAAAACCAAGGCGCAAAATAACTGCCCATGAACTGAGAAAAGTCAAGCGTGCAGCTGCCAAGATGCCACTTGCCACCAGTTTGGCCATATTTCAGAGCTGCAACATCACTGGAGTGCCCAAAAGCACAAGGTGTGAGACATGGCCAAGGTAAGAAAGGCTGAAAGACGACCACCACTGAACATGACACACAAGCTGAAACGTCAAGACTGGGCCAAGAAATATCTCAAGACTGATTTTTCTAAGGTTTTATGGACTGATGAAATGAGAGTGAGTCTTGATGGGCCAGATGGATGGGCCCGTGGCTGGATTGGTAAAGGGCAGAGAGCTCCAGTCCGACTCAGACGCCAGCAAGGTGGAGGTGGAGTACTGGTTTGGGCTGGTATCATCAAAGATGAGCTTGTGGGGCCTTTTCGGGTTGAGGATGGAGTCAAGCTCAACTCCCAGTCCTACTGCCAGTTTCTGGAAGACACCTTCTTCAAGCAGTGGTACAGGAAGAAGTCTGCATCCTTCAACATGATTTTCATGCAGGACAATGCTCCATCACACGCGTCCAAGTACTCCACAGCGTGGCTGGCAAGAAAGGGTATAAAAGAAGAAAATCTAATGACATGGCCTTCTTTTTCACCTGATCTGAACCCCATTGAGAACCTGTGGTCCATCATCAAATGTGAGATTTACAAGGAGGGAAAACAGTACACCTCTCTGAACAGTGTCTGGGAGGCTGTGGTTGCTGCTGCACGCAATGTTGATGGTGAACAAATCAAAACACTGACAGAATCCATGGATGGCAGGCTTTTGAGTGTCCTTGCAAAGAAAGGTGGCTATATTGGTCACTGATTTGTTTTTGTTTTGTTTTTGAATGTCAGAAATGTATATTTGTGAATGTTGAGATGTTATATTGGTTTCACTGGTAAAAATAAATAATTGAAATGGGTATATATTTGTTTTTTGTTAAGTTGCCTAATAATTATGCACAGTAATAGTCACCTGCACACACAGATATCCCCCTAAAATAGCTATAACTAAAAACAAACTAAAAACTACTTCCAAAACTATTCAGCTTTGATATTAATGAGTTTTTTGGGTTCATTGAGAACATGGTTGTTGTTCAATAATAAAATTAATCCTCAAAAATACAACTTGCCTAATAATTCTGCACTCCCTGTATAACGCTGTTTGACATGCTGTATAGGGTTTGATTTGTATGTGTTTTGTTGAATCTATCCACGACTGAGGATTTGTTTTCCATGTAGTTACATGTGCTGCATTCTCTGCACTTGTAAGAGCCTATTGTTATACGTTTGGTCTCTGTCTGTAAATGATTGGGGCTAATCAGAGATGCAGATTAGTGGATCTCCTGAATCCTATTTGGACTCTCTCACCTATAATGTCTTTAATGGTGGGATCAGTATATAAGATATGCATATGTTTCTGTATAACATCATGAATTTGAGGATTATAGGTTAAGATGAGTCTGGTTTGATTATCTGTTTCTTTATGTTTGATTTTGAGCAGATCTTTTCTGTGCATTTGTCCCGCTGTCCATTTCACTTCATTAGAGCTAAACAAACAGGTGTATCTACCTATTTAAATTACAATAGGAGGTGTCATCTCTGACCAATAGTATTGCATCATACATATACATCACAGATTTCACCACCAATTGATTGCATGTTTAAAAGGTAACATCACAACAAGAAATTCATCAATACAAAAAATTTAAGAAATACATTAAGATACACATAAAAACAACTTCAAATTGATTTGGGTTTTTGATCGATATCCAAAAAGCTGGAAAGTCTCATACCTAATTTAATCATATACGACTTTCTATGTACATATAATTATAAGGTAGACACTTTACAGCAATGTTATGCAAAGATGGAAAAAGTATATATTGAACCAACTAGAGACAATGATATTAATTTTATCAATACTGGCAAATAATTAATTTATGTATACAAAGTTAAATGCCAACAACATTTTAATAAATGCCAGTAATGATGAAAATTAATCCAGTTGGTAAACCTCATTCCCAGAAGATCTTTATCAAGTGGAAAAAGTATCCAATTATCTAAACACATAATGTATGAAATGGCAAATAAATGCTAACAAAAATAAGTCCTATCTATAAACAATTTTACATTGCTTATTTATTAATGCCTAGAGGTGAGTCTGTTCTCAGTGTATATATCCAATATACTTCTCTCTTACTTAATGACATAAATTTATCACCACCCCTGACATTGGATTTAATGTGTTCAATCCCTTGGAAGCTGAAGTTCTCAATATTGCTCATATGCCCTGAAAAATGTTTGGCCACATGTGTATTAGGGGTCTCAGCCTCTAACAACAGTAAATGTTCTCTAATTCTATCCATGTGAAGCCTAGAGGTGAGACCCACATACTGAAATGTGCAAGTTTACAGGTAACAAGATAGATGACATATGATGAATTACAAGTTATTCTATCCCTGATTTTATAAGAATTTCCTGTATTTGTCGAAGTGAATGTTTCACCTACTTCTGCATAATCACAGCTTTTACAAGGCCTCCCTTCACACCTCTAAAAAGCCAACATTCATAGAAAGCCAATTTCTATTAGTTACTTTAGACTTAGATGTATTTACTGAAAAGTTTATTGTTATCTTATCTACTATAGTATCAAACTTGCATGATACAAAGTTGCATTGTATAGAGATTGTTTGTAAATCCACATTATTCTCTAATATGGGTAACCTTTTCTTAATAATGTTGCAAATATCGCCAAATTGGTTACTATATTTAGTGATGAAATTAATAGTACCTCTAGTCTTATCACTTTTGATGTTATCCTTGAACAGATTCTCCCTGCCGAATCCAGCCACCAGTTCTGACAGACTTTTCAGTAGACTAGGTTCATAACCTCTTTCAACATGTTAAATCATTTGCATGCTGCCAATAACTTGTCAAATTTGTACAATTTTGTCTGTCTAACATACTGTCCCTTTGGTATCCGTCTCTTTAAGTGATATGGATGTGAAGAATCTGCTCTTACAATGGTGTTGCCTGTAATCTGCTTTCTGTATACCTTAGTGTATATTTTCTCATTTTCATTACTTTAGAGGACAGCCAGATAGGGCATGCTCACCCCGAAGAAATATATGTAAACTTCAGGTTACCCTCATTTGCATTTAGATGTCCCAAGAAGTCATTAAGCATTTCTTCAGAACCTTTCCAATTCTTATAGCACATCGTCTATATACCTGGTATACAATTTGATGTTGTTCCTGAAAATATTCTGTTTGCTGAATACCTTTGATCCTTCAAAGTCGGTTAGATATAAATTGGCATACGTGGGGGCAAATTTTGCCCCCATCGTGGTACCTCTTTGCTGTATAAAATATTCGCCATTGAAAATAAAATAGTTATGACTTAACAGAAATAATATAGCATCCAGTATATATGCGGTTAAATCAGAGTCATAATCTGAATATATTTACAGCATTCTCTTGACAGAAACAATGCCCCTATCATGCGGTATGCAAGAATACAGAGATACGGCATCTATGATTACAAAAATATAGCTTTCATTCCATTTGAAATGTCATAACAGTCTTAGTAAGTGTCTACCTTATAATTATATGTACATAGTAGTCGTATATGATTAAATGAGGTATGATACTTTCCAGCTTTTTGGATATCGATCAAGAGCCCAAATCAACTTGAAGTTGTTTTAATGTGTATCTTAATGTATTTCTTTAAATTTTGTATTGTTAAATTTCTTGTTGTGATGTTACCTTTTAAACATGCAATCAATTGGTGATGAAATCCGTGATGTATATGTATGATGCAATACTATTGGTCAGAAATGACACCTTCCATTGTAATTTAAATAGGTAGATACACCTGTTTGTTTAGCTCTGATGAAGTGCCCTTGAGGCAGGAAATGTGTCAGCTAGCTGCAGTTCTTGTATGTTGTGTCCCTTGGCTTTTATATGCATACCCTATATAATGGACTTTTAATACAGATCACTCTCCTGGCTTGATCTCTTTTATGGTGCTATACTCTGAGACTGCTAAATTTGTTTTGATATTTGTAACAATGTATAAGGGGTCTATCCATTTATGTGTCCGTTGTCCCCTATCCAATCCTGCAAAAGTGTTACTTATGATTGAGGCACTGTCAGGCACTAAATGTTAAATCATACAGGATTGTCTAAATAAGCCTTAACCTAGCATATGGAGGTGGGAGACTAGGGTAAATTAGCCATTTTAAATCACTTTCACTAGAAAAATTGGAACATACAGTTGTGTGACTTCTTTGCCTCTATAACCTAGTCACTAATTCAAATTCAATCAATTCTATAATGTAAGATTTTTGTTAAAATTAGCTGTATATATTTGCTGTTCTCATTAGAAATAAAGGTAATGACAAATCAGCTTAAACTAATGTCCACATGACAGAAATTACTCTGAATTGAACGGTGGTAAGAATCCTAAATGAACCCCTTATGCAAATAGAACCTAGTCCATAGTACCCCAAAACATAGATCTACGTCCAATATTCCGGAAGCTCCAGTAGTCTTGATGTCAAGTGACAACCGAGACTTGCTTTCCCTGGGCTGTAGGCATCTGCCTTCATATGGTAACAGAGCACAATGCTAAAAATTCTTCTAAATAATAATTTTTCACCTGTGCACATCTGTAATGCAGACACATTTGAGATACATACACAGATAAACCTTTGACCTGCCTTTGTTTTATAACATATACCTTTAATTTTGCAACAAAAACTTTTTGTTTATAAAACTTTGTCATTGTTGAAGAAGACTCCGGATGAAGAGGATGCTCCCTGTCGGATGTCTTGAAGATGGAGCCGCTCCGCGCCGGATGGATGAAGATAGAAGATGCCGTCTGGATGAAGACTTCTGCCTGTCTGGAGGACCACTTCTGCCCGTCTGGAGGACCACTTCTGCCGGCTTCGTTGAGGACTTTGGCCCGATTGGGTAAAGAAGACTTCAAGGTAGGGTGATCTTCAAGGGGTTAGTGTTAGTTTTTTTTAAGGGGGGATTGGGTGGGTTTTAGAGTAGGGTTGGTTGTGTGGGTGGTGGCTTTTAATGTTGGGGGGGGGATTGTAATTTTTTTTTACAGGTAAAAGAGCTGATTACTTTGGGGCAGTGCCCCGCAAAAGGCCCTTTTAAGGCTTATTTGTAATTTAGTGTAGGGTATGGCTTTTTATTTTGGGGGGGCTTTTTTATTTTGTTAGGGGGATTAGATTAGGTGTAATTAGTTTAAAAATCTTGTAATTTGTTTATTATTTTCTGTAATTTAGTGTTTGTTTTTTTTCATCCTTCAGATCATTTTTTTAAATTGTAATTAATTGTATTTAGTTTAGGTAATTAATTTAATTATAGTTTAGTGTTAGGTGTAATTGTAACTTAGGTTAGGTTTTATTTTACAGGTAAATTTGTCTTTATTTTAACTAGGTAGTTATTAAATAGTTTATAACTATTTAATAACTATTGTACCTAGTTAAAATAAATACAAAGTTGCCTGTAAAATAAAAATAAACCCTAAGCTAGCTACAATGTAACTATTAGTTACATTGTAGCTAGATTAGGGTTTATTTTATAGGTAAGTATTTAGTTTTAAATAGGAATAATTTAGTGAATTGTAGTAATTTAGATTTATTTAAATTATATTTAAGTTAGGGGGTGTTAGGGTTAGGGTTAGACTTAGGTTTAGGGGTTAATAACTTTATTATAGTGGCGGCGACGTTGGGGGTGGCAGATTTGGGGTTAATAAATGTAGGTAGGTGTCGGCGATGTTAGGGCCGGCAGATTAGGGGTTAATAATATTTAAATAGTGTTTGCGATGCGGGAGTGCAGCAGTTTAGGGGTTAATATATTTATTATAGTGGTGGCGATGTCCGGTTCGGCAGATTAGGGGTTAACATTTTTATTTTAGTGTTTGCGATGTGGGGGGGGGGGCTTGGTTTAGGGGTTAATAGGTAGTTTATGGGTGTTAGTGTATTTGTTAGCACTTTAGTTAAGCGTTTTATGCTACAGCGTTGCAGTGTAAAACTCTTAACTACTGACTTTAAAATGCGGTACCAGGCTTGACAGGAGAGGGTCTACCGCTCACTTTTGGTCAGACTCGTAATACCGACGTTATGCAAGTCCCATTGAAAATATAGGATACGCAGTTGACGTAAGTGGATTTGCGGTATTTCTGAGTCTGGCCAAAAAAGGGAGTGGTACACCTGTACCTGCAGAACTCGTAATACCAGCAGGCTTTTGAAAGCAGCGTTGGGACTGGCCAACACTGCTTTTTATGCCTAACGCACAACTCGTAATCTAGCCGTTAATTTCCATAGCATTCTGGTGTATTTTGTAATGCAAACTAGCAACAAGTAATAATAATTTATTCTGAATAAAATATTATTTATTCTGAATAAAATATCTATTGATATATTATTTTCTGTCAGTCATTTATCTATTTACTTTGACAACATGTTCTCTTATTTCGTAATTACTGTATTAAAAAGGCATCATTAAAAAAAGAAATGTTGACATTTAATGTTTAGGCAAACAACTGGATTAACAAAAGATGATGGGGGTCTTACATCCATCAAGTATATGGTCTAATGCACAACTGGCATACAGGTGTTGCTTAAGACATGCATGTAATCTGACGGCTGTTTTGGCATACAGATGCTGGAAGCATATACTTGGACTGAAGGACAACACCCTTGGATATACATTTGATATACAGGGAGTTTGCCAGGGGCACACATCTTACTTACAAATTTGTACAATTTGAGTCCTTCCTAAAAAAAAACTACAAAAATACTTATTAATTCCCTCATTTTGTCATGCATTGATTATTGTAATCTACTCCTAAATGGCCTTCCAAAACACTGCCTCTCCTCCCTCCAATCTATTATGAATGCTTCTGCTAGACTCATCCACCTAAGTCGCCAAACTACATCAGCTGCTCTGCTCTGCCAGTCTCTACACTGGCTCCCCATTCACTCCAGAATACAATTTTAAGTATTAACCCTAACTTACAAAGCACTTAACAGTCTGACTCCCAACTATATTTCCTCTCTCATCGTGATATATTCCCCATTCCGTCCTCTTCGATCAACCTCTGACCTACGTCTCTACACTCCTGTTATCTCTACGTCCCATAAGACTGTCTCCAACCTTATATAGCTTCAGACATTCCTTGAAAACTCACCTATTCAGAGAGGCGTACCATCTCTCCTCCATTCCTCATCCAAACTAATACATGAACAGCCAGACTCAATTCTGCAACTACAACCGATGTAACAAGCTACCCCAACCTTATGTCTCTGCACCCTTAACCTAATGCACCCTTAATCTTTGTCATTGTATACCCCTATCATTGTACCCAGCGCTACGGAATTTGACGGCGCTTTACAAATAAATGATAATAATAATAATAATAATTTAGAGGATACACAGGGTTCAGGTGCTAATGTGTGAGCTTACAGCTGGCATATAACGCTTGTTGGGGGAATGCACATTATTGTATGGCTAATGTTTGGGCATACAACTGGCATACAGGAATTCATGCTTGTGACCTGGGGGCTAAAGTTTAATCATACAGCTGGTGTACAAGACTTGCTGGCTGCATTCACCTAATGTGAGAGCATACAGCTGATTCAAAGGGAGTTTGCTGGGGTGTACGAATGATCTAAAGGCTAGTGTTAATCTTAACACAAAGCACAACAGCATGCACCTGATCTGGGGCTAATGTCTCAGAACACAGATGGCACACAGTACGTTTGCAGGAAGATGCACATGATCTGAAATCTAAGGTGTTGACATTCTGTGAGTTTGCTCTGAGTATGAATTGATCTGAGAGCAAATTTTTGACTATACAGCTGATACACATGAGGGCTAGCTGAGGGCATGCTGCTAATCTGAGGGCTTATGTTCAAACACATTGAGTTTGATGGGTGAGGCACATGATCTGAGACATAATATCTGGGAATTTAGCGAGTTTCCAGGAGGTAATTTAGCTGGCACACATGGCATTTCTCTGGGGTTATGCAAACGAACAAAAGGTTAATGTTTAGTATTCTGGGGACATGCACCTGATCTGATAATTGAGCATAGAGCTGGCCAATTGGATTTCTAGGGGCATGCAACTGATCAGGGGGTTAAGAAGCATACAGCTGACTAATGTTTGAGCAGAAAACAGGCAGACAGTGAGTATTCCTGAACTGATATGTGGGTTAATGTTTAAGCATACAGCTAACAAACAGGGAGTTTGTTCTTGGGATGCACATCATCTGAATGCTAATGTCTGGGTGTTAAGTTTACAAGGGAAGTGAGTATGCACCTGATCTGAGGACTAATGAGCATATAGCTCACACACTCTATATATATATGTATACTGGGGATAAGCATCTGATCTGGGGTGGTTATGTCTGAGCACACAACTGGAATACAGGACTTGGATACATGCAGCTGAACTGAGGGTTAACATCTGAGCACACAGGAATTTTGCTGAGGGCATTCACCTGACATAACTTCTAATCACTGGCAGCACAATTGGCAATCAGAGACTACTGGGGACAGTAAACCCACTGCAGGGTAGAAGTAACATTAGTGCTGATTAAAATAGTTAGATTTGCTCACATTCTATGGTTGCTTTATTATTATTATTATTATTATTATAATTATTATTATCTGGATTTCCAAAAATATATGTGTGTTGCACTTTTACACTAATAAATCTGACACCAAAAATGGCTGAATGCTGCTACCTGAGGCCATATTAGGTGATCATTTCTATAACAAATGCCAAATCTAATTACACAAAGTTATTGAACGTCTATTAAGAACACAGTACCATACCACAGCTAAACTACAAGTAATATGTACACTGTAGAATTATTACAATGTCCTGCAGTTTGACATGGTATATAGTTTCCAAATATCCAGTTTTTCTTGGGACAGTCCTGTTTATTTTTTTCCTGTCCTGTCTATTAAAGGAACATTAAACCCCAAAAAAATATTTCAGGATTCAGACAGAGAATTAATTTTAAACAACATGCCAATTTACTTATATTATCTAATTTTCTTCATTCTTTAGATATCCTTTGATAAAGAAATAGCAATGCACATGGGTGAGCCAATCACACGAGGCATCTATGTGCTGCCACCAATCAGAAGCTACTGAGCCTATCTAGATATGCTTTTCAGGAAAAAATATCAAGAGAATGGAGCAATTTAGATAATAGAAGTACATTAGAAAGTTGTTTAAAATGGTATTCTCTATCTGAATCATGAAAGAAAAAAATTGGGTTTAACGTCCCTTTAAGTCCCATGTTCTGTTTAGCCTCTATAGAGTTTAATAATATTCAATTGCGTCAATATTACAAGCTTTTTTTTTTAGGCCAAAAAGTGAACGGTACAGCCTATCCCGCAAGATTCGTAGCGCATTCTAAAGTCAGTAGTTATGAGTTTTACTCTACAAAGCTGTAGCATAAAACTCATAACTAAAGTGTTGAAAAGTACACTAACACCCATAAAATACCTATTAACCCCTAAACCGAGGCCCTCCCACATCACAAACACTAAAATAAAATTAGCAGCTGTGGCCAGGTTCAAACTCACAACCTTTGGGTTTACTAAAATAAAATTATTAACCCCTAATCTGCCGCTCCTGACATCGCCACCACTAGAATAAACATATTAACCCCTAAACCGCCGCACTACCACCTCGCAAACACTAGTTAAATATTATTAACCTACATTACAGTTATTAACCCCTAATCTGCCGCCCCCAATGTCGCCGCCACTATACTAAAGGTATTACCCCCCAAACCTAAGTCTAACCCTAACCCTAACACCCCCTAACTTTAATGTAATTAAAATAAATCTAAATAAAACCTACTATTAATAACTATTTAAAACTAAATACTTACCTATAAAATAAACCATAAGCTAGCTACAATATAACTAATAGTTTTAACTAGGTAGAATAGTTACTAAGTAGTTATTAACTATTTACTCCAAACACACCATCCGCTGCTGCAGATCCAAAGTGAGGCTGTATGACGCACCGAGCAGTAGTAGGACTAAACCATCCGATTTTGGCTATGGGGGTGCTAGCTGTAGAACTGGCCAGGAGGACCAAAAACAAGTAGGCAAAAAGCAGTGTAACAGCAGCACTACAAAGACTTCTGAGAAAGACTCCAGAGAGAAGGGCTGTTATATATATATATATATATATATATATATATATATATATATATATATATATATATATATATATATATTATAACAGCTTAAAATCAGGTAAGCCAATAGGAATTTTTCACCTTTAATTCCGATTGGCTGATAGAATTCTATCAGCCAATCGGAATTCAAGGGACGCCATCTTGGATGACGTTATTTAAAGGAACATTCATTTGGGAAGAATACATCGAAAGAAGAGGATGCTCCGAGCCGGATGTCTTGAAGATGGAGCCGTTCCGCGCCGGATGGATGAAGATAGAAGATGCCGTCTGGATGAAGACTTCTGTGCGTCTGGAGGACCACTTCTGCCGGCTTGGATGAAGACTTCTCCCGGCTTCATTGAGGACTTCATGCCGCTTCGCTAAGGACTTCTCCCGGCTTCGTTGAGGATGGATGTCAGTTCTTCAAAACTGTCAGTGGGTCTTTAGGGGTTAGTGTTAGGTTTTTTTAAGGGTTTATTGGTTGGGTTTTAGTTTTCGATTAGGGCTTTTGGGCAGAAAAAGAGCTAAATTCCCTTTTAAGGGCAATGCCCATCCAAAGTCCCTTTTCAGGGCAATGGGGAGCTTAGGTTTTTTTTAGTTAGGATTTTATTTGGGGGTTTAGTTGTGTGGGTGGTGGGTTTTACTGTTGGGGCGGTTGTTTGTATTTTTTTTTACAGGTAAAAGAGCTGATTTCTTTGGGTCAATGCCCCACAAAAACCCCTTTTAAGGGCTATTGGTAGTTTAGTTTAGGCTAGGTTTTTTTTATTTTGGGGGGCTTTTTATATTTTGATAGGGCTATTAGATTAGGTGTAATTAGTTTAAATATCTGATAATTTGTTTTTTATTTTGTGTAATTTCGTGTTTTTTTTTTGTAATTTAGGTAATTGTATTTAATTTATGTAATTTATTTAATTGTTGTGTAATGTTAGGTGTTAGTGTAACTCAGGTTAGGTTTTATTTTACAGGTAAATTTTTATTTATTTTTTGCTAGGTAGCTAGTAAATAGTTAATAACTATTTAGTAACTATTCTACCTAGTTAAAATAAATACAAACTTGCCTGTAAAATAAAAATAAACCTTAAGCTAGATACAAGTTATATTGTAGCTAGCTTAGGGTTTATTTTATAGGTAAGTATTTAGTTTTAAATAGGAATTATTTAGGTAATGATAGCAATTTATATTTTGATTTATGTGAATTATAGGGGGTGTAAGGGTTAGGGTTAAACTTAGGTTTCGTGGTTAATAAATTTAATATAGTGGCGGCAAGGTTGGGGGCAGCAAATTAAGGGTTAACAATATTTAACTAGTGTTTGCGATGCAGGAGTGCTGCGGTTTAGGGGTTAATATGTTTATTATAGTGGTGGCGACGTTGGGGGTGGCAGATTAGGGGTTAATAAGTGTAAGTAGGTGGCGGCAACATTGGGGGTGGGAGATTAGGGGTTTATAAATATAATGTAGGTGTCGGCGATGTTGGGGGCAGCAGATTAGGGGTTAATAAGTATAATGTAGGTGTCAGCGATGTCGGGGAGCAGCAGATTAGAGGTTAATAAGTATAATGTAGGTGTCGGCGATGTCAGGGGCGGCAGATTTGGGGTTAATAAGTCTAAGATTAGGGGTGATTAGACTCAGGGTTCATGTTAGGGTGTTAGGTATAAACATAAATTTAGTTTCCCCATAGGAATCAATGGGGCTGCGTTACAGAGCTTTTTTCAGCCGGCTCTCCCCATTGATGTCTATGGGGAAATCATGCACGAGCACGTACAACCAGCTCACTGGTGACTTAAGCACCGCTGGTATTGGAGTGCGGTATGGAGCACAATTTTGCTCTACGCTCACTTTTTGCCTAAACCTGAAAACCTGTAATACCAGCGCTGTAGGTAAGTGAGCGGTGACAATAACGTGCAAGTTAGCACCGCACCCCTCATAATGCAAAACTCGTAATCTAGCCGATTGTGTGCAGTACAATATCCCCACCAGAGAGGTCACCATGGCTTTCAATTTTACTCTATTATTTCTAGGGATGGGCGAATTTCTGCAACATTCTAAAAATGAAACAATTTTTAACGCATTTGTTCACTTAAAATTTTGAATGTTTATACATTCTAACATTCATTTAATGTAATAGTGTCTAATGCTCTCTTTAAATGTAATATTCGATTCACATTTTTTTGATTTGAATTATGCCCATATTCGAATTTGAAAAAGTCTCTCTATAAATGTAATATTCGAAAAAGAAACATTCAAATTGATATATTTGTATCTACTGTATATGTATCAATTTACTAAATTCCCTACCACATGAACAATTGAACTTCTTAATAGTATTTGTTAAATTGAATGTTACATTCAAAATTTTAAATGTGGCTATTCGATCTAATTATGAACATTCGAAAAGGAAAGTAACATTTGATTACTGGTTTTTCAGTCTTATCAATATTTGATTGTTCAAAACAAATGTCTACAGGACTATTTGTTCCACCAAATGAATTACACTTTCAGCACATTTCCTGTGCCTAATTATTACTCATTGCTTACTATATGTAAGTTGTTGTTTTTTTCTGAAACCTTAGCTGTGATCTCCAGTTATGTTTAACGGTGTGTAGACAGGTATCAGATAAGGGGGAGCCATGGGATATATAATACCAGGGAGGGTAGAAGGCAATGTGTAAGGTAGTCAGACATCTCAATAGTGTTGCACAATTTTTATACACTTATATATATGTATATGCTTAGCAAGGGCTTAAAGGGACACTGAACCCACATGTTTTCTTTCATGATTCAGATAGAGCATGACATTTTAAGCAACTTTCTTATTTACTCCTATTATCAAATTTTCTTCATTCTCTTGGTATCATTATTTGAAATGCAAGAATGTAAGTTTAGATGCCGGCCCATTTTTGGTGAACAACCTGGGTTGTTCTTGCTGATTGGTGGATAAATTCATCCACCAATAAAAAAGTGCTGTCCAGAGTCTAAACCAAAAAAAAAGGCTTAGATGCCTTCTTTTTCAAATAAAGATAGCAAGAGAACGAAGAAAATTTCATAATAGGTGTAAATTAGAAAGTTGTTTAAAATTGCATGCTCTAAAAATGGAAGAGCCGAGCAATTCCAAGTATCTCCGAAGTTAAGAAATGCATGAAAAAGCAATGCATATTAGAACAAAGATATACGAATATAGAAAATGAGCAGGATATTAGAAAGTTTTTTTAATAATGGGCAATATTTTTAAAAATATTTCCCTCTACAGAAATAAACCATCTAATTTTCCCATTTCAAAACTCAGAAGTATTCTTATTAGGGAATTGGTAAGCTGTAGGGTGGGGCGGAGGAGGAGGACAGATAGGAATGGCTTTTTTTTGTTTGTTTGTTTGTTTTTTGTTTTGTTTTGTTGTTCTTTTTTTCATTTTTGGTTTTATGTTCCACACAGGGTGAGAAAAAAGAAAAAGACTCAAAAACACTGTCAGAGACCAATGATTATGTTGGACTAGTATGTTGTATAACATACAATGTAACTTTATTCATGTATGACAAGCAGGATTAACATAGCATTGCATAAATTAACATATGTGAAAGCTTTGGATTATATTATGCTTTAATATTTATCATTTTTGTGCATGAGAACAAATGTATTACCTTGTTTTGTACAGTGTTTTTGATTAAAAATAAATAATTTAAAAAAAAAATTGCATGCTCTATCTGAATCAAGAAAGACAAAGTTTGGGCTCAGTGTCCCTTTAAGATATCAGGCTCTTCATGTGCTGGGACTGGAATTCACAGAACAAACAAAAAATCCAGATTTGATCGGGCACTTCTTTGTTTATAAACCCAATGCCCACAATTACTGCGGCAGCAAAGATCAAAATGACTGTTAAACAGATAAAATGACACCTGCTTGTGAAACTTAAACAGAGTTTTAGCAAAAGTAAAAAATAAAAAAACAAATCCTTAGTATATAAATAAATACTGTATATTGTTTTCCATTCCAGCAGTCCCAACACAGTAGTCAGCAGGTTAAACATACTGAGGTATTATTATACTGTAATTAAAGTCATCGCCAGTGCAGCAATGCGCTGCTTGGAGCTAACTGAACACATCTGATTAGCCAATGGCAAAATACAAATGTACATAGCCACTAATTACCAGTAGTGCCTTGCTGCTGCTGAGGATATGTACATATTCTTTACAACAAAGGTACCCAAGAGAACAAACAAAATGTATTAGTAAAAGTGAATTTAAAAAATTGCATGCACTATTTGACTGTCCTAGCACTTGAAAGGGACATTAAACCCAAATTTTATCTTTTATGATTTAGAAAGAGAATTCAATTTTAAACAACTTTCTAATTTACTTCTATTATCTAATCTGCTTAGATATGTGATTACAGATGTATTTATGTATATATACACGTATGTACACATATGACATATATATATATATATATATATATATATATATATATATATATATATATATATATATATATATATATATATATATATATATATAGTGGGGCAAAAAAGTATTTAGTCAGCCACCAATTGTGCAAGTTCTCCCACTTAAGAAGATGAGAGAGGCCTGTAATTTTCATCATAGGTATACTTCAACTATGAGAGACAAAAGGTGGAAACAAATCCAGACAATCACATTGTCTGATTTGGAAAAGAATTTATTTGCATATTATGGTGAAAAATAAATATTTGGTCACCTACAAACAAGTAAGATTTCTGGCTCTCACAGACCTGTATCTTCTTCTTTAAGAGGCTCCTCTGTCCTCCACTCATTACCTGTATTAATGGCACCTGTTTGAACTTGTTATCAGTATAAAAGACACCTGTCCACAACCTCAAACAGTCACACTTCAAACTCCACTATGGTGAAGATCTAAGAGCTGTCGAAGGACACCAGAAACAAAATTGTAGACCTGCACCAGGCTGGGAAGACTGAATCTGCAATAGGCAAGCAGCTTAGTGTGAATAAATCAACTGTGGGAGCAATAATTAGAAAATGGAAGACATACAAGACCACTGATAATCTCCCTCGATCTGGGGCTCCACGCAAGATCTCACCCCGTGGGGTCAAAATGATCACAAGAACAGTGAGCAAACATCCCAGAACCACACGGGGGGACCTAGTGCATGACCTGCAGAGAGCTCGGACCAATGTAACATAGGCTACCATCAGTAACACACTACGCCGCCAGGGACTCAGATCCTGCAGTGCCAGACGTGTCCCCCTGCTTAAGCCAGTACATGTCCGGGCCCATCTGAAGTATGCTAGAGAGCATTTGGATGATCCAGAAGTGGATTGGGAGAATGTCATATGGTCAGATGAAACCAAAGTAGAACTGTTTGGTAGAAACACAACTCATCGTGTTTGGAGGAGAGAGAATGCTGAGTTGCAACCAAAGAACACCATACCTACTGTGAAGCATGGGGGTGGCAACATCATGCTTTGGGGCTGTTTCTCTGCAAAGGGAACAGGACGACTGATCAGTGTACATGAAAGAATGAATGGGGCCATGTATCGTGAGATTTTGAGTGCAAACCTCCTTCCATCAGCAAGGGCATTGAAGATGAAACATGTAGTTTACTAAGATCTAGGTATATAAATAAAGCAAATTGCTACAGCTGTAAGTTTGTACGAAATAAAATACAATTTATTAATACATTGGATAATCGCAATCAATGAAAAAATAAAAATTAAGTCACTATTTATAACTTCAATCAGTCACTATCTGTGGACACCGGTGTCTATTCTAAAACTTCATTAATAAAATGCATTGAAAAGTACAATTGACCAAATCAATAAAATTGACCAAATAAATAAAACAATCCTTAGAGTTAGGTAGAAAAAAGTTAAACTGCAGGCATCTAGTTTATAACGATCAAGCACGCAGAAAGTTTCTTTCAATCAAGACAGCATCAGGTTGCTATCAATCATGCAGGTAAAAAGTTCAGTGTTAGATGTAGGTTTCAAATTTAGCGGTTATTTAGACAGCTGTTCTTATTTCTCTTTCACTCTGCCTCTTCAGCACGCCCTCCTTACAGTTCTCTCCTACCCGGAATTCCGGTGTGGGCTGTAGCAAGCTACGGCAGGCAGTTGTGTCTCTTAAAAATTAAGTTGTATTGCTGTTTGATTTTCTTTTAAGTGTGCACACTTACAGTTTTCCGGTCTTCACTCCTACCGTCTGCTCAGCGATGTGTTGCAATGTTTCCTCTTGTGCTGGCTTGACGGTCCTGGGAGCCTCACAATCTCTGTGTCTTCTCCAAATGAACTGGATACTGGTGTGGTTTCGTTTCTACGCGTTTCAGCTCTCCAGGGAGCCTTTGTCAAGATTCTTGACAAAGGCTCCCTGGAGAGCTGAAACGCGTAGAAACTAAACCACACCAGTATCCAGTTCATTTGGAGAAGACACAGAGATTGTGAGGCTCCCAGGACCGTCAAGCCAGCACAAGAGGAAACATTGCAACACATCGCTGAGCAGACGGTAGGAGTGAAGACCGGAAAACTGTAAGTGTGCACACTTAAAAGAAAATCAAACAGCAATACAACTTAATTTTTAAGAGACACAACTGCCTGCCGTAGCTTGCTACAGCCCACACCGGAATTCCGGGTAGGAGAGAACTGTAAGGAGGGCGTGCTGAAGAGGCAGAGTGAAAGAGAAATAAGAACAGCTGTCTAAATAACCGCTAAATTTGAAACCTACATCTAACACTGAACTTTTTACCTGCATGATTGATAGCAACCTGATGCTGTCTTGATTGAAAGAAACTTTCTGCGTGCTTGATCGTTATAAACTAGATGCCTGCAGTTTAACTTTTTTCTACCTAACTCTAAGGATTGTTTTATTTATTTGGTCAATTTTATTGATTTGGTCAATTGTACTTTTCAATGCATTTTATTAATGAAGTTTTAGAATAGACACCGGTGTCCACAGATAGTGACTGATTGAAGTTATAAATAGTGACTTAATTTTTATTTTTTCATTGATTGCGATTATCCAATGTATTAATAAATTGTATTTTATTTCGTACAAACTTACAGCTGTAGCAATTTGCTTTATTTATATACGTAGATCTTAGTAAACTACATTTTTTATTCTTAATATTCAGAGAGCCTTGATTGGCGCCACTTCCAACACTTTGTATATTTTTTAGATACCCTAATCGATTGCTCAGGTGGTGAATGAAGCAATCAGGAGGTTGGCAAATCTGAGACACACTTATTTCCAGCTTGCACACTCTTTGCTTGAAGATGAAACATGGCTGGGTCTTTCAGAATGACACTGTTGTCAAAAAATAACAAGATGATTCAAAAATAGAACATAAATTCCCAGTGTCCCTGTCTTGATAAAGGCCCAGGGAAGGGCCGAAACGCGTTGGCTAATTTATGGTAAGCCTTTTTTCAATTGGATTTAAGATTTATTTAGCAATATTGCACTCTTTTCTCATTTGTATTCCACAGGGACACTGGGAATTTATGTTCTATTTTTTAATCATCTTGTTATTTTTTGACGACAACATATCACAGGATACACTGAATATTCACACAAGCAATATATCTTTTCCTTTTTAAATTTTCCCTTTTGCATTGTATAATGCACTGACAGAATTGGATTAATATATATTTTTCACTATTTTTTCACTTTTTTCTCTTTTTTTCTTTTTTGGTATTTTATTTTTCATTATTTTTCAACTTAGCGCATTGTTTTTTCCACTATTTTTTGTATCACCGTTGGGACATAATCTTTTTGGACACTGTCACATAACCTTTTTTATTCACAGGAGAGACTTTTACTTTAACCTTGAAGAATTGGAACACCACTTACTCTTTGTGAACTAACCACTAGCTAAATCAAAGCTATTCCATCAGACTTTTCAGATTCTATTTTAGATTGGCTAAACAGGATCATTTAGGATTGTATTTTAATACTATTTTCTGTAAGCTAACTATCCCCCCTAACCGGGGTATAGCACATTTTACTGATTTTAATTCTAATTTTTATGTAACATGGATCCATGAGTATATTTTTCTGTGATTTTTATGTGATTTTTTAGGACATTTTTATGACTATTCTATATGATATTTTTAGTGTGATATTTTATGCGATAACTACATACCAATATTAATTGGTCATTATAAGATCCTCTATTATCTGTGCGTTAATAAATTTGTTAAATAACCATCACACAACTGAAATATTTTATCCTCTGCCCACTCTGAGGCGCTCCCTAGACCCTCTTTCCATTTGTAAATACTTCCAAGATATACTAGGTGTCTTGTTTTCCTGGGGAGCCAGTAGGATATAGAGAAGGCACTGTGAGAAAACCCCAATGATCCCAAACACACCACCCGGGCAACGAAGGAGTGGCATCGTAAGAAGTATTTCAAGGTCCTGGAGTGGCCTAGCTCTCAACTCCCGATCTCAACCCCATAGAAAACTTTTGGAGGGAGTTGAAAGTCTGTGTTGCCCAGTGACAGCCCCAACACATCACTGCTCTAGAGGATATCTGCATGCAGGAATGGGCCAACATACCAGCAACAGTGTGTGACAACCTTGTGAAGACTTACAGAAAATGTTTGACCTCTGTCATTGCCAACAAAGGATATATAACAAAGTATTGAGATGAACTTTTGATTTTGACCAAATACTTATTTTCCACCATAATTTGCAAATAAATTCTTTCTAAATCAGACAATGTGATTGTCTGGATTTGTTTCCACATTTTGTCTCTCATAGTTGAGGTATACCTATGATGAAAATTACAGGCCTCTCTCATCATCTTAAGTGGGAGAACTTGCACAATCGGTGGCTGACTAAATACTTTTTTGCCCCACTGTATATATATATATATATATATATATATATATATATATATATATATAAGTGCATTGGAGCCCTTTGCAGTTAAATACATGAAAAAACATATTTATGCAATATTCCTATTTAATAAAGTGTTATACTGTGTATTTATTGTAAATATTTCACATTTCAACGTTCTTCACATAGGGAATATGTTGTATGTATTTGTACATAGATATTCTTATATATATATATATATATATATATATATATATATATATATATATATATATATATATATACCTATATATAATCATTTATATCATCTTATATATATATATACTGTCACATATGACTCAGCTCAATGTTCTCATTTTAAGTTTTTTATTGTAACATAGTCCAACGTTTCTGCCCCATCTGGACCTTTGTCAAGGTAACAATGCAGTGAAAATCACCACCGTTATATACTCACCAGTACTACAAGCCACTCCCAACTCCCAGGGTGCACAGCTTATCAGCCATTTAATGTTAGCATGAACTATTTGCAGACTTTGCTTCTTGTTCCTTATGGTTACTATTTCTGGCTAGAAGAGATAAAGCATCCAATTATTAGGAGGGGTTTCAGTGCTGGGAGTTAGGAGTGGCTTGTGAGTACTGGGGGAGTATATAAGGGTGGTGATTTTCACTGCATTGTTACCTTGACAAAGGTTTGAACAGAAAAACTGAGGGACCCCCAAGAATTCCAGTAAAACATAGCTTTTATTCCACACAAATCAACATTAAAACAAGTGAATAATGCAGGTGGACAATCACAGAAGAGAGGGGGTGTGTAAGCAATGGCTTACGCATTTCTGACGAGATCTTTCCTGCTGGTTGCACAGCATTTTACAACTCCTTGTTACCTCTCTGGCTAGTTACATTCACGATTGTTACAGAAGCATTAGTTATTTTGTTGTGAAAAGCTTATTTCCCAGCAGCAATGCCTGAACCAGCAAGCCAGCGCCTAAGAAGGGCTCCAAGAAAACCGTAACAAGTTTCATTTCATAAAGAGTTAACTCTTTTTTTTCAGCTTTTAGAAACTATTGTCTAACCACCTCTGGAGCCAGACTGCTAATTGATAAGATGAACTTGTAAACTTGTTATCTTAAGTACTGTAATCCTATTGTGGCCTGTCAAAGGACAGTGCTCTCTATCTAAATGTGTGATGGGGGATTTTGTGCTTCCCCCCCTCTCCCCCTGGGAGTGCCCTGTGTGCATGTGACCTTAATAAAAAGCAGGCTGGGCATCCCAGTCCTGAGTTCTTGTTTTGACCCTCAATCGCAGCGTTGACTCGTTTTTGTGGGCAGAAGGGTATCCTAGCTGTACTGCAGCTAAGGGAGATTATTCTATATTTGCGAGACTCATATAGAATACTATGGAAAGCAGCTTCTCCCCTCTTTAGCAATAGGGATCCAGGCTACTAAGCGGTCCATCTCTCAGCGAGACTAAGGGTAACCGTAACATTTGGCGGCAGCGGCGGGATTTTCCTGGATTTCCTAGGAGAGGTACAGAACGGATGGAGAGCGCTTACGAAAAATTGAAGCGTACAACCCTAAAGGATTTACTTGAAAGCAGAGGGGGGTACGCCAGCAACCGGCCGAGGAGAGAGCTGATCGCAGAATTGACCGAACTGGATCAGAGCTTCACAATGGCGGAAACACCGACCACGATTAGTGACGAAAAAACCAGGATTGTTCGGGAAAGGCTCTCATTATACGGGCCGAACCCCTCCATGGAATTGGTACAGCAGTTGATGGCGGAGGCGGACGAGGATATACGAGAGACTCGAGCCCACGAACTCAACCTAGCGAACGCACACCGCAATGCTGAAGCCCCGCAGGTAATCATCCCTGTCGAAAATGCTGGGAGGCCCAAGATACCCTATGCGGCATTTCGACCCTTCCTAGAGAGCGAGACAGGGATTGATGAATATTTGGCGGACTTCGAAAGGCAATGTGCCCTGCACCAGATTCCCAACAGAGAGTGGCCCACGATATTGTCTGGGAAACTATCCGGGCGAGCCCTGGAAGCCTTTCGTACTCTGGGTGCTGAGGAAGTGACACAGTATGAGCTAGTTAAGGAGACACTGTTGCGACGGTACGCTGTAACTCCGGACACGTATCGCCGACAGTTTCGGGGCACGGAAAAGAAGCCTAACGATACCCATATGGAATGGGCGCACCGAATGCGGAGAGCGGCAAATCACTGGCTGAGCGGAAGTAAAGCGGTGACTGGGGAGGAAATTTTACAATTGTTTCTCTTAGAACATTTTTATAATGGCATGGAACAGCAAGGGAAGGAATGGCTGCGAGACAGGCGGCCTTCTACCTTAGAAGAAGCAGCCAAATTGGCCGATGAACATTATGACTCCCGTCTTCACGAACCCATGAACTACCGAGCTCCAGCACGGGTCGAACCCAGAGAGGTTTACCGTGCACCCCCTCGTGCTGAATTCCGAGCCCCGGTGCCCACAGGGCCCGTCCGACACTCAGGACCACCCAATAACAGCTCTGAGCGTCCCAGACCGACTTGCCACCGATGCAAGCAACCAGGGCATTTCATGGCTAGCTGCCCCCTTAATACGCACCAGACACCCAGGAATTACAATGACCCCTCTGGGTCCTATCGTCTGGCCCGGGCCCTCTGTGTTAACCAAGAGGCCCCTATGGAGGGATATGTGGGGCCGCTTCACGAGGCAGACCCTGTATATGCTGCCTCAGATAACCGCCAGCACCATCGGCAGAGGGTATGGCTCGAGGGGCGATCTACCGAGGGATTGCGAGACACAGGGGCTACTATCACGCTGGTACAGAGTCATTTGGTGCCAGAGCACAAGCGATCCGGACAGACTGTGGCCGTTAGAGTGGCGGGGGGGGATGTGTACAAAATTCCAACAGCTAAAGTGCATCTTGATTGGGGAGCGGGAAAGGGGGCTGTGAACGTGGGCCTAATGGATAATTTACCTGCCGAAGTACTACTGGGCAACGATTTGGGCCCCATGACTTCTGCCTATGCTCCAGTATGCAACAACGAGGCGGACCCAGTGACTACACGGGCCCAAGCCCGGACGGAGCGAGAGCTTTCACCAGTGCGGGAGACACAGGTAAGACCTACCCCGACCTTGCCTGACAGGTTAGGCCCCATACCCTGGGACACCCCAGATGCTTTCGAGGCAGAGTCTAAGACTGACCCGACCTTACAAAAGTACCGGGAACGAGCAGAGACCGGAGGGGGCGGGGCAGATAACGAAACATTCTTATGGGAAAAAGGGAAACTATACCGCTGGACAGAGAAAAGGGGACAGCGTAGGCGACAGCTGGTAGTGCCCCACAAATACCGTCAAGAAATCCTCAAAATAGGCCACGACATCCCCTTAGCAGGCCACCTAGCCGTTACCCGTACCCTACACCGCATTACTCACACGTTCTTTTGGCCAGGGGTGCACGCTGACGTTAGAACTTACTGTAACACCTGCGATGTGTGTCAACGAGTAGGAAGGCGAGGTGATCACCCTAAAGCCCAGCTAGTAAATATGCCCATTGTAGAGGAACCCTTCAGCCGGGTTGCTATTGACCTAGTGGGACCACTGGCTACCCCTAGTCCCTCCGGTAAGCGATACATTCTTACCGTAGTGGACTACGCTACCAGGTACCCAGAGGCTGTCGCCCTATCCAACATACAAGCGGATACGGTAGCGAATGCACTAGTACAGGTGTTCTCCCGGGTAGGATTTCCAAAAGAAATCCTATCCGACCGAGGCACCCAATTTACGGCTGAATTGACCCAACAACTCTGGCAGGTTTGCAAAATTAAGTCCCTCCTAAGCTCCCCATACCACCCCCAGACGAACGGGCTGTGTGAGAGGTTCAATGGGACCCTCAAGCAAATGCTCAAGACGTTCACTCAGGAATACCGAGACTGGGAACGCTTCCTGCCGCACCTCCTATTTGCTTATCGGGAGGTGCCCCAGGAAACGACAGGGTTCTCTCCCTTCGAGTTGCTCTACGGAAGAAAGGTACGGGGACCCCTAAACCTGATCCGGGAGCACTGGGAGGGAGAGATGGAGGCTGACGGTGTCCCAATTGTGCCATACGTGCTGGAACTCAGGGACCGAATGGAGCAATTAGCCAAATCTGTGCGGGCTAATCTCCAGTTGGCCCAGAGAAGACAGAAAGTATGGTACGATCGGGGGGCCCGAAAGAGAATCTTCACCATAGGACAAAAGGTGTTAGTACTTAAGCCGGTGAAGACAGACAAATTGCAGGCGTCCTGGCAGGGTCCCTACCAGATCGTAGAGAAAAGGGGAGACACCACTTATGTGATAGCTAGCTGCCACGACAACAATCTTAGAAAGACATTCCATGTAAACATGCTCAAGGAATATTTTGAGCGACCAGAGAACGTGACGGCCATATGTTGTTCCCCTCAGGAAGACCCGACAGTTTACCCATTCCAGACCTATTAGAAAAGAGCCTCCCCACAGGTATAGTGGCTCAGGTTCAGATAGGGGACCGACTTAGCCCCACTGAAAGGGAGCAGCTCAACCAACTCCTCCAGTCCAAACACCTCACCTTCTCCCCGAAGCCAGGGTACACTACTTTAACCACCCACCAGGTAGATACTCCGGGACAAGCTCCCTTGCGCCAGGCTCCGTACCGAATCCCCGAAGCAGTTAGGACAGGAATGAAGAAGGAGATCGATGAGATGCTCCAGCTCAGGGTAATTGAGCCCTCCGATAGTCCCTGGGCCTCCCCAGTTGTCTTGGTGCCCAAGAAAGATGGGACCACCCGGTTCTGCGTAGACTATCGGAGGCTCAATGAAAATACCGTGACGGACGCTTACCCTATGCCCAGGGTAGATGAGCTACTCGATCGTATAGCCAGGGGAAATTACCTGACCACTATTGACCTCTGCAAAGGTTACTGGCAGATTCCCCTGGCCCCGGAGGCTATCCCCAAGTCGGCATTCGTCACCCCATTCGGCTTATATCAGTTTAGGGTAATGCCGTTTGGGATGAAGAATGCCCCAGCTACATTCCAGCGCTTGGTGGATAGGCTCCTGGATGGCTTCCAGAGTTTTGCTTGCGCCTACCTGGACGACATAGCGATCCACAGTGAGTCCTGGGAGGACCACTTAGCTCATGTGGGAATGGTTCTGGATCAGATCCGGGCTGCTGGCCTGACTCTGAAGCCAGAAAAATGCCACTTTGGGATGGCCGAGGTACAGTACCTGGGTCACCGGGTGGGGTGTGGAAAGCAGCGACCAGAGCCGGCCAAAATAGAAGCTGTCGCCAATTGGCCCACCCCCATCACTAAGACTCAGGTCCTAGCCTTCCTGGGCACGGCAGGGTACTATAGACGGTTCGTACCAGACTACAGCACACTTGCCAAACCCCTGACTGACTTGACCAAGAAGAACTTACCTCGACAGGTCCTGTGGTCTCCCCACTGTGAAACGGCTTTCCAGGCTCTCAAAAATGCTCTAATTAACGCTCCTGTCTTGGCGGCCCCAGCCCTTAACAAACGTTTTATCGTCCATACCGATGCTTCCATGTTCGGGCTGGGAGCCGTCCTCAGCCAAGTAGGCGAAGATGGAGGGGAGCATCCAGTTGCCTACATCAGCCGGAAGCTCCTGCCCCGCGAAGTCAGCTATGCAGCGGTCGAAAAGGAGTGTTTGGCTTTGGTGTGGGCATTAAAGAAATTGACTCCCTATTTATATGGTCAGGAGTTCACTCTGGTCACCGACCATAACCCGTTGGTGTGGCTGAACCGGGTCTCTGGAGATAACGGCAGGCTATTACGTTGGAGCTTATCGTTGCAAACCTTCAATTTCACCATTACTTACAGACCTGGGAAACAGAATGGCAACGCCGACGGGTTGTCCAGACAAACCGACCTCAGCCCCGCATAACCAGCGGTCTGGACAGCCTTAGTCTGCCCCGAAAAGGGGTCAGACCGTGTCTGCCAGAGTGTTCCACAGAAAGGGAGCAATGTTACAGAAGCATTAGTTATTTTGTTGTGAAAAGCTTATTTCCCAGCAGCAATGCCTGAACCAGCAAGCCAGCGCCTAAGAAGGGCTCCAAGAAAACCGTAACAAGTTTCATTTCATAAAGAGTTAACTCTTTTTTTTCAGCTTTTAGAAACTATTGTCTAACCACCTCTGGAGCCAGACTGCTAATTGATAAGATGAACTTGTAAACTTGTTATCTTAAGTACTGTAATCCTATTGTGGCCTGTCAAAGGACAGTGCTCTCTATCTAAATGTGTGATGGGGGATTTTGTGCTTCCCCCCCTCTCCCCCTGGGAGTGCCCTGTGTGCATGTGACCTTAATAAAAAGCAGGCTGGGCATCCCAGTCCTGAGTTCTTGTTTTGACCCTCAATCGCAGCGTTGACTCGTTTTTGTGGGCAGAAGGGTATCCTAGCTGTACTGCAGCTAAGGGAGATTATTCTATATTTGCGAGACTCATATAGAATACTATGGAAAGCAGCTTCTCCCCTCTTTAGCAATAGGGATCCAGGCTACTAAGCGGTCCATCTCTCAGCGAGACTAAGGGTAACCGTAACAACGATACTAAACATGTGTTAAATATTTTAAATACTATTTATTGGACTCCTACATCAAGCTGGTTAACAGTTGATGTTGTGGCCTTATACACATCTATACCTCATGAGGCTGGTCTGAAAGGCATTGAATACTTTTTGAAACATCATACTAACTATGGTGCTTATTTTCAGAAATGTGTGGTCAAGGTAACTCGTTTCCTATTGATTCATAATTTTTTCACCTTTGAGGGCAATTTTTATCTCCAGTTATGTGGGACTGCTATGGGGGCTAAGTTTGCCCCTTCCTATGCCAACCTCTTTTTAGGTTGGTGGGAGCGGTCCCACATCTTTGGAGATATCAATCGCTACAGGTCCAATGTCCTTATATACCAGCATTGCATTGATGACCTCCTGATGGTGTGGTATTGTACATCTGATGAGGTTTTGGAATTTATACATTACCTCAATGACAATCAAATAGGCTTGAGGTTCACCTTTGAATTTCAGAAAGAATGTATACACTTTTTGGATATTACATTGACAGCCACTATGGATATATACATTCTAGGGTTTACCGCAAGCCTTTTACTGGTAATACCTTACTCCACGCTACCATCTGCCATCCCCGTCATGTCCCTTATGCCGTGGCCAAAGGCCTGTTTGTCAGACTCAGGCGGAACTGCTCTATTTATGATGATTATGTACAAGAGGCAGAGGAACGAGTGAAATACTTAAAGCTAGAGGGTATAATACCCAAGTTATTAACAAAGCTAGACGGGTAGTTGATAGACTGAATAGAATTTTTTTATTGGCAGATAAACAATCAGGTAAAAAAAATGATCTACACAAAGGGGTTATTTTGTAACTGAGTATAGTGCCCAGTATGAAGACATTTGCAAAATTGTTATCAGCTGATGACAAATTACAGAATACTGTTAAATCTGGTCTAAGATGTTCTTACCACAAGTGTAGGACTATTGGAAACTATGTGTCCCCTACTAAACTGACCAAAACTGAACCTACCCGTAGTTCCTGGCTTTTACACAATGGCATGTTCAGATGTGGCCATAGAAAATGTAAGCCATGTGATTTTGCGTATATTTCAGATTCCTTTACTTCCATGACCACTGGCGAGGTATTTCAAATATATTGTTGCCATAATTGCACTAGCACTTATGTAATTTATCTCATCACATGTGAATGTTGTCACCTGCAATATATAGGCCTCACCACTAGGGATATATCCTCTAGAATTAGGGAACATTTTTCTACAATAAATGTGGGAAAATTAACAACTCACATTGTACATCATTTTGTAAATAAACACCATAAAGATCTAAGCACTTTTAGATGGTGCGTTATTGAAAAAGTCAATGTTCTCAAATCAGGAGGTAATAGACTTAAATTACTCAAAAAACGAGAGATGTTCTGGGTGTTCAAATTGAACACTCGTTTTCCCCAAGGTCTTAATTCGGACTATGACCTTATTAACTACTGGGAGTAATTGTCCTATTTTGCCTTAAGTATATGTATCATATAATTTGAAAAATGAGTACTGTATAATATTACTTATATTGACTGTGACTATACTCTCTATGTTTATAGACCACTCCTCTGTTTTGTGAATTGGGATACATGCTTTTTTTATTATTATTATTATTATTATTATTATTATTATTATTATTATTATTATTATTATCTTAGTGACAATCTTTTTGATATTCATGGTTTATTTCTCACTCTCTTGCATGTTTTTTTGCCATTTTTGTGCACTGGTGCTTTAAGAGAGGGAGGTGTGTATTCTCTTTTAGCCTATAAGAATTTGTTTAATCCTTTTAAAAAGACTCACAGATGTTCTGTAACCATAAGGCTGTGATTACGGTCAAGTACGGCTGAAACACGTAAGCCCTTTGCTTATAAACCCATCCCTTCTGTGATTGTCCCCCTGCATCATTCATTTGTTTTAATGTTGAATCGTGTGAAATAAAAGCTATGTTTTAATGGAATTCTTGGCGGTCCCTCAGTTTTTCTGTTCATATTCTACCCGTCATATGCTAAGGATTTGCTGTGTTTCTGCAGAGGGATTCTGGACACGCTCCCTAGTGACGTTCCACTCTCGGCTGCTAATGGTAGTGAGGCAGGTTTGGAAGTGCTTGGAACCGATTTGTCTTCAAGGTACTCACCACAGTGCACCTGACCTGCTAAGGATTGACGCCAGAGGACGAATCTGAAAGCCAGGACTAGGGTAAGAGGTGATGGTTAAATCCTCCCCTGTCTGGAGCGCACTGTGTATGCTGAGTAGCCTTCATTCTCTTGATTTCCCCTGCTTTTTGAGGTGTGGTTTTTGTAACGCTTGTTTACTGCATTACAGGAATACTCATCGGCCTGTATACCCATTTCCCATGGCTTTGTTTAGGACCTATTTTAACTCGTTTGATTCCTTAAATATATATTTGTGCAGGAAATCATCAGATGCATACATAGAAATATATATTTATGAATAAATAAAACATATTCTGCTATGTGAAGAACATTGTGAAATATTCATATTTCCATGTTGGGTTAGAGCACTTGAGAATATGGGATCGTGTTTGCGCGCGAATAGGGTGTTTTTTTTCTCCTTTTTTTCTCCTTTGAGTTCTATGGGGGAAAAGTTTATCGCGTGCATGAAATCCTAAGTTCAGGTTGTGTACTTTCAACTCATTTCTAGCTCAGTTAAAGGGATTCTAAACCCATTTTTTTCTTTAAAGATACAGATAGAGCTTGCAATTTTAAGCAACTTTCTAATTTACGTCAACTATCAATTTCTCTTCATTCTCTGGTTATCTTTTTTTTATAAAGCAGGGATTTAAAGTTTAGGAGCCAGTCCATTTTAGGTTCAGAACCCTGGATAGCTCTTGCTTATTGGTGGCTACATTTAACAAAACAATAAGCAAGCATAACCCAGGTTCTCAACCAAAAATGGACCGGCTCTTAGGGGCCTATCTATCAAGCTCCGTATGGAGCTTGAAGCCCTGTGTTTCTTATGAGACTGCTGCTCCGTAACCTGTCTGCCTGCTCTGAGGAGGCGGACAGACATTGCCGCAATTCTACCCGTTAAAATATGATCGGGTTGATTGACACCCCCTGCTAGCGGCCGATTGGCTGTGCATCTGCAGACCTTTCATAAATAGGCCCCTTGAACTTACATTCCTGCTTTTTAAATATAGATAGCAAGAGTATGAAGAAAAATTGATAATATGAGTAAATTAAAAAGTTGCTTTAAATTACATGCTCTATCTGAATCATTATAGAAGAAAATTGGGTTTAGTGTCCCTTTTATGCTTGAGCGGGAGTGTTAAATATCGCTCCACTTGTAATCTAGCCCTTAGTGTTTATTGTCCCTTTAAGCAGTCAGTATGACTAAATTGTACTACTAGAATTTGATGAGCTTGTTTTGTGGTGCGCAGGGGTATGCAAATCATAAATGGCGTGGCTCTGCTGAAAAGTGTCCCTGAAATGTTTTTCAAATGTTGCCAACTATGCATGGTAGGAAAGTATAGATCACAATTAACTAGAAGTGAAGTAAGATCATTAAATACCCTTTCAGTAAAATTAGCAAAAACATTTACAGAAAGGAAATTCAAATCTGATATTGTACTGAAATGTCATGTTGCAAATGTAGTGTGGGAAATAACTTTAAAAGCGTTTGTAAATAACGATAGGCAGGGTAAACTGAAAGACACGGTACTGACAGGAAACAAAACATCCTGGCACAGGCCACACGCATGAAAGACGCAGGAAGCTTGCGTTGATGTACTGAGGGCAGGAAGTAACCGAAAGGGAGGAGGGAATGCAGGTTGAAGTTTCATATCAGCTTGAGAATTAAACAACTCTATTACTCTAAAGGAATTTAGCCAGATATTAAGATAATTATTTTTAATATTTAATACATTTATTGGCATCAGTCTGTATATCCTGTGTGTATATATTTTTTAGTATTATAACTGTGGTCTGGACGAAATGTGTTCTTCGCAAAACTTTCAATATTTTTTTTGGCATAGTTCTTTATATATGTATACAGCAGAATAAAGACGACATGTAATCATACCTGTCAAGTTACAGGGTCTCATTGTGTGACACCCGGTTCGTTAGATATTCTTAGATATTCTCCCAATAACCTGAAGAACTGAGCTAGGAATCTGGTGCATTAGATTGCGTCAGTGCAGTAGCTGTTTCATGGGTTTGCTAACACCCCCAAACCTTTCTTTGCATATACACGCACACACATTCAATGAAGTAGTCATTTTATATATTTATTTTACATGTATTTTGTATATATAAACAAGAGTGTAATGCTTTATTTTAATATATTTCACGTGTTTTATAAATAATACTTTGAGTCCTTACACTTTACTTCAGGTCTCCAGTAGCACACATAACTCACAACTTGTAATTTGAGCAGTGTTTAGCGTGGCTGGGCTATGCATTGAAACTATAGTGTGGACTAAAGTGATGTCGGCCACACTAAACATTCTCTGGTAATTCTGTTTAACCTTTGACTTGGCACTATTCTGAGTGCAGGCTCGCAATAGGGATAGCTCACCCTGCGCTATCAATAGCACTCCACTTGTAATCTAGGACTATTTGTATATACTTATACACAAATAATTAGCATAAACCTACTCTCTTGTCTAAAAAGCGAAGATTCTTCTTTGGATAGCAGCAAGCTGAGGCATTATTTAACCATGAGAACCCTCAAAATATAGTTTGTATGATATCAGGCACAGGTAAGGACACACTCACAAGAATCAACGATACACAGGTAAGGACACACTCCCAAGAATCAGAGATACACAGGTAAGGACACACTCACAAGAGTCAGACATACAAAGGTAAGGACACACTCACAAGAAGGTAGCAATGTACATGCACAAATGCAGAGCTAGACACAGACACACACGCATGCAAGGATAGACATAGGCAGACACATACACTCATGCAGGGCTAGACGCAAACACACACACACACACACATGCAGGGCTAGACACAGACACACATACACACATGCAGGGCTAGACACATACACACATGCAGGGCTAGACTCAGACACACAAACATGCAGGGCTAGACTCAGACACACACATGCAGGGCTAGACTCAGACACACACATGCAGGGCTAGACTCAGACACACAAACATGCAGGGCTAGACACAGACACACACACATGCAAGGATAGACACAGACAGACACATACACTCATGCAGGGCTAGACACAGACACACATACACACATGCAGGGCTAGACACAGACACACACACATGCAGGGCTAGACACAGACACACACACATGTAGGGCTAGACACAGACACACACACATGCAGGGCTAGACTCAGACGCACACACATGCAGGGCTAGACTCAGACACACACACATACAGGGCTAGACACAGACACACACACATGCAAGGATAGACACAGACAGACACATGCAGGGCTAGACACAGACGCACAAACATGCAGGGCTAGACACAGACACACACACATGCAAGGATAGACACAGTCAGACACATGCAGGGCTAGACACAGACACACACACATGCAGGGCTATACACAGACACACACACATGCAGGGCTACACACAGACACACATGCAGGGCTAGACACACAAACACATGCACGGCTAGACACTGTTACAAACTGCTGTTTGTAACTGGCCCTTTAAATGAAAAATTGCCCTGCTTCCCTGGATTTTGGAGAAGCCTATTTGCCAGCCTCCTTCCTCATGACTATGGCCCCTGGAAGATTGTGCCCCTGAGGACATATTGACTTTTGTTGGGTGTGTGTGGCCCTTTAAGAACCATCTGGGGACATATTGTGACTTTAATGAACAATGCCCCTTTAAGACTATGTCCCCAGACCTGTGAAATGACTTGTCCCTGGCTTTCTCCCACTTGGTTCAGTTTCATTGTGTGCCATTAAGAGTTAAATTTTGTTCAGCTTCAAGAAACCTATTCTAAATACAAGTCTGCTGGGATTAGCTCTAATTAGGTTTAGTGATCAACTTTCCCATTGTCTAATCAGACTAGTATTGATAAGGTGGACTGCATTGTTTTATTGTGTGTAATGTTATCTGCTGAAGTAAATGTTGTGGCCTGTCAAAGGGAGTGTCTCTCTATCTAATATCAAATGTGTGATGGGGGATTTTATGCCTCCCCCTGAGAGTGTCCTGTTGGCATGTAACCTCAATAAAAAGGAGGCTGTGTGCTCCAGCACATCAGACCTATTTTCTGTCCCTCTAACTTGCAGCTTTGACTCATGTTTGTAGGGGACAGCTTCAGCTAATATCACTACAGGGATTGCTGACTATGGTGCTGATGATTCTTTGGTGAGCGCTAGGAGCATCCTTTTCTACGGTCCAACTTCCAGCCAGCCTGGAGGCAACCGTAACATTTGGCGGCAGCGGTGGGATTGGCGTCCTAGCGCAAGGAGCAGCACCACAACAGCACTGGTATCGTAGGAGAGTTATTGAGGGCAACGCTAGCCACTGCGCAGCGTCCCTACCTACAGCAGCATGGAGCTGACAAGACACTATTCAGAACCCTGTGAAGAGCACCTCAACCTGATCCGTCGCTATGAGGGCGCGGATTTCGTTCCAGAGGTAAAGAGGCGGCTAGTCCGATATGGTCCAGACCCTGCACAGGAGGTAGTCAGTCACATCATCCGGGAATTGGATACGGAGAACAAAGCGGCACGAGCCTTTGAGCGCCAACTGTGGAGTTTGAGGGTCTGGACACCTGGTCTCCAGCGAGAAAGTGAGTCACAGGGAGCGGAGAGCAACGACCTCCCTTCCCAGCGGCAGCCAGAGTTACAGGGAGAGGAGAGCAGCGACCTCCCTCCCCAGCGGCAGTATACCGTGCAGAGGGAAGAGACAACCAGTCCCCTTCCCCAGCCAGAGATACCAGAGGCAGCAGGCCTCATAGACTGGTCCTGGGAGGACCCCCAGCAGGCAGGTGGAGATGGGACCGCAGTCTCTCTACCGGCCCTACAGGGATGCTGGGCAGGCGGCCCAGATCCCCAGCGACAGACCCAGCTACAGGGAGGGGAGAGCATCGACCTCCCTCCCCAGCCGGAGTGTGCCTTCCAGGGAGAGGAGACAACCGGTCTCTCTCCCCAGCCGCAGCATGTTCCACAGGAAGCGGAGAGCATCGACCTCCCTTCCCAACGGCCACCGGAGTATCAGGAGGAGGAGGTAAGCCAATCTCCCCCTCCCCAGCTAACTCCTAACTTGGGCCCAGGGTTAACAGTGGAGATGTTAACCCCCACTGACCCCCACGTTCCCTTTGCCACCGGGCAGGACTATGCCCCAATTCCCCCAGCAGAAGAGCTGGCATCAGAACAGAGCGCTGCTGGCCTCTGCCCTACAGACCCCCTTGTTACAGGACTGGCCTGCAAACCCCTCACCCCAGCAGAAGCGCTGGCACCAGGGCAGAGTGCCGCTGGCCTCTGCCCCCCAAGTACCATCAGCTATTTGCCCAGCTGCGCCAGGAAGGCCGAGGATGCTGCACTTTCATCCTGCAACCTGGAACTTACAGGCCAGTACTACGTATTGTGGGGGGGCTACTTTGCTGCTAGCGATTATTTGTGGGTGGGTTGCGAGACTAACTTGGGCACTGACCGGCAGAAGGTCAGGTGCCTGGTTAGTCTCCCTCCAAAAGGGGAGATATGTTACAAACTGCTGTTTGTAACTGGCCCTTTAAATGAAAAATTGCCCTGCTTCCCTGGATTTTGGAGAAGCCTATTTGCCAGCCTCCTTCCTCATGACTATGGCCCCTGGAAGATTGTGCCCCTGAGGACATATTGACTTTTGTTGGGTGTGTGTGGCCCTTTAAGAACCATCTGGGGACATATTGTGACTTTAATGAACAATGCCCCTTTAAGACTATGTCCCCAGACCTGTGAAATGACTTGTCCCTGGCTTTCTCCCACTTGGTTCAGTTTCATTGTGTGCCATTAAGAGTTAAATTTTGTTCAGCTTCAAGAAACCTATTCTAAATACAAGTCTGCTGGGATTAGCTCTAATTAGGTTTAGTGATCAACTTTCCCATTGTCTAATCAGACTAGTATTGATAAGGTGGACTGCATTGTTTTATTGTGTGTAATGTTATCTGCTGAAGTAAATGTTGTGGCCTGTCAAAGGGAGTGTCTCTCTATCTAATATCAAATGTGTGATGGGGGATTTTATGCCTCCCCCTGAGAGTGTCCTGTTGGCATGTAACCTCAATAAAAAGGAGGCTGTGTGCTCCAGCACATCAGACCTATTTTCTGTCCCTCTAACTTGCAGCTTTGACTCATGTTTGTAGGGGACAGCTTCAGCTAATATCACTACAGGGATTGCTGACTATGGTGCTGATGATTCTTTGGTGAGCGCTAGGAGCATCCTTTTCTACGGTCCAACTTCCAGCCAGCCTGGAGGCAACCGTAACAGACACAGACACACATGCTGAACTAGATGTAGAAACAGACACACACATGCAGTGCCAGACACACACACTGATGCAGGGCTATACACAGATATACACGCATGCAGAGCTAGACACAGACACACATGCACATGCAGGGCTAGACACAGACATACACACATGCAGAGATAGACACACACACATGAATGTATTTATTCCATGACTCGCTAACTTTCTCGTTACTGGCTAAAAGTGACTCTCCTATTAGTGCCTCTCTATGCTCACCTGCTTTCTATTGGAAAATGACCAGCAGATGGTTTGTACGCTATACTGTGCACATTTTATTGATTATATACTGTATATAATTTTCTAGGGCGTACTGTTCAATGATTTAACCTGGAGCAGTAAACACTGTGGAGCCAAACTTTACCTGGTGGTACCTCATCCAGATCGAATATAGTAGAAATTCTGAGAGTGCTAATACATTGTTTTTAGTTTTCACTATCACTGTGTGTTTAGAAGTGATCATTTGAATTGACATAGCCACCTTTGTATTCATGTATAGACACACTATCAGCGAATCTTAAAAGGAAACAAACTTTCTATGAGTGCACTTATAGGGGCCAAATTATCAATGTGCAAGCAGACATGATACAAAGTAGCGTATCATGTCCACCGCACATCGATAAATGCCGACAGCATATGCTGTCGGCATTTATCATTGCACCAGCAGTTCTTGTGAACTGCTGGTGCAATGCCACCTCCTGTAGATTCACGGCCGCTTGCAGGGGGTGTCAATCAACCCGATCATATTTGATCGGGTTGATTTCTGTCCGCTGCCTCAGAGCAGGCGGACAAGTTATGGAGCAGTGGTCTTTAGGAGCGAAGAAGGAAAGGGGAGAAAAATGAAAGTAATTTCCTGAGTGGGTAAAAGGGATGCTGATATATGTGGAATGCTTTATCTCAGATAATCCAGACAAGGTTAAGGACATACTAAGATACATGCACCTAATAGCAGAGTGTTACACCACGTATGTGGGATTTGCATGGAAGGATTACGACGGGGAGTTTAGAAGGAGTAATCTACAGTTTGGGGGATAAAGGTAGGAAGTGTAATGCTCATGGGATACCCCTCTATCAGACCGAACTCGGCCAGTAGTCTTGTTATCCTGGCGTTGAGCCGGAATGATAGGGAATATCCCAGAGCAGAGAAAGTTAGTTAGTAAGATGAGGAAGGCGGCACTCACCACAGGCAGGACAGTCCCCAGTGGCAACGACAGAATAGGGCAAGGCAAATCACTGGAATGGTCAGACAGGCAGGATTCGGCAACAGTTAAGCAGTCCAAGGACAAACCACTAGAATGGTCAGGTAGGCAGGGTTTGGCAACGCTAAAGCAGTCCAAGGGCACATCACTAGAATGGTCAGGCAGGCAGGGTTCAGCAACAAAGAGGCAATCCAGAATAATAGGGGTTAATAAGTAGTCAGACAGGCAGGGCAAATATCAATCCAGCAATTCAGGGATAAAACAAGTAGAGTAGTCAGACAGGCAGGTGCAGCAGCAATATATCAATCCAGCAATTCAGGGGGTTAAACAGGTAGAGTAGTCAGACAGGCAGGTTCAGCAGCAATATATATCAGTCCAGCAATTCAGGGGTATGGCAGGCAGAGTAGTGAGAAAGGCAGGGTTCAAACACAGCAAGGCAAAGACTAAAACGATTGATCACTCCCAGGAGTACACAAAGTAACACCTATACTTGGGCAGTGATAGATCGAGAAGAAATGATTCAAATAAGCGCAGGATTCGCGCCCAGGCGTCAGGACTGGAGAGGAGCGTGCAGCGATGACGTCAGCACCGCACACCTCCGGACCCGACACAGCCCCTGGTGATGAGCAGGGAAGGAGACGCCGCGTCCCTAGCAACATCTAGAGTGGCGCGGCATGACAGGAAGGACTTTGGGATTAAGGTATTAGATATGTGGACGCGTTTGATTAAGCCATCAGACTGTCAGGTACAGAGACCTCTAATGCAAGGGAGGCCAGCGAGGCTGGAAGGAAAAGAATGCTGGGCGTATAATGACAGGAGATGTGACAGAGGGAATGGGTGTAAGTTTAGGCACAGATGCAGGTATTGTGGTGGTTTTCATGTTGGTGTAGATTGTAGAAGGAACAATGGTAACGCAAATAAACAGTTTTTCATGGCCCATGAGAAAACGGTAATAGCAGAGCAATTGGGAATGGCCAGAATGCCATTGAAAGTAGATAAATTAAGAAGGGAGCTTGAGAACTACGCGATAAAAGAGGACAGGTTATTGTTGATGAAAGGTTTAAGTGAGGAATTTGTGGTACCAGTAAAAGCAGTGGTTTTAGGATCAGATAAATTAAGGAACTTCAAATCTGCAGCAAAATTCCCAGCAGTATTGCAAGAAAAATTAAGAAAAGAGGTGAAATTGGGTAGGATGGCAGAGCCATTTAAAGAGAAGCCTATTACGGACTTGATTGTGTCACCATTGGGTGTGGTACCAAAAAAAGAAGAAGGGAAGTTTAGGATGATACATCATTTGTCTTAAAGGAAAGTCAGTAAATGATGCATTAGACAAAGCAGACACTACGGTTCAGTATCAATCATTCGATACAGTGGTAAAGATGGTAAAGGAAGAAGGTAAGGGAGCACTGATGGCAAAAGTAGACATAGAATCTGCCTTTAGGTTGTTACCATTAAATCCAGAAAGTTATAAGCTTATGGGATGCAAATTTAACGAGGAATTCTATGTGGACAAATGTTTGCCAATGGGCTGTGCAGTATCTTGTTCCATCTTTGTGAAGTGTAGTACGGTTTTCCACTGTTTATTGGCAATAAGAACAGGGTCAGAAACAAATTATACATTATTTGGATGATTTTATGGTGGTTGGCCCAGCGGAAGCTAATGCATGCAAAGAATTGAAGGAGGCTTTGTTGAGTATGTTGGATGAACTAGGTTTCCCTGTGGCAACAGAGAAATCTGAAGGTCCTTGTGTGAGATTGACGTTTCTAGGCATAGTAATTGACTCTGTGAAGGAACAATGCAAGTTGCCAGAAGAAAAAATAGAAAAGCGAGACAGCTAATAAGGGGTATGTTAGTGAGAAGGAAGGTGACTCTGAGAGAGGTGCAGCGTTTGCTGGAAGTTCTTAATTTTGCATGCAGGGCTATTACTGTTGGTAGGATATTCAAAAGAAGGTTAGTGTTTGGCACAGCAGGAGTAAAGAAACCAGAACACATGGTGATGCTAACAGGGGCAATGAAGGAAGACATGAAAGTTTGGGATACATTTCTAAAGGAATTTAATGGAATAAGGATATGGCCAAGAGAAGCATCAGCGAGGGAGTTGGAGTTATATACGGATGCAGCAGGTGGGGAAGGGTTTGGAGCATACTTACAGGGTAGATGGTGTGCCGTAGAATGGCCGGCAACATGGAAAAAAGATGGCTGGGTAAAGAACTTGGCATTATTAGAATTGTTTCTGATTGTGGTTGCAGTGGAGCTATGGGGCCATTTGTTGAAAAATAGAAGTATTGTATGTTGGTCAGACAATCAGGGAGTAGTGGACATGCTGAATAACTTATCTACATCTTCCATACCAGTGATAAAATACTTGAGATACCTAGTATTGAAATGTTTGCAATTAAACATCTGTTTAGAGTTAGACACATTCCTGGGTATAAAAACGTAGTAGCAGATGCGTGGTCAAGATTCAGATGGGATGTATTTAGAAAAGTTGCGCCTGCAGCCAGAAAAGAAGGTGAACACTACCCTATCTCTCTTTGGCAGATTGGGAGCGTATAGAAGGGATAAAGAAGTTGGTTGAGAGATCTGTGGCTCCAAGAACCTGGAGGACATACAAAAACTATTGGAAACAGTGGCTCCAATTTAGGGTCTCCAAGGTAGAGGGCGAGAAAAGTGGTTTTTCGGAATGGCTGTGGATCCTAAAAAGGGGGGGCATGAAAAAAAGGTCAGTTAGACATAGTGCTAGCTGGAGTATTATTTTTTGCAAAATTAATGGGTGAAGAAGACCTAACTAAATCTTTTGTTGTAAGAAAAGTAATGAAAGCTTGGCAGATTGGGGAAGAAAGAAAGGCAGATAATAGGGAGCCAGTTAAAGAAGAAAAACTAGAAATAATGGTAGGAGTACTGGGAAAAGTGTACAGGAATAAGGACGAAGCAATTTTGTTTAGGGTGGCTTTTTCAATAACCTTTTGGGGCGCTTTGAGGATTGGGGAGTTGGTAGCAGAAAACAAGGCTGATAAAGAAAAAGGGGTGGTGGAAGAGGATGTCAGGTAAATATGAGGATAATATATCGCTATTAATAAGGAGGTCAAAAACAGACAGAGAAGGTAAGGGTGCGTGGATATCTATGAAAACGACAGGAGGCATTGCATGTCCGGTGAATGGGGTGAAGGAGCTGATAAGGAGGAAGCGAGTGATGGGAAGGTTGCTCCTGAGACATATAGATGGGTCCAATTTGATGAAGTTTCAATTTAAAAGAGTAATGGAGATGGTGATAAAAAGGTTAGGATGGGAGCAGCAGAGGTTCGCACCACATTCTTTCAGGATAGGGGCAGCGACTAGTGCAGAAGAGAAAGGTTTTTCAGAAGAAAAAAAAAAAAACCTAGGGAGATTGAAATCGAAAGCATTTGAAACCTATATTAGGGTGAAGGGTGAATAAATAAAAGTTGGATAAGTAAAGTTGCAAGTTAATTGGTTGCCATGTTATGATAAGTTAAGTTCACAATCTACCATTGTTGTTTGTTTTTTGCAGATGGAGCACTGAGAGTGTGGGTGGTGGGTCATTTGTATGTGTATTGGGCGAGAGCAAGGGCAGCAGTATCAAGGGAAGGGGCACATTTAGGTTTTTCACATAGGGAAACTAGTATCAGGTGGTTAAGGAAGAGGGGTATGAGATGGGACAAATTAATAGGAATGATGCAACAGGCTAGAAGAAGATGGGGATGCCCGAATGACATAGGGGCATTCCTGTTGAGAGAATTGGAAGAAAGGATAACTGAGGTAATCAGGTGGCTAAAAGTTGCATGGCCGCAGGTACGGTCGTGTGGTCCAATATAATATCCAGATTGCATTGGCGGAACATGGGTAAGCAGAGGGCAGGATATAGATCAGCGCTGAGGAATCTGTTGGTGCTCTACAAATACCTGATAATAATAATAATAGATCGCGTAGAAAGATTAATCATGTAGCAGCAAAAATAATACGAGAGACAGGGGGTAGGGTACTAGAAAACCGATCGATCGTGGCCATGAAAGAGGAGCTGTTTCATGCAGACGGGGTGCATTTGAATGATGTTGGGAATGATCAGTTCCTAACGGACATAAGATCAATGGTGGCAGAGTTAATTAAGGTAAGGAAAGGTCACTATGTTAGGTTTGGCGGAAAGAAAAGTTATTTTGTTGGCGATGAAAATGGGTCTGGCACATGGGCGGGGCATTGAGGGGGCGGGGGGATCCCACTGCATATTCAGCCTCGGGCAGTGATCCAGTGGTCTAGCTGCTGGGCAGGCTATGCAGTGGGTTCTCTCGTATCTCCTCACGCCTAGCCACAGGGGTTTGTGGTCCTCCCCTGATACGTGGACCCATGTTCTTTGAAATGCTGGTGCATTGTGTTGATTTTAGGAAATTTTGAATTGTTTGGAAATTGATATATTGCTCTCATAGAAGATTTAGGCTGCAACATCAAAATCTAATTTCAAATTAAAGTGCCCGTTCCATTTTATTGGCAATACTGGTGTTGTGTAGTTATTTCAGGTAAACAAAGGGGAAAAAAGGAAATGGTGGGGAAGGGAGGTAACAATGTTGTGTGATAGGGGTATTCATTGGGAGGTAAAATGGAGCCTCTAAGCCTTATAAAATACATAGGGAGTAGAATACGACTGGAGTGTCACTACGACTGGGTCTCCTATGCTGGACAGGGCTATTTGTTTGTTTGTTTGGTAGGAGCGGTGAGATTAGTATGCAGGAGGACAGGAAAAAGGGGGTGTGGATAAGAGGAAGGGGAGAGAATGAGAGGTATAAAACAGGTAAGAGGGGAGGTACAGAATAAGAGGTAATATATGGAGGATAGATAGGAAGTGAGGCACACTAATATTTTTCTTGTATTTCCCCCCCACCTACCCTACATTAGGAACGATAACGAGAGAGAGAAATGAATAATATCGGAGAGGTCACAATGAGAAGAAAGAGAGCATGTGGACACGGATATGGGCAAGATGCTGAAAAATTGGTTGGATCTTCATAAGACTGCCTGTGTTTATATTCATTTGAAAGAAACAGCATAAGTGTGTACATATAACATTATCTTATATAAAAACTTTTAGAGAATGGTCTTACATCTTCTTACTTAATTTCAATATTACTTGAACTTAAAATATTCAGACCTATTTTGCACACTTGTGATCCAGCTTGCAATGTATCACCACACTGAATAAGAATGTTATTTTAAAGGCTTTTCTACTATTATTGTTTTAGCAAACATTGAATTGATTTCCATTATTTAAACTTTGTTTCTTGAATTTTTTTTATGTTAAAGAGTCATTATAGTGCAAAAATGGCATTCTTTAATAAATGGAGCATTTCATGGCCGAGGAACCAATCAGCAGCTGGGTCATGTGACTGCCGCTGCTGAATGGGCCACCAGCCATTCCCGCTACACACTGTCTCTCTGCTTGAGCCTCCGACGCTGCTTGCCCAGGAAGTTTGCAAGAAGCTGTCAGTAAGTGTGTTACTGTTTTAATGTTATACATACACACTACTGTTGAAATAAGGGGACTAGCTATACTGTAATAAGTACATACACATTATTTTTTGAACTTGAATGTTATCAGCTGTTATGATAACAAGGAACCAGCTGTCTTCTTGTGTGTTTTTTGCCTAGTGCAGGAACACCTGTTTGTGGTGAAGCCATGAGTTTTGCGAAACTGGGAAATTGAAAAGGCTGATATTGTAAAGGTGATCTTGAGTCTAATCAGGCTCATTTTTATATGATCACTACAATCACTGCTTTATTACAAGCTCAGGAACGAATGATTACAGTTTATTCAGCAATCTCTTAACCAGCTCATATGTTTGTCTTTGACTGATTATAACATTGCACTTTTGGTGTTACAAATCATTATTTATTTAGCACATTTGCACTTTGCATAAAGATGGAGGGGGAAGCAATTAGCCTCAATAAATCAATTTTTGATATACAAAGTAGAAAAACTTATTTTCAATCAGTATTTTCAGTGGGAGAAAATGAATTTATTGACAAGGACATTAAGATTTTATTTAATCAGTTAGAAAGATTACTCATGATGGATTTACGTTTGATGTGGGACAAGGACATTAAGAGTTTATTTAATCAGTTAGAAAGATTACTCATGATGGATTTACGTTTGATGTGGGATGTAGTAGCCTTTGAACACTATGTACAATCCAAAAGAATCCCTAGGGGATTAAGGATAAATAGTTTCCCTCCTTTGATTTAAACGATGATGGACTAACAACTGAGTGGAAGGACGCTCTTACCACCTGTTCCTTAACAATTATGGACATTTTAATAAGAAGTAAAAATTCCAAACGGGATTCTTTAAAGGGACAGATCTACAATGTAAAACAGGAATTAAAGAATCATAAACAGGAGGAGGAGTACTCTGAATTAAAATCAAAAATGAAGAAGAAAATACGAAAATCTGATAGTGAGCTTGCCTCACTTAAAGGCAGAAAATTTAACAGAGATCAAGAGGATTATCTCAAAAACAAAGTGTACGACTGGTCTAGGTTTACCAAGCGGCCCCGCAGATTCTCTGTGAATCAACAAAGGGATATTGATTCAAGTGCAAATACAGATGGTGAAGGAGAGAACCAAAAATTCAACAGAAACAAAAATAAAAATAAAAACAAAAATAAGAACAAAGCACACATGACCAGTGCGTCGCCACCGATAGTGGAACCGAAATCTATTTTAAAGAAAAAACATAAGAATAAAACCAAAAAGGTGGTGTTCTCTTCCACAGAATTAGATACCTCTGATCAAGATTCTGCATCATCAGACGAAAGCTCCTCCTCCTCCTCCTCTCTCTCTCCCCTTCCCTCTTTCTCGTTACAGGATTCATCACGTGAAAGCCGCGAGAAGAAAGAAAGTGATGTCCGTCCAAAGGTGAAAAATCAAGACATCCCTTTAGGAAAAGAAAAAGGACATGCAGAGCTGGATCCAGGAGAAGGAAAAAGAATGTCAAAGAGGGGATCAAAGAAGAACTAGCGCTCAGTGTTGTCAACTTATCTGACTTTCAACTCACAAGGGACCACATCAGTGTATTATCTAAAGGCTTGGGCTTTGCCCCTACTCACAATCTTTCAGTATTTAACACTTTGTTAGATCTTAATAAATTTGTAAGGAAGCTTACATTGCATAAGCATTTCTTCAATACTGATGAAATTGGTGGTGTAGATGGTGATGTACTAAATGAAATCATTGAGGATGGTACCAATCTATCTAATCCCACCACCAATCCGTCCAGCACAAATCTGGAATTGAATTTTGATTTTAAAGATACTTGTATTTTAGAACAATTAAGAATGTTGGACACTATTGGTGATGGGATGGATGATTCTGATGTTCCTAGGCCTAAAAGAACTAGATCTAACTTTTATCCTACTCAATCCAGGGGTACACACATTAATTTATTTCAAAAACAAGTTGAGAAAGAAATTGTTGAATTAGGTAGTCAAGTCACACTAAAAAGCCGGAGTGACAATCTTACAAACAGACAAAGGGCAGCCATTAAGCAACTAGAAAGTCAACATGACCTTGTCATTCGTACATCAGACAAAGGAGGGAATGTTGTAGTGATGAACAAGACACAATATATTGAGGAAGCCTATAGGCAATTAAATGATGGCATAACATATAGGAAGTTACCCTCTAACCCTGAGAAAGATTTTGCCAAAAAACTTGACAGACTACTTGAAGATGTGCTTGCATTAGGCTTTATCACGAAAGAAGACTATGTGCCATTGATTCCTCAATTTCCTGTGACGCCAGTCTTTCACCACCTACCTAAATTACATAAGGACTCAGTCAACCCACCGGGTCGCCCAATAATTTCTGGGATTGGTTCGCTGTTTGAACCATTATCCGAGTGGGTTGACACCCTTGGTTCAGAGCCTTAGTAGTTATCTAAGGGATTCATCTCATCTTTTAACTATCATTAATAAGATCAAATGGGAAAAAGATTATAGGTGGGTGGTGATAGACGCGGTGTCACTTTACTCATGCATACCTCACACTTTGGGTCTATATGCCATTTTTTTTTTCTTAGACAACTACACTAACTATTCAAGAGAGTTCAAAATGTTTTTCTGTGAGACTGTCGAGTTCCTACTATCCCACAATTACTTCATGTTTAATGGAGAATATTTTTTGCAAATATGTGGTACAGCGATGGGGGCAAAGTTTGTACCCTCATTCGCCAATTTATTTGTGGGATGGTGGGAACTCGGCAGTCTCTACAGTAGCAGTAATCCATTTTTGGAAAATATCTGTATGTATATGAGATACATTGATGATCTCATTTTTGTGGGCAAAGGTGACTTTGTTTTTGAAGATTTCCTTAACTTTGTGAATAATAATGATTTACATTTGAAGTTTACAGGGGAAGTTCAAGACAAAAAAAAACATTTTTTTGGATCTCACCTTGTATGGTTCAGTTGAGGTATTGCAATAATTTTATGGGTGCGCAAACCAAAGGAATGCCGTAGTTAATAGTTTAAAAGGGAGAAGTGAAACTACAGCTGGTACCAGAGAAAGATTTTATTTTATTTTATTTTCCCTAATTAGGTAACCAAGTGCAACTTTATATATATATATCAATAAAAATCAATAAAAATGTAGCAAACAAATGTGTCCTAATAACACGCTCATGAATAAATTAGTTCAAAATGATCTGAATTTAAAACAATTTTATTATAATTTAAATTTATGAATTGATTAAAAAGACAACTGGGGAATCCAAAGAAACACATAAGTTTTAAATTTTAAATTTAATTTGATCTATAGATTTAATCTTTAAAAGTGACATAAGAGTAACCACATAAATTGTGAAATATAAACTAATCTAACCTAAAATAATATCTATAGACCAGTCCTACTCTCTAAAATTAAATACACGCTAAATAATAAAACTAAATACACGCTAAAAATACAAAAAACAATTCAATATAAAAGTTCATGAGAATAAAAAGAAACAAAGTTATAAAGTTATAAAGTGACTTCTATTTAGAAACTGATACTCTTGCAAGGTTTTCAAACAAGCGTCATGGTTCAGTTGAACACAATGGTATCATCACTGATACATACAGAAAACCGACATCTGGCAATACAATCCTACATGCTACGTCTTGTCATCCTAAACACTAAATAAATTCAATTCCTAGAAGCCAGTTTCTCAGGCTGTGTCGAAATTCTAACTCTGATAATTTATTCAATCTTCAAGCAAGTAAAATGATGGATAGGTTATGTGCTAGGGGCTATGATGCCAATCTATTGCAGCAGTCATTGGATGATGTCATAAGAATTACAACCCTTTACATAGAAAAGAGAAGAATCAAACAAAAAAAAAGCAATGTTTGATAAGGACACAGTAGTTTTTTCTACTGAATTCTCTTTTCAATTCAATGATTTATGCAATATCATTAAAAGGAATCTATCTATACTAAAAGGTGATGACACCCTAGCAGGGATTGTTGACAAAGTTAAATTTGTGTCTAAGAAGGCACCAACACTTGCTAAGAAACGTTCCCCTAGCATGGTTAATAGCCAAATGAGAGTCATAGGGAGTCAGTGGCTTAATAAGAAAGGCACTTTCAAATGCCTATCAAGAAGTTGTCTTACATGTCAACAGATTTCTATGGGAGTAGACTTTTCTAGTTATGTAACCAAACAAAACTTTAAGATTAACCACTATGCAAACTGTGGTACAACTTTTGTCGTCTACCTCATTGAGTGTACCCTGTGTTTTGAGCAGTATGTAGGTCAGACCTCACGTGCCTTAAGATCTAGGATAGGAGAACATAGAAGGGACATCAAAAACTACAATAAGGATTCCAGTGTAGCCAGGCATTTAACTGCTTGCATTTCACAGATCAACCTAAATTTACTGTAAAAGTAATAGATATAGCCAAAAAGCCCATTCGAGGTGGAAATATTTATACCATACTTTCCAAGAAAGAACTGTATTGGATATGGAAACTTAATACGAGGGCACCCCTTGGTCTCAATAAAGAATGGGATATTAGCTATTTTGTGGATTAATCCAGGTTATATTGGGCTACTTTCTGAATTCTAATGGGCCTTGATTATGGTGCACCATCAAAATATTGTGAAAAAATTGTAGTAAACAAGCATGTCATTACCCTGTCTAAGCTTAGGCATATTAACAAAAATAATAATTTTGGTACGCCCTATATGTATATTCTTTATATTCACATATTGGTATTTACATTTGTATATGTTTTCACATTAACATTATATTCCTGTATTTATTCGGTATTGTGAAATATTTCAATTGATTTTTTTATATTGGAGTATAGTGTTTGTTTTAATATGCCTTGGTCCTATATGAACAAATGGTCTTATTATTTATCTAGTTGCTATGGTCTGCACTTTAAGATGGTTGAATATGGGAGATTAAATTATTAAGAGTCCCAATGGGATGTGATGCATATTATCTTGTTGGGACATGGATATTGAACTTTGTATATCAATTCATATCAATTTAAATTAGTTTGTATTAATGTGTTCATATTCTTTTCAATTTATAGATAGACATTGGTTCATAATATGTTTATCATATGTTTGAGGCTAATCTTAGAATTGTGTAACAAAAATTATTATTGTATTTACTTAAACATAACAATAATGAGAGAAACATTTCTTTTGTAATGGTTTTACATTTCTTGCATTTTTGATTCTTGTTTTTAAATTCTTTCTATGTTAATCCGTTTTCTTCTCACACCTTTGCAGTGCACCTTTTAATTCAATTTAACTTTATTGTTAGGGGAGTGTCAAGGTCTTAATGTTGTGATTGGCTATGACACCCTTAAAAGGTGTGCTGCACAGGTGGAGAGCTATCCTATGATTAAGTGCCTCATAGCATGAAACATGTTAGGATTACGCTCCCCCCTCCACTTGTTACTCTTGCACTGTGCTGTGCTGTCTGTTTTCGTTTTTTTAACAAAGGAATAAAATTTGGACTTTTTAATTTCGATTTTGAGTGCTGCTTCTTCTCATCCTTAAGAATGTTATTTTAAAGGCTTTTCTACTATTATTGTTTTAGCAAACATTGAATTGATTTCCATTATTTAAACTTTGTTTCTTGAATTTTTTTTATGTTAAAGAGTCATTATAGTGCAAAAATAGCATTCTTTAATAAATGGAGCATTTCATGGCCGGGGAACCAATCAGCAGCTGGGTCATGTGACTGCCGCTGCTGAATGGGCCACCAGCCATTCCCGCTCAGGTCCAGCAGTTCTCTGTTTATATTTATAGGCATCTATTTATCAACCCGTCAACTTACTTACATTCGATGGCACCAATACGCTCGCCTAAGATCGCCTAACATCGCTGCCGCTGACCTGAATACGTTCTCCAAAATTATCAAAAAAGCTGTCAAAAAGCCGCGCACCAAGTACGGGGCGATGAGCAGTGGACTGTTGTTAACTAACTAAATCATCGATCTCACTGCGCTTCTGCTTTTTCCCAGCTTTATTGGTACCCTGTCACTAAACACCCACACTATACTATACTGTTTACCCCCTATACCGCCACTCCCGGAGCCCACCGCAACTCTAATAAATGTATTAACCCCTAAACCGCCACTCACGGACCCCGCTGCAACAAAATAAAGTGTTTAACCCCATAACCGTAGCTCCCGTAGCCCACCGCCACCTACATTATACTTATTAACCCCTAATCTGCGGCCCCCTACATCGCCGCCACCTACATTATACTTAATAACCCCTAATCTGCCGCCCCCTACACCTCCGACACCAACATTATATTTATTAACCTCTAATCTGCCCCCCTACATCGCCGCCACCTACATTATACTTAATAACCCCTAATCTGCCGCCCCCTACACCTCCGACACCTACATTATATTTATTAACCCCTAATCTGCCCTCCCTACACCGCCGCCACCTACATTATACTTATTAACCCCTAATCTGCTACCCCCTACACCACCGCCACTATATTAAATGTATTAACCCCTAAACCTAAGTCTAACCCTAACCTTAACACCCACTAACTTAAATATAATTTAAATAAATCTAAATAAATATTCCTATCATTAAATAAATTATTCCTATTTAAAACTAAATACTTACCTATAAAATAAACCCTAAGATAGCTACAATATAACTAATAGTTACATTGTAGCTATCTTAGGGTTTATTTTTATGTTACAGGCAAGTTTGTATTTATTTTAACTAGGTACAATAGTTCTTAAATAGTTATTAACTATTTAATAACTTCCTAGTTAAAATAAATACAAATATACCTGTAAAATAAAACATAACCTAAGTTACAATTACACAAATGGGATTTAAATTCAATCCTTTTGGCTGATCCAATCAGCCAATAGGATTAAGCTTGCATTCTATTGGCTGTTCCAATCAGCCAATAGAATGCAAGCTCAATCCTATACTATTACAAAATATAACAAACACTAAATTACGAAAAATAACAAGCGAAATTATCAAAAATAAAAAAGAAATACACCTAATCTAATAGCCCTATAAAAATAAAAAAGCCCCCCTCCAACAGTAAAACCCACCACCCAAATAACCCCCAAAATAAAAAAACCTACCTCTAATAAAAAAAATTAAGCTACCCATTGCCCTAAAAAGGGCATTTGTATGGGCATTGCTCTTTTGCATTGCTCTGAAAAAGGCATTTAGCTCTTTTACGAAAAGCCCAAACCCTAAACTAAAAAAAAAAACATCCAAAAAAAGTTTAAAAAATCCTAACACTAACACCCAAAGATCCACTTACAATTGCTGAAGTCCTGCTTCAAGAATCTTCATCCTGGTGGCTCCATCTTCATCCCGGCGGCTCCATCTTCATCCATGCGGCTCCATCTTCATCCAAGTGGCATCTTCAATCTTCATCGCAGCGGTGTATTCTATCTTCATCCCGGCGGCACGGAGCGGGTCTATTGTGAAGACATCCAGCGCAGAGCAGCATCCTCTTCACACGGTCGCCGCCGTATACTGAATCTTCAATGCAAGGTGCGTGATTCAAAATGGCATCCCTTGCCTTCCTATTGGCTGATTTGATTTTGGAAATTCAAATCAGCCAATATGATGACAGCTACTGAAATCCTATTGGCTGTTCAAATCAGCCAATAGGATGAGAGCTACTGAAATTCTATTGGTTGATTTGAATAGCCAATAGAATTTCAGTAGCTCACATTCTATTGGCTGATTTGAACAGCCAATACAATTTCAGTAGCTCTCATCCTATCGTTTGATTTGAATTTCCAAAATCAAATCAGCCAATAGGAATGCAAGGGACGCCATCTTGAATTGTGTACCTTGCATTGAAGATTCAGTATATGGTGGCAACCATAAGAAGAGGATGCTCCGCACCAGATGTTTTCAGGATGGACCCGCTCCGCAGGATGAAGACAGAAGATGCCGCCTGGATGAAGATGGAGCCGCCAGGATGAAGATCCTTCAAGTGGGACTTCAGCAATTGTAAGTGGATGTTAGGGGGTTAGTGTTAGGATTTTTAAACTTTTTTAGTTTTTTTTTTTTTAGTTTAGGGTTTGGTCTTTTCGTAAAAGAGCTAAATGCCCTTTTAAGGGCAATGTCCATACAAATGCCCTTTTCATGGCAATTGGTAGCTTAGTTTTATTAGATAGTTTTTTTATTTTGTGGGTTGGGGGGGTGGGGGTTTGTAATGTTAGTGGGTCTTTGTAATTTTTTTTTAGGTAAAAGAGCTGTTTAACTTAGGGCAATGCTCTACAAAAGGCCTTTTTAAGGGCTAGTGGTAGTTTATTATAGATTCGTTTTTTTATTTTGGGGTGTTTTTTTTTTTTTTAAATGGGTATTAGAATAGGAATAATTTTTATTATTTTTGATAATTCGTTTGTTATTTTGTGTAATGTTATTTTTTTCGTTTTGGGGTGGGGGGTTTTTAGATTAGTGTTTGGGCATTTCATAAAAGAGCTGAATGCCCTTTTAAGGACAGGAAAGAGAGCTAAATGCCCTTTTAAGGGCAATGCCCATACAAATGCTTTTTTCAATGCAATGTGTAGATTAGGTTTTACATTATTTTGTGGGTTTGGGGGTGGGGGTTTGTATACTGTTAGGGGGTGTTTGTTTTTCTTTTGTAGGAAAAGAGCTGTTATCTTTAAGGCAATGCACTACAAAAGGCCCTTTTAAGGGCCCACAAAAGGCCCTTTTAAGGACCCTTGGTAGTTTATTATAGATTAGGCTTTTTTATTTTGGGGTGGGTTTTTTATTTTTTTAAAAGGTATTAGAATAGGAATAATTTGTATTATTTTGTATAATTTCGTTTGTTATTTTTTGTAATTGCAGTTTTTTTATTTTTTGTAATTTTAGTGTTTTTAATTTTTTGTAATGTTAGGTTTTAGTGTAAGCCAGCTTAGGTTTTATTTCACAGGTAAGTTTGTATTTATTTTAACTAGGTAGTTATTAAATAGTTAATAACTTACTATTTACTAACTTGTCTACCTAGTTAAAATAAATACAAATTTACCTGTGAAATAAAAATAAAACCTAAGCTAGCAACAATATAACTATTAGTTATATTGTATCTTCACAGGTAAGTAAGTATTTAGTTTAAAATAGTTATTATTTAGTTAATAATTGTAACTTTAATTGTGCTCTATTTTAATTATGTTAAAGTTAGGGGGTGTTAGGGTTACGTTAGGGTTAGGTTTAGGAATTAATACAGTTTAATTTTGGTTGTTGCGATGTGGGGTGTTGTCAGTTTAGGGGTTAATAGGTTTATTTAGTGGTAGTGATGTGGGAGGCCAGAGGTTTAGGGGTTAATAACTTTATTTAGTGGCGGCGATGTTGGGGAGCAGCGGAATAGGGGTTAATATATTTATTATAGACTGGGCGATGTTGGTGCGCAGGGGTATAGGGGTTAATAACTTCAGTATTGTGGCGGAGACATCGAGAGCTGCAGATTAGGGGTTAATAACATTATATAGGTGTCAGTGATGTCAGGGGCGGAAAATTAGGGGTGTTTAGACGTGGGGTTTATGTTAGGGTGTTAGGTTTAAAAGTTACTTTTTTTCTCAATAGACATCAATAGGGCTGCGTTACTGAGCTTTTTATTCCGCGATCGCAGGTGTTAGTTTTTTTTTTAGCCCACTCTTCCCATTGATGTCTATGGGGAAAGCATGCATGAGCACATCAAAACAGCGCTTGTATTGTGTGCAGTATGGAGCTCAACACAACCATATCGCACGCACAAGGCGGCTGTTTCAAAACTTGTAATTGCTGTGCTATAGAGGGTTAAATAACAAAACTTTTGTTGCGTTTGTTAAATTTCCTATAGCGCACAAAACTCATAAGTTGTAGACTTTAATAAAAATATTAATTTGTCATTACAAAGTTATAAAGTTTACAAATGGAATATAAACAAGCCCCAAGAATGTTGTCCAACATTCAAATAAAGGAGGTTAGTTATAAAGGTCAAAGGTCAAACAATCTATCTGAATAAAAAACTTTTAAATAAAGCAATATTAAAAAAATAAAAAATAATCTTTGTTTGATACACTAAAGAAGCATGAGCTTATTTTGAATACTCACTATAAAGAAGTAGGAGAGAATGTTGGTTCAAGTGCCCAATTGGTTAAAATTTCAATAATATAGATCTGTTTTCTCCTGGAAACTATTTGAAATATTTAAAAGTGGGTCCTTTAAAATCAAACAAAATGTATCAATTTTCATAGAAAATATTCTCAGCTTTTGGGTAGAAATATCCTATTGTACCATTTATTTCTTTTTCAGTTTCTTTGAAATGTAAATCACAGTAATAATGGGCTTGGCCTTTAGATCCACTTTGTTGTTTTTAGCAAACGTGCTAGCACTTTAATCCTCTGAATCCTGGCAATGATACTTTCCCATGGTAGTAAATGTCTTCATCATTTCCTAGATTGATTTTCTTTACCAGGTTTTTTTCATATATGAGAGGATGATACCCCCCCATTGTGCAAGCATGATCCTGATACTTCTGGTAGTAGTGGCACATAGCAGTCTTACGCTCAGATGGCAGAAACTCATAAACATTTACTTGATCACATAGGTTCATCATCAGCAGAATTCCTGAGAGGAGAAAGTCATAAAAATATAATAATTCCTCAATAAAACACACTCTAATGCATTTGTAACATTGGTAGCCCACCATGTAAAATTGTTTATGTGTGTGCACCAGATTAAATTTTACATATTCACAACACACACATATATATAAATATATATAAATATATATATATATATATAAAAAATATATATATATATATATATATATCAAACAAGTAGAATCCTGTGATAGAGTCACAGGAAGCTAAGGGTCTATAAGCGCTCCAGACAGGGACAATAGAATGAAATCCCTAATAAGTATAAGTAATAGAATATTATTTCTATAAATGCCAATAGCTGCTGCTATACCTAAAAGCAAAGAGGGACTCTCTAAATTCCCCCTTCTAAAGTTAAAAATAAAAAAAAGGGAAAAGGTAAGCGCTGTAAAGCATAACATGTAAAAAGTCTAATGCAAGATAAATAAATCAGATAAAAACAATGGAAAAAAAGTTTAAATAATCATAAAAACAAAACAATGAAAAAAGTCCATAAACACATAGATAAAATAATAAGTCAGGAGCAAAGTGATGAATGTTCCAAATGTTCCCAGGAAGTCTTCAAATACAGTTCCCCCAAGGATGTAAACTTACTTGAAGAACCCTCAATCCATATGAGGTAAGTAATGACGTAATCACCATCCAATCCCTCTGATTTCAGCAAGCCACTGCTTTCAGATGCAAGTCTCCAATAACTCCGGAAGTATCCTTAGTTTAGAAACTTTCAGACCACCTCTCCTCCAAATAAAGCTTCACAGATGCTCATAGAAAGCAAGGAGAAAGAGAGAACACTGATAGTGTAATACTGTTTATTAAAAATAAAAACACACACAGTGAAAAGTTACTCACAAAGTAGACCTCAATAAATGAGGTAAATTTCCATCAAAACATCAAAGAACTGTGGCATATAATAAAATCAGCTGGGATCCAGTTAAAATAGGCAGTCAGTAAGATCCTTACGCGTTTCAAAGGCCTGAGTGACTTTCGTCTGCCTTCTTCATCAGAGGTACTGATCTACTGACAAGCTGCCTGAATTTTATTCACACCTGGGGTGATTACGTCAATGGGCGGGTTAACAAATATGCTAATGCTTTCAATAAAAACAAAGCTTAAACTAACAATCCTAATTAATAAGGCCAAGTTCAGAAAAGTATGTTGTAAGTGCGATTGGGTAATTAACATTACATACCCCTAATAATGAGTTGTTGATGCCAAGAGCGGCGTGGGATTGTGAAACACCGATCGCCGTATAGACAAAATGTTTTTCTCTCTCATTACTATGTCATAGGGGGCGTGTTACCCAAACGTCATTAACTGAGCTCACCAGAACAAACTTTATTTGTCTAGCCATCTTAACACTAACACGAGTGAACAGATTGACATTACTAATACGCTGCACTGTTGAATACAGCATTGCCAAACTCTTAACACATACACTAATGTGTTTAAAGGGGACATGATCAGCATATTGATACATATGCTATCACACACGTTAAAGGAATAAAAAATATATATGTTAAAAATACATATTATTAAAAACAGATGCTAAAAATAATTCTAAATATTTAATAATTATAAAGAATTATTAAAATAGATTACTATAACAAAACTAAAAAAATACATACAAAATCAGCTCATTTGATAAAACTAGTAAAGGACAAATAACTAAAATCCCTATAAGAAAACTAAAAATATAAAACTACAGATATTGCTATCTAACCCATATTATACTAGACCTAATAATTAGTTAAAAATAGGGGATATCTGAATAAATCCCTAAAATCCTTAAAACAGATCATAGAATACAAACGGCTAGATTTAGAGTTTTGTCGGTAACGACCCGCGTAGCTAACGCTGGCTTTTTTCTGGCCGCACCTTTAAAATAACTCTGGTATTGAGAGTCCACAGAAAGGCTGCGTTAGGCTCCAAAAAAGGAGCGTAGAGGCATATTTAACGCCACTGCAACTCTCGATACCAGAGTTGCTTACGGATGCGGCCAGCCTCAAAAACGTGCTCGTGCACGATTCCCCCATAGAAAACAATGGGGCTGTTTGAGCTGAAAAAAAACCTAACACCTGCAAAAAAGCAGCGTTCAGCTCCTAACGCAGCCCCATTGTTTGCTATGGGGAAACACTTCCTACGTCTGCACCTAACACTCTAACATGTACCCCGAGTCTAAACACCCCTAACCTTACACTTATTAACCCCTATTCTGCCGCCCCCGCTATCGCTGACCCCTGTATATTATTTTTAACCCCTAATCTGCCGCTCCGTAAACCGCCGCTACTTACATTATCCCTATGTACCCCTAATCTGCTGCCCTAACATCGCCGACCCCTATATTATATTTATTAACCCCTAATCTGCCCCCCACAACGTCGCCTCCACCTGCCTACACTGATTAACCCCTAATTTGCCGAGCGGACCGCACCGCTATTATAATAAAGTTATTAACCCCTAATCTGCCTCACTAACCGTATAATAAATAGTATTAACCCCTAATCTGCCCTCCCTAACATCGCCGACACCTAACTTCAAACATTAACCCCTAATCTGCCGACTGGAGCTCACCGCTATTCTAATAAATGTATTAACCCCTAAAGCTAAGTCTAACCCTAACACTAACACCCCCTTAACTTAAATATAATTTAAATCTAACGAAATTAATTAACTCTTATTAAATAAATTATTCCTATTTAAAGCTAAATACTTACCTGTAAAATAAACCCGAATATAGCTACAATATAAATTATAATTATATTGTAGCTATTTTAGGATTAATATTTATTTTACAGGCAACTTTGTAATTATTTTAACCAGGTACAATAGCTATTAAATAGTTAAGAACTATTTAATAGTTACCTAGTTAAAATAATAACAAAATTACCTGTAAAATAAATCCTAACCTAAGTTACAATTAAACCTAACACTATACTATCATTAAATTAATTAAATAAAATACCTACAATTACCTACAATTAAACCTAACACTACACTATCAATAAATTAATTAAATACAATATCTACAAATAAATACAATTAAATAAACTAACTAAAGTACAAAAAAAAAGAACTAAGTTACAAAAAATAAAAAAATATTTACAAACATAAGAAAAATATTACAACAATTTTAAACTAATTACACCTACTCTAAGCCCCCTAATAAAATAACAAAGACCCCCAAAATAAAAAAATGCCCTACCCTATTCTAAATTACTAAAGTTCAAAGCTCTTTTACCTTACCAGCCCTGAACAGGGCCCTTTGCGGGGCATGCCCCAAAGAATTCAGCTCTTTTGCCTGTAAAAAAAAACATACAATACCCCCCCAACATTACAACCCACCACCCACATACCCCTAATCTAACCCAAACCCCCCTTAAATAAACCTAACACTAAGCCCCTGAAGATCATCCTACCTTGTCTTCACCATACCAGGTATCACCGATCGGTCCTGGCTCCAAAATCTTCATCCAACCCAAGCGGGGGCTGGCGATCCATCATCCGGCGGCTGAAGAGGTCCAGAAGAGGCTCCAAAGTCTTCATCCTGTCCGGGAAGAAGAGGCGATCCGGACCGGCAACCATCTTGATCCAAGCGGTATCTTCTATCTTCATCCGATGACGACCGGCTCCATCTTGAAGACCTCCAGCGCGGATCCGTCCTCTTCTTCCGACGACTTCCCGACGAATGACGGTTCCTTTAAGGGACGTCATCCAAGATGGCGTCCCTCGAATTCCGATTGGCTGATAGGATTCTATCAGCCAATCGGAATTAAGGTAGGAAAATTCTGATTGGCTGATGGAATCAGCCAATCAGAATCAAGTTCAATCCGATTGGCTGATTCGATCATCCAATCAGATTGAGCTTGCATTCTATTGGCTGATCGGAACAACCAATAGAATGCGAGCTCAATCTGATTGGCTGATCGAATCAGCCAATCGGATTGAACTTGATTCTGATTGGCTGATTCCATCAGCCAATCAGAATTTTCCTACCTTAATTCCGATTGGCTGATAGAATCCTATCAGCCAATCGGAATTCGAGGGACGCCATCTTGGATGACGTCCCTTAAAGGAACCGTCATTCGTCGGGAAGTCGTCGGAAGAAGAGGACGGATCCGCGCTGGAGGTCTTCAAGATGGAGCCGGTCGTCATCGGATGAAGATAGAAGATGCCGCTTGGATCAAGATGGTTGCCGGTCCGGATCGCCTCTTCTTCCCGGATAGGATGAAGACTTTGGAGCCTCTTCTGGACCTCTTCAGCCGCCGGATGATGGATCGCCAGCCCCCGCTTGGGTTGAATGAAGATTTTGGAGCCAGGACCGATCGGTGTTCAGGGCTGGTAAGGTAAAAGAGCTTTGAACTTTAGTAATTTAGAATAGGGTAGGGCATTTTTTTATTTTGGGGGTCTTTGTTATTTTATTAGGGGGCTTAGAGTAGGTGTAATTAGTTTAAAATTGTTGTAATATTTTTCTTATGTTTGTAAATATTTTTTTATTTTTTGTAACTTAGTTCTTTTTTTTTTTGTACTTTAGTTAGTTTATTTAATTGTATTTATTTGTAGATATTGTATTTATTTAATTTATTGATAGTGTAGTGTTAGGTTTATATGTAGGTAATTGTAGGTATTTTATTTAATTAATTTAATGATAGTATAGTGTTAGGTTTAATTGTAACTTAGGTTAGGATTTATTTTACAGGTAATTTTGTTATTATTTTAACTAGGTAACTATTAAATAGTTCTTAACTATTTAATAGCTATTGTACCTGGTTAAAATAATTACAAAGTTGCCTGTTAAATAAATATTAATCCTAAAATAGCTACAATGTAATTATTCGTTATATTGTAGCTATATTCGGGTTTATTTTATCGGTAAGTATTTAGCTTTAAATAGGAATAATTTATTTAATAAGAGATAATTTATTTCGTTAGAATAAAATTATATTTAACTTAGGGGTGTGTTAGGGTTAGGGTTAGAATTAGCTTTAGGGGTTAATAAATTTAATAGAGTAGCTGTGCGGTCCGCTCGGCAGATTAGGGGTTAATTATTGTAGGTAGTTGGCGGCGATGTTGTGGGGGGCAGATTAGGGGTTAATAAATATAATATAGGGGTCGGCGGTGTTAGGGGCAGCAGATTAGGGGTACATAGCTATAATGTAGGTGGCGGCTCTTTGCGGTCGGCAGATTAGGGGTTAATTATTGTAGGTAGCTGGCTGCGACATTGTGGGGGGCAGGTTAGGGGTTAATAAATATAATATAGGGGTCGGCGGTGTTAGGGGCAGCAGATTAGGGGTACATAAGTATAACGTAGGTGGCGGTCAGCAGATTAGGGGTTAAAAAATTTTAATCGAGTGGCGGCGATGTGGGGTGACCTCAGTTTAGGGGTACATAGGTAGTTTATGGGTGTTAGTGTACTTTAGAGCACAGTAGTTAAGAGCTTTATGAACCGGCGTTAGCCCAAAAAGCTCTTAACTACTGACTTTTTTCTGCGGCTGGAGTTTTGTTGTTAGATTTCTAACGCTCACTTCAGCCACGACTCTAAATACCGGAGTTAGAAAGATCCCATTGAAAAGATAGGATACGCAATGTACGTAAGGGGATCTGCGGTATGGAAAAGTTGCGGCTGAAAAGTGAGCGTTAGACCCTTTTTGACTGACTACAAATACCGGAGGTAGCCTAAAACCAGCGTTAGGAGCCTCTAACGCTGGTTTTCACGGCTACCGCCAAACTCCAAATCTAGGCCAAAGAATTTCATGAGAGAGAAAAACATTTTGTCTATACGGCGATCAGTGTTTCACAATCCCACGCCGCTCTTGGCATCAACAACTCATTATTAGGGGTATGTAATGTTAATTACCCAATCGCACTTACAACATCCTTTTCTGAACTTGGCCTTATTAATTAGGATTGTTAGTTTAAGCTTTGTTTTTATTGAAAGCATTAGCATATTTGTTAACCCGCCCATTGACGTAATCACCCCAGGTGTGAATAAAATTCAGGCAGCTTGTCAGTAGATCAGTACCTCTGATGAAGAAGGCAGACGAAAGTCACTCAGGCCTTTGAAACGCGTAAGGATCTTACTGACTGCCTATTTTAACTGGATCCCAGCTGATTTTATTATATGCCACAGTTCTTTGATGTTTTGATGGAAATTTACCTCATTTATTGAGGTCTCCTTTGTGAGTAACTTTTCACTGTGTGTGTTTTTATTTTTAATAAACAGTATTACACTATCAGTGTTCTCTCTTTCTCCTTGCTTTCTATGAGCATCTGTGAAGCTTTATTTGGAGGAGAGGTGGTCTGAAAGTTTCTAAACTAAGGATACTTCCGGAGTTATTGGAGACTTGCATCTGAAAGCAGTGGCTTGCTGAAATCAGAGGGATTGGATGGTGATTACGTCATTACTTACCTCATATGGATTGAGGGTTCTTCAAGTAAGTTTACATCCTTGGGGGAACTGTATTTGAAGACTTCCTGGGAACATTTGGAACATTCATCACTTTGCTCCTGACTTATTATTTTATCTATGTGTTTATGGACTTTTTCATTTTTTTGTTTTTATGATTATTTAAACTTTCTTCCATTGTTTTTATCTGATTTATTTATCTTGCATTAGACTTTTTACATTTTATGCTTTGCAGCGCTTACCTTTTCCCTTTTTTTGATATAGATAGATAGATAGAGATATAGAGAGAGATATAGAGAGAGATAGAGAGAGAGATAGAGAGAGAGAGAGAGAGAGAGAGAGATAGAGAGAGAGAGATAGAGAGAGGGAGATAGAGAGAGAGATAGAGAGAGAGAGATAGAGAGAGAGAGATAGAGAGAGAGATAGAGAAAGAGAGATAGAGAGAGAGAGATAGAGAGAGAGAGATAGAGAGAGATAGAGAGAGAGAGAGATAGAGAGAGAGAGATAGAGAGAGATAGAGAGAGAGAGATAGAGAGAGAGATAGAGAGAGAGATAGAGAGAGAAATAGAGAGAGAGATAGAGAGATAGAGAGAGAGATAGATAGAGAGATAGATAGAGAGAGAGATAGAGAGAGAGATAGAGAGAGAGATAGAGAGAGAGAGAGATAGAGAGAGAGAGATAGAGAGATAGAGAGAGATAGAGATAGAGATATAGTTGTATCAAAATTATTCAACCCACATTGCAAATCAGGTTTATTGTCAAAATTTACAATCTTTCAGTTGTTTGCAATGAGCAAATCAAACAAAAAAAATAGCAACACAATGAATGCTACTAGTTGTTTCCCCAAATTCAACTGAAAATGCAACTTTTAATGAATCCTGCAGTCTCAAAATTATCCAACCCCTTCATGGCAAGCATCTTTAGTAGAGCACCCTTTTGCTGTCATGACCTGCTGCAAATTAGATGCATTGCCAGACACCAGCCTCTTGCAGCGTTCCTGAGCAATCTTAGCCCATTCCTCATGAGCAATGGCCTCCAGTTCAGTAATATTCTTGGGTTTGTGTGCTGCAACAGCCTTCTTCAAATCCCACCAGAGATTTTCTCTGGGGTTCAAGTCAGGTCACTGTGATGGCCACTTTAGAATCTTACAGGACTTTTTCTGCAACCAAGCCTTTATGGAATTTGAGGTATACTTGATATCATTGTCCTGTTGGAAGGTCCAATGATGACCAAGGTTCAACTTCCTCACAGACGGCATGACATTTTCTCCTAGGATTTACTGATACTTAATTGAATCCATCTTGCCTTCCACAAGCTGCAGGTTTCCAGTGCCAGAGGATGCAAATCAGCCCCAGTGCATCACCAAGCCACCACCATACTTAACTGTAGGCAGAGTGTTCTTTTCAGTGCATGCTTCATTCTTCTTCCTCCAGACATACCGCTGATCCATCAGGCCGAAAAGTTCCAGTTTTGTTTCATCGCTCCACAGAACAGAATCCCAAAACTTCTGTGGCTTATTTATATTATTTTGAGCAAATTGGAGCCAACTTTTCTTGTGCTTTTTGGTCAGTAGTGGTGTATGTCTTGAAGTTCTGTCATGGAAACCTTCACGCTTACTGGGCAAACTTAAACTTCAGTGCCTGTTGCCACCAACCCCACCTGCAGGTCTTTTTAAGTCACTCAAGGGTTTCTCTCAACCTGCCTTCTCAGAAATTTGGTTGCAGCTAGGGATTGGTGAATGTTTCTAAAGATTTGAAATTTAAAACAAATTTTGATACATTTGTTCATTCGAATCGAATTTTGAATGTTTATATAACATTCTTACATTCTATTTTTCGTTTTCAAATTTTTCAATAAAATTTGAAAATATTCGTTTGAATAAAATGTTTAGCTATATACAAATTTGAATGTCACATTTGAATTCAAAATAGTATTATCTAGTCTACAACTGTGTTTTATAAATGTAATATTCAAATTCGAATGTCACATTCGAATTTGAAAGTGGCGTTCGAAAACTGTAAATAAAATTTGATAATAGAATTTTTAAGAATATTCGTTCTTATCACCATTCTATTACGTAAATCGAATTTCTAAAATAACATTCATTTAAACATTCAAATTCGAATATAAACACATTCGTCCAGCCCTAGTTGCTGCTGTTAATAGCTTCCTTTTTCTGCCCTGTCCAGGTAGTGTAACCACTGTTCCTTTAACTTTTTCTTGTTTAAGAAGGAGCGATGATCTCTTCTCTTAACTTTTTGGACCATTCTTTTGACTTAGCCATATTTCTAACCTGCAGTCAAACGTGACACCCAACAAACCCTTAGCCAGTTCAGCTATTTCATTTTTTCTAGCTAAAGCACACCTGGTGCAGCTAATGAAGCCCTTCATTAGGTGCATCAGGTGTGCTTGAGACAACACCTGTGTTGCATTTGTGCTGTTGTGAGAGATTCTATTCAGGGGGATGAATACTTTTGAGACTGCAGAATTCATTAAAAGTTGCATTTTCAGTTGAATTTGGGGAAACCACTTGAAGCATTTTTTGTGTTGAGCTATTTAAATTGCATTTGGTTGATTTGTTCATTGCAAACTGCTGAAAGTCTGTAAATTTTGACAATAAACCTGTTTTGCAATGGGGATTGAATACTTTTGGTTACAACTGAATATATTTATTCAGTATATATACCCGGTCCGGTATGAGAGTGTAGTTGCCTTCCGTGTTTTGTATATGTTTAGGGTGATTACATAAGCCTGTGCACCCTTCCCTTGTTCCCAGTTTGTTTGGATTTGAAAGCTTGCATTGTGTGGCTGTTTTAGGGTCCCAGGTATTGGAAAAGGACCTTGACGAGATACCTGGGCTTGTCCCATTTGGCCAGATGCGGTAACTAACCTTTCCATTTTTGCTTTTAAATCTTAGCTGAGAGCTTGTAAGTGAGTGCTGGGTTTTCTCTGTGTGTTATATATATATATATATATATATATACATACAAAACATGGGGTGGGGTCAGCACTCTCAGGCCAGACCGGGTACACATCCTATGACCCTGCAACATGCACAGCCCTGGGTGCAAACCAGCACTCTCAGGAAGCTGCACTGCCACCAGAGTCACAGGCAGTTAACCCCAGTCAGGCCTGGGTGCAAGGCCCACTTAAGGAAAATTACAAAAAATAATATTTTTTAATATAAACACACAGAAAAAGTCCAGCACTCACTCACAAGCTCTCAACTAAGATAAAAAGCAGCAATGGAAGAATTAGTTACTGCATCTGGCCAAATGAGAAAAGCCCAGGTACCTCGTCAAGGTTTCTTCCAAATACACCTGGGTCCCTAAACAGCCACACAATGCAGGCTCACAATCAAACAACTGTGAAAAAAAGCAACTGTGAAAAAATGGAGGGTGCACAGGCTTATGTAATTTCCCAAACATATACAAAACATGGGGTGGGGTCAGCACTCTCAGGCCAGACCGGGTACACATCCCATGACCCTGCAACATGCACAGCCCTGTGTGCAAACCAGCACTCTCAGGAAGCTGCACTGCCACCAGAGTCACAGGCAGTTAACCCCAGTCAGGCCTGGGTGCAAGGCCCAAACAAGGAAAATTACAAAAAATAATATTTTTTAATATAAACACACAGAAAAAGTCCAGCACTCACTCACAAGCTCTCAATCTTAGCTGAGAGCTTGTAAGTGAGTGCTGGGTTTTCTCTGTGTGTTATATATATATATATATATATATATATATATATATATATATATATATATATATATACACAAACAAAAAAGGTATTGGCGCACATCCATTTTTTGTATGGATGTGCTCATGTGTTTGTTGTTTTTTCACTCTAGGGGTTTTCTGTGGGGGGGGTTCTCTTGGGCTTGTTAAGAGGTATAAATAAATACTTTTGATTGAGGATTTCTCGAGTGCAGCCTTGTCATTCTTTGATATCCACCAATATTGTGGATATCTCTCTATTGTTTTATTTTTGGTGCACTTGTATATATACTGTTTATATATATATATATATATATATATATATATATATATATATATATATATATATATATATATACTTCTCTTGTGCTGTTCCACTAGTCTGCAGAAACCTCCGTGCTCTCTCAAAATTTCTCCAAACTTACATTTCTTACACATACAATTTAAGCCCTCATGTTGTTATTTATGATCCTTGAAACATCTTTTATTAATGTGTACCTCCCTTGTCTATAAAGCCTGATGTCATAACGCATTATATACTGTATCTTATGTCTGCACTGTATAGCAGTCACAGTTTAAAGGGACAGTAAAGTGATAATTAGACATTCATGACAGAGCATACTTTTTAATCAACTTTCCAAATTACTTATTTTATTTGCCTCCTTCACTAGTTATCCTTTGTTGAAGTATTTATTTTGGTTAGCTCATTAGCAGTAAAGCACCTGAGTGCTAGCTGCTGATTGGTGGCTGCATATATACACTCACCGGCCACTTTATTGGGTACATCTGTTCAATTGCTTATTAACACAAATTGCTAATCAGCCAATCACATGGCAGCAACTTAATGTATTTAGGCATCTAGACTTGGTGAAGACAACTTGCTGAAGTACAAACCGAGCATCAGAATGGGGAAGAAAGGGGATTTAAGTGCATTTGAATGCGGCATGGTTGTTGGTGCAAGACTGGCTGGTCTGAGTATTTCAAAAACTGCTGATCTACTGGGATTTTCACGCACAACTATCTCTAGGGTTTACAGAGAGTGGTCCAAAAAATAAAAATTATCCAGAAAGCGGCAGTTGTGTGGACTAAAATGCCTTGTTGATGTCAGAGGTCAGAGGAGAATGGGCAGACTGGTTCGAGATGATAGAAAGGCAACAGTAACTCAAATAACCACTCGTTACAACCAAGGTATGCAGAATACCATCTCTGAATGCACAATACGTCGAACCTTAAAGCAGATGGGCTACAGCAGCAGAAGACCACACCAGGTGCCACTCCTGTCAGCTAAGAGCAGGAAACTGAGGCTACAATTCGCACAGGCTCACCAAACTTGGACAAAGCTCAAATCATCTCAAACACATCTCAAACTGGTTTCTTGAACATGACAATGAGTTCACTGTACTCCAATGGCCTCCACAGTCACCAGATCTCAAATTAAAGAGACATAATACACATATGCTAAATCACTTGAAACTGATGCAGTATAACTGTAAGAAGCTGACAGGAAAATATCACCTGAGCATCTCTATGTAAAAAAGGAAGATATTTTACCTCACAATCTCCTCAGATCACCAGATTAAGTTCTGTGTAAAAAGTTATACTCAGCTGCAGCCTAGCTGCAGGTAAAAAAATAAATAAATGAAGAAATGAACAGCAGCCAATCAGCATCAGCAGTGCTGAGGTCATGAACTCTTTTACTGTGATCTCATGAGATTTGACTTAACTCTCATGAGATTTCATTGTAAACTTCCCTAAACTGAATAGGGAAATAATATGAGAGTGCACGAGGCTCATCCCTTCAGCTGTCCCAGGACAGACATACTAATATGCTGCTTAGAAATCCTTTACAATGGGATGTGGCTACTGAGGAAATTTTGAGGTAAAATATCTTTCTTTTTTACATAGAGATGTTTATGTGATATTTTCTAGTCAGCTTTTTACAGCTATGCTGCATCACTTTCAAGTGTTTAAACATTTGGGTATTATGGCCCTTTAATAGAGCACCTTTGGGATGTGGTGGAATGGGAAACTTGCATTATGCATGTGCGGCCGACAAATCTGCAGCAACTGTGTGATGCTATCGTGTCAATATGGTCCAAAATCTATGAGGAATGTTTCCAACACCTTATTGAATCTATGCCACGAATAATTAAGGCAGTTCTGAAGGCAAAAGGGGGTCTACCCGGTACTAGCAAGGTATACCTAATTAAGTAGACCATTAGTCTATATCTATTGTCATCGGCTCACCTCACCTGTATTCAGTAAGCAAACAGTAGTGCATTGCTGCTCCTTCAACAATGATACCAAGCAAATTAAGCAAATTGGATAATAGAATGAAACTGGAAAGTTGTTTAAAATTGTATGCTAGGATGTCCTTATTGTCCTATAATTTGAAGAGAAGTGTTCACTGAGGTTGTTTTTTTTATTAAGTGCTTGGTGTATTATGTAGACATTTACAATTTGTTTCGGACAAATTTCAATTTCGTCTGAATTTTGACTGATTCGGAGATTCGGATCAATCCAAATTTCCGAATTGGCAACATAACAAAAAATAACAAGAACTAATAAATTAGTTAACAAATTTTTGCATCCATTCATTATTTTGGATCCATACTTTATTCATATTCATTCTAAACCGCCGTCCCCCCACATCGCCAAAACAAAATAAACCTATTAACCTCTAATTCGCCATCCCCCTACACCTCTAACACAAAATAAACCTATTAACCTCTAAACCGCTGTCGCTCACATCACCAACACTAACTAAAGCTATTAATCCCTAAATTGCCATCCCCAACATCGCAATCACTAATAAAATGTATTAACCCCTAATTTGCCACCCCTTACATCACAAACACCTAATTAAAGTATTAACACCTAAACCACAGTCCCCCCACATCGCCAACACTAAATAAAACTATTAACCCCTAAACCGCCATCCCTCTACATCGCCAGCACTAAATAAACTTATTAAACTCTAAACTGCCATCCCCCACATCACCAGCACTAAATAAACATATTAACCTCTAAACTGCCATCCCCCACATCGCCAGCACTAAATAAATGTATTAACCTCTAAACAGCCACCCCCCCATATCACCAACACTAAATAAACTTATTAACCTCTAAACCACCATCCCCCACATCGCCAACACTGAATAAAGTTATTAACCCCTGAACCGCCATCCCCCTACATCACCAACACTAAACGTATTAACCTCTAAAACGCTGGCCCCCACATCGCCAACACAAAATAAACTTATTAATCTCTAAATCACCATCCCCCCACATCGCCAACACTAAATAAACTTATTAACCTCTAAACCCCCATCCCCCACATCACAACTACCTAAATTAAACTATTAACCCCTAAACCTAGCACCCCTAACTTTAACATAATTAAAATACACCTAAATTAAAGTTACAATATTACTAATGGATCCGAAAAACAATTTAACTTAACATAACGAATATGACAAAACAAAATTATTTATTTGACGGATGAAAACTAAACACATTTTTTTGGTGTATTATGGTCAATGCTGTTTTTTATTTAGTGCGTGGTGTATTATGGTCAGTGTTTTTATTATTTAGTGCATGGTGTATTATGGTCAATGTTGTTTTTTATTTAGTGCATGGTGTATTATGGTCAGTGTTTTTTTTATTTAGTGCATGGTGTATTATGGTCAGTGTTTTTATTATTTAGTGCGTGGTGTATTATGGTCAGTGTTTTTTTTATTTAGTGCATGGTGTATTATGGTCAGTGTTGTTTTTTTTTATTAAGTGCGTGGTGTATTATGTAGACATTTACAATTTGTTTCGGACAAATTTCAATTTCGTCTGAATTTTGACTGATTCGGAGATTCGGATCAATCCAAATTTCCGAATTGGCAACATAACAAAAAATAACAAGAACTAATAAATTAGTTAACAAATTTTCGCATCCATTCATTATTTCGGATCCATACTTTATTCATATTCATTCTAAACCGCCGTCCCCCCACATCGCCAAAACAAAATAAACCTATTAACCTCTAATTCGCCATCCCCCTACAAGTCTAACACAAAATAAACCTATTAACCTCTAAACCGCTGTCCCTCACATCACCAACACTAACTAAAGCTATTAACCCCTAAATTGCCATCCCCAACATCGCAATCACTAATAAAATGTATTAACCCCTAATTTGCCACCCTTTACATCACAAACACCTAATTAAAGTATTAACACCTAAACCACAGTCCCCCCACATCGCCAACACTAAATAAAACTATTAACCCCTAAACCGCCATCCCTCTACATCGCCTACACTAAATAAACTTATTAACCTCTAAACTGCCATCACCCCACATCGCCAGCACTAAATAAACTTATTAACCTCTAAACTGCCACCCCCCTCATCACCAGCACTAAATAAACATATTAACCTCTAAACTGCCATCCCCCACATCGCCAGCACTAAAAAAATGTATTAACCTCTAAACAGCCACCCCCCCCCACATCACCAACACAAAATAAACTTATTAACCTCTAAATTACCATCCCCCCACATCGCCAACACTAAATAAACTTATTAACCTCTAAACCGCCATCCCCCACATCACAACTACCTAAATTAAACTATTAACCCCTAAACCTAGCACCCCTAACTTTAACATAATTAAAATACACCTAAATTAAAGTTACAATATTACTAATGGATCCGAAAAACAATTTAACTTAACATAACGAATATGACAAAACAAAATTATTTATTTGACGGATGAAAACTAAACACATTTTTTTGGTGTATTATGGTCAATGCTGTTTTTTATTTAGTGCGTGGTGTATTATGGTCAGTGTTTTTATTATTTAGTGCATGGTGTAATATGGTCAATGTTGTTTTTTATTTAGTGCATGGTGTATTATGGTCAGTGTTTTTATTATTTAGTGCGTGGTGTATTATGGTCAGTGTTTTTTTTATTTAGTGCATGGTGTATTATGGTCAGTGTTTTTTTTATTTAGTGCGTGGTGTATTATGGTCAGTGTTTTTATTATTTAGTGCATGGTGTAATATGGTCAATGTTGTTTTTTATTTAGTGCATGGTGTATTATGGTCAGTGTTTTTATTATTTAGTGCGTGGTGTATTATGGTCAGTGTTTTTTTTATTTAGTGCGTGGTGTATTATGGTCAGTGTTTTTTTTATTTAGTGCATGGTGTATTATGGTCAGTGTTTTTTTTTTATTTAGTGCATGGTGTATTATGGTCAGTGTTTTTTTTATTTAGTGCATGGTGTATTATGGTCAGTGTTGTTTTTTTTTTATTAAGTGCGTGGTGTATTATGTAGACATTTACAATTTGTTTCGGACAAATTTCAATTTCGTCTGAATTTTGACTGATTCGGAGATTCGGATCAATCCAAATTTCCGAATTGGCAACATAACAAAAAATAACAAGAACTAATAAATTAGTTAACAAATTTTCGCATCCATTCATTATTTCGGATCCATACTTTATTCATATTCATTCTAAACCGCCGTCCCCCCACATCGCCAAAACAAAATAAACCTATTAACCTCTAATTCGCCATCCCCCTACACCTCTAACACAAAATAAACCTATTAACCTCTAAACCGCTGTCGCTCACATCACCAACACTAACTAAAGCTATTAAACCCTAAATTGCCATCCCCCACATCGCAATCACTAATAAAATGTATTAACCCCTAATTTGCCACCCCTTACATCACAAACACCTAATTAAAGTATTAACACCTAAATCACAGTCCCCCCACATCGCCAACACTAAATAAAACTATTAACCCCTAAACCGCCATCCCTCTACATCGCCTACACTAAATAAACTTATTAACCTCTAAACTGCCATCCCCCCACATCGCCAGCACTAAAAAAACTTATTAACCTCTAAACTGCCATCCCCCACATCACCAGCACTAAATAAACATATTAACCTCTAAACTGCCATCCCCCACATCGCCAGCACTAAATAAACATATTAACCTCTAAACTGCCATCCCCCACATCGCCAGCACTAAATAAATGTATTAACCTCTAAACAGCCACCCCCCCACATCACCAACACAAAATAAACTTATTAACCTCTAAATCACCATCCCCCCACATCGCCAACACTAAATAAACTTATTAACCTCTAAACCGCCATCCCCCACATCACAACTACCTAAATTAAACTATTAACCCCTAAACCTAGCACCCTAACTTTAACATAATTAAAATACACCTAAATTAAAGTTACAATATTACTAATGGATCCGAAAAACAATTTAACTTAACATAACGAATATGACAAAACAAAATTATTTATTTGACAGATGAAAACTAAACACATTTTTTTGGTGTATTATGGTCAATGCTGTTTTTTATTTAGTGCATGGTGTATTATGGTCAGTGTTTTTATTATTTAGTGCATGGTGTATTATGGTCAGTGTTTTTATTATTTAGTGCGTGGTGTATTATGGGCAGTGTTTTTATTATTTAGTGCATGGTGTATTATGGTCAATGTTGTTTTTTATTTAGTGCATGGTGTATTATGGTCAATGTTGTTTTTTATTTAGTGCATGGTGTATTATGGGCAGTGTTTTTATTATTTAGTGTGTGGTGTATTATGGGCAGTGTTTTTATTATTTAGTGTGTGGTGTATTTTTGTCAGTGTTTTTATTATTTAGTGTGTGGTGTATTATGGTCAATGCTGTTTTTTATTTAGTGCATGGTGTATTATGGTCAATGTTGTTTTTTATTTAGTGCATGGTGTATTATGGTCAATGTTGTTTTTTATTTAGTGCATGGTGTATTATGGTCAGTGTTTTTATTATTTAGTGTGTGGTGTATTATGGTCAATGCTGTTTTTTATTTAGTGCATGGTGTATTATGGTCAATGTTGTTTTTTATTTAGTGCGTGGTGTATTATGGTCAATGCTGTTTTTTATTTAGTGCGTGGTGTATTATGGTCAGTGTTTTTATTATTTAGTGTGTGGTGTATTATGGGCAGTGTTTTTATTATTTATTGTGTGGTGTATTATGGGCAGTGTTTTTATTATTTAGTGCATGGTGTATTATGGTCAGTGTTTTTATTATTTAGTGCATGGTGTATTATGGTCAGTGTTGTTTTTTTTATTTAGTGCGTAGGAAATTATGGTCAATGCTGTGTTTTATTTAGTGCGTGGTGTATTATGGGCAGTGTTTTTATTATTTAGTGGGTGGTGTATTATGGTCAGTGTTTTTATTATTTAGTCTGTGGTGTATTATGGTCAGTGTTTTTATTATTTAGTGTGTGGTGTATTATGGTCAGTGTTTTTTTTATTTAGTGCATGGTGTATTATGGTCAGTGTTTTTTTATTTAGTGCATGGTGTATTATGGTCAGTGTTTTTTTTATTTAGTGCATGGTGTATTATGGTCAGTGTTTTTTTTATTTAGTGCATGGTGTATTATGGTCAGTGTTTTTTTTATTTAGTGCATGGTGTATTATGGTCAGTGTTTTTATTATTTAATGAGTGGTATATTATGGTCAGTGTTGTTTTTTTTTTTAGTGCATGTTGTATTATGGTTAGTGGGGGGGTTTATTTAGTGCATGGTGTATTATGGTCAGTGTTGTTTTTTTATTTAGTTTGTGGGAAATTATGGTCAATGTTGTTTTTTATTTAGTGCGTGGTGTATTATGGTCAGTGTTTTTATTATTTAGTGCATGGTGTATTATGGTCAGTGTTTTTTTTATTTAGTGCATGGTGTATTATGGTCAGTGTTTTTTTATTTAGTGCATGGTGTATTATGGTCAGTGCTGTTTTTTTTTATTTAGTGCATGGTGTATTATGGTCAGTGTTTTTTTATTTAGTGCATGGTGTATTATGGTCAGTGTTTTTTTTATTTAGTGCATGGTGTATTATGGTCACTGTTGTTTATTTTATTTAGTGCATGGTGTATTATGGTCAGTGTTGTTTTTTATTTAGTGCGTGGTGTATTATGGTCAGTGTTGTTTTTTTATTTAGTGCGTGGTGTATTATGGTCAGTGTTGTTTTTTTATTTAGTGCGTGGGAAATTATGGTCAATGCTGTTTTTTTATTTAGTGTGTGGTGTATTATGGTCAATGCTGTTTTTTATTTAGTGCATGGTGTATTATGGTCAATGCTGTTTTTTATTTAGTGCATGGTGTATTATGGTCATTTTTTATTTTTTATTCAGTGTAAATAAATATTCTGGTTAGTTATATATTGATTGATTCTATTACTGTTACTTCAAATTACTTTTTTCTGGAGTGGGGGGTGCAAACAAATCTTGCACTTGGGCCCCCTGTTCATTGGGTCTGCCACTGGGCTGCTGCATAAACAGTATAGATTTAAACAATATAAGACAAATAAGGTATTGCTGTCAGACAAATATGGAAATATTTTCTTATGTATCGCTTGTCTGAATAAAGCACTTACTTACCTAGTAAGCCAGAAGAGGGAGGGTTTGGATGTATTTCTTCAACCGTGATCTCTTGGATTATGTTCCACAATTCCCAAATATTTTGTGGGTGCAGTATATAAAATGGCTGCAGGGGATTCTTATTACAATATTCTCTGTACCGGTCAAAGAACTGAAATTCTGGGCTATTGGACCACTGAGAAAAAAAAGATGGTCAGTAACAGGGGGCTCCATTGGGATCGGTTACAATTTGTATATAGAGGCATACGTAGACCTCACTGGACAACAGGAAATTGCACCCCACCCACGATCAGTACCACTTCCCAAGCACCTCTAACACCTAATAATTATATTGTACTAACATAAATGCTACTTAATTATTTAGCATGTCTGTATAATAGCTGATTCCATAGTCCACTGAATCTTTATCTAGGTCTGAATAGGTGGTCCCCCTATAAGGCTGGGCTCAATAGCACTCTCAGGAAGCGGCACTGTTGCAGGGTCATGGTATGTGTACCCAGTCCAATCAGAGGGGCCGATTTATTAAGGCCCAAATGGGGCCGTATACCCCTGTTTCCGCGAGAGTCTTCAGGCTTGCCGGAAACAGGAGTTAAGAAGCAGCAGTCTTAAGACTGCTGCTCCTTAACTCTTACGCATCCTCTGAGGTAGCGAACATCAATCCGCCCAATCTCATACGATCGGGTTGATTGACAACCCCTGCTAGCTGGGGGCAGAACTGCTTGTGCAATGAAAAATGCCAACAGCATATGCTGTCGGCATTTATCAATGTCTGGCGGACATGATCCACTGTAGCAAATCATGTCCACCAGACACTTGATAAATCGTCCCCTGAGAGTGCAGTCCCCTTCCAATGTTTTGTATGTGTCTAAGGTGATTACATAAGTCTGTGCTCCTTTCACTTGTTCCCAGTTTGTTTAATTGAGAGCTTGCATTTGTTTGGCATTTGTTTGGCTGTTTAGGGACCCAGGTTTTAGGAGTGACCTTGACGTGGTACCTGGGCATGTCTCATTGACATGGTACCTGGGCTTGTCTCATTTGGTCAGATGCAGTAACTAACGCTTCCATTTTTGTTTTTAATCTTAGCTGAGTGTTTGTACATGAGTGCTGGACTTACTCTATGTGATATATAGATAGATATATATGTATATAATTTATTTATTTTTACCCCATAAAATCATATATATATATATATACTGTATTTAAAAAGAGAGAGAAAAAAATATCCCAAACCAGGATTCATGGGCCTGGTGGTAATATTTGTGCCATTTTAAGACCTTTTTTAAAGGTAATGGTGCAGACCCTATGTGTAGAATTTTAAATCATTATTAACAAAAGTTATATAGGAGGATAATTACTTCCTCCCAAAAAAAAAGGAAGGGAATTCAGCACTCTTTTTATATTTTTCAAGCACAGTCAATTTTATTTATAATCAAATCTAAATCCAAGAAATCTCTGTGTGATACCACCAATAAAAGATACAAATTGAATCTATGTTGCACATTCCTTAAATATGTGTGGCCATACAGCTAAAACTAGCTCCCATCTTAGGCTACATATTACACAAATATACATGAGTTATATACCACAGACATTTTATTATAGCACATAAATTCATACAGAGTTTGTTTGCTATATATTGCTCTAATTGGTAACAATTCGATACAAAGTCCAGAGTAAACTTTCCGGTATAGCTTATTGCACATATCCTCATTTTAGTTTGAAAAGTCAGCAATTTGAGTGCAACATTCAGAATACACCTTCCGGTATATGACCGCGACTCTCGCCGCACTCTAGGTCAGACCGGACTGAAAGGTTAGTCGTTAATGAAGAAATGCAAAATCAATGCCAACAAGAATTTGGTTAAGTGATACTGTGTGAGAAGCGGCTTACATTCCCCACCTGGGACTCCCTTTTGCGAGAGCTCATGTACAAACGAGTAGCTTCATTGCGTGTGTTAAGCCCTCCTGCTCCTCTGCTGTCACTGGGTTCACTTCGATAACACAGGTATAGTATTAGTAAAACCTGTGACGTATCGCTATTTTATGGGGTGCTTTGTTTCAGGGAAAGAGCGGCCATCTCCTTACCCCCAGACTTTTCCTCCCCAGACACTTTTAAAACGATATTCAGCAAACTCCAAACACAGCTGTATATTTCAGATACTGGAGCCAACTTAGGATCACAAACTCTGTACCTATAACTCATGGATGTCAAGTGCAGCATAGATAATGCATTAAAATGTCCAGACTGCATCTGTTTTGTAGAGCATAACAAAGAAAGCCTTTGCCGACAACATATGTGTTTCAACTCTCAGGCAATCTCATGCTGGGGCTTCGTCAGGGCTGTAATCACCTAAATTCAAGACTGCCAATTTAAACCTAATGTGGCTCAACCTACTTTCTACAATATATCTGTTGGCTCATAAAGGGACATATTTTTCTATGCTCTACTTAAACTTCAAATACAATACAAATACTTTACATATATACAATTACATGGAAATTTGCCTCTCTCATTGTTAAAAGCATACACCTCCTCAGACCCAATAGCGATCATATTGAATACCAATCCAAATGGATATAATATTTCCATTTAAACTTTTAAACATACAAATGATATTAGAATGCACTTTAGAGATTACTTATCGACTATAGAAAGCAAGCATAATCCAATTTATCATTAAGGCCTATGGGAGATCTTGTCTTTAACACAAAGATCCACCTGGCTTCTTTTTGAAGAAGAAGTTTGTCCATGAAATTTTTAAAATGTCTGGCAACATTTGTGTCTCTCTTATAGTATATATCATCTCTATGTTCCTGAATCCTATCTTTAAGGATATGTTTAGTTTCCCCTACGTAAAAATGGGGGCAATTACAATGCAGTAAATACACTACTCCCACTTTTTTCCATATAAGGACAGTACACGCACTTTCCACATGGAAAGCTTCCTTTTATGCCTCTATTTTTTTCTGAGCCAATCTGCTGTAGAGGGGCTTCTTTCAAATTTACTTCTTACTAGTTTATTTTTTAAATTGGGTGCTCTTTTGGCTGTTAGCAGTGGATAATCTCCCACTACCTCTTTCACCTTGTCATCCAGGTGTAAAATATGCCAATTATTTTCAAGTGTATATCTTAGATTTCTCCATTGATCATTGTATGTTGTTATGAACCTTATTTGTCTAGTATTCTCTTTTTGTTTATTGTGATAAATGAGATCATCCCTATTGCTGTTTCTAGCTCTGACATAAGCTTTTTTTTTATACATTTCTTTGAATACCCTCTCTTGCTGACCCTATCTTCATAGATGCTGCATGTTCATCAAACTTATTAAGAGATTAACAGTTATGATTCAAAAATATCACTAAACATATCAAAGATTTTATGTTCCCAGGCTCCTAGGTGGAGACATGCATAAGTGGGGGTACATACCGCCCCCATTGCTGTGCCACACACCTGCCTGTAAATTTTTTCATCAAAAGTTAACACATTGTTTTTTAATATAAATTCAAGGAATTCACATATGAAATCAGTATGCTTTTCAAAACTTGGGCCTCTTGTTTCCAAAAAGGTCCTTATTGCTCCTATACCGACTTTATGTAGTATAGAGGAATAAAGGCCCTCTACATCAAGAGATACAAGTAACGTATTCTCAGAAACTGTAATAACATTTTTTTTTAGCAAATCACCAGTATCTTTCACATCAGAGGGGAGGTTAGTCAGAAAAGGGCACAGAAAATAATCAACAAATTGTCCAAGATTCTCCGTACAACTACCAATAACAGAAACAATAGGTCTACCTGGTGGTTTTGTAATGTTTTTATGAACCTTAGGTATAGTGTAAAACACAGACATCTTTGGAAACTCAGGGTATAGGAACTTAAATTGTCGCTGAGAGATAAGTCCTCTCTTTGCTTTACTCAATAATTTAAACAGGTTTGACTGTATTGTTTTTGTTGGATTACTACTTAATTTAGTATATTGTTCCTGTACCCCCAGCTGTCTTTTTACCTCAAATACATAGTTAGCCTCATCTATGAGGACTAAATTGCCACCCTTGATATAACATTAGTGGCTTTAGTTTACTCTTTAAGGGCCTGTCTTTCATTTCATGTTACCAGAATATTCTGGAAGTTGTTCAATGTCCTCCTCTACTGCTTTCAAAAACAGATTAATTGCTGGGACCTGGGACAAAATAGGCATGAATGAAGATTTTATCTTAAGGGGGTAGATAAATCAGGGGGGTTTTCAGGGTCAGTACCTTCACCTCCTAGAGATTTTAAAATCTCAAGCGTTTTTCTATCCTCCTTTGTTAAAGTATCTACATTTATCTCAGATTTTTTCATTAGTTGGGCCAGTACTAGTTTCCTAGCAAATAAGTATAGATCTTTGGTCACTTCAAATTTATCCAAGTGGTGTGTGGGGCTAAATGATAAACCTTTCTTAAGTAGGTTAATATGTGCCAGATTCAACCTAAAAGAAGATAAGTTGATAATCTGGAGTTCATCACCTTTAATGTCACCTAATAGTCCCTTTGATACCTCCTCCGTGTTCTCCCCCTGTTCATTAACCTCTGTTCCGAAAAGTATTCTCTCCTCCCTCTGTTTCATTTGATATCTCCTTTCATCTATAGATGAACTTACTAAGGGTCTCCTTCTCTTTCTGCCACCTCTCCTCCTCCTCCCTCTCCCATAGTGTCGCTCTGAAAATGTGTCATTGTTCTAGTTCTGGTCCCTTCACCATTATTATTATTATTATCGGTTATTTGTAGAGTGCCAACAGATTCCGCAGCGCTATTAACAAAGACGGAGTACAACAAAACAATTATAGGGATCAAATGGGTACAGGGCCCTGCCAAGAGTTGCACTGTTGTAGTCAGCTCTTGAGAAGGTGATCAACAAACAGCTGGACTCTTAGGCTTACATGCTAAGGGGGTTCAGGGGATAGCAATGGAGGAGAGGAACTGGTATAAAGAAAGGTTAGTGTAGGTTGTATGCATCCCTGAACAGTAGGAGTCTTTAGGGAGCACTGGAAGCTTTTAAAACTAGAAGAGAGTCTTGTGGAGCGAGGCAGAGAGTTCCACAAGATGGGAGCCAGTCTGTAGAAGTCCTGTAAACGGGAGTGTGATGAGGTGACAAGAGAGGAGGAGAGTAAGAGGTCGTGAGCAAAGCGAAGGGGGCGGGAGGGAGAGTATCTGGAGACAAGGTCTGAGATATAGGGGGGAGCAGTGCAGTTGAGGGCTTTGTATGTCAGAATGAGAATTTTGTGTTTGATCCTAGAGGCAAGAGGAAGCCAGTGAAGAGATTGGCAGAGCGGTGCAGCAGATGAAGAGCGACTTGTAAGGAAGATGAGTCTGGCAGAGCCATTTATTATGGATTGTAAAGGAGCTAGACGGTAGGTGGGGAGACCAGAGAGGACAGAGTTGCAGTAATCGAGGCGGGAGAGAATGAGAGAGTGGATTCAAATCTTAGTTGTGTCTTGTGTAAGGAAGTGTCTAATTTTAGAGATGTTTTTAAGGTGGAAGCGGCAGGCTTCAGCCAATGACTGAATGTGAGGAGTGAAAGAAAGTTCTGAGTCAAATGTGACCCCGAGACATCGGGCATGCGGGGTAGGGGTAATGATGGAGTTGTCGACAGTTATAGAGAGATTGGGGGTGGAGAGTTTAGAAGAAGGGGGGGGAATAAGGAGCTCAGTTTTGGAGAGATTTAGCTTGAGGTAGTGAGAGGACATCCAGTTGGAGATGTGAGAAAGACAGTTAGTGACAAGGAAGGAAAAGGTCTGGTGCAGAGAAGTAGATTTGGGTGTCATCAGCATACAAATGATATTGTAAACCGTGGGACTTTATTAGGGAATCTAGTGATGACGTGTAGATTGAGAAGAGAAGGGGACCGAGGACAGAGCCTTGCAGTACTCCAACAGAAAGTGGTGACGGGGCAGAGGAGGCCCCAGAGAAGGCTACACTAAAGGTACAGTTTGACAGGTAGGAAGAGAGCCACGAGAGGGCTGTGTCACATATGCCGAAGGATTGGAGGGTTTAGAGCAAGAGAGGGTGGTCAACAGTGTCAAAGGCTGTGGACAGATCAAGGAGGATAAGCAGAGAGAAGTGGCCTTTCGATTTTGCTGTAAGTAGGTCGTTGGTAACCTTAACAATTGCTGTCTCTGTGGAGTAATGGGGACGAAATCCAGATTGCAATAGGTCAAGGAGGGAGTTTATTGTAAGGAAATGAGATAGGTGTGCATAAGCTAGTTTTTCAAGAAGCTTTGATGCAAGAGGGAGGAGGGAAATAGGGCTGTAGTTGGATGGGAAGGTAGGATCAAGGGAAGGTTTTTTGAGGATAGGTGTGACCAGTGCATGTTTCAGCGATGAGGGAAATATATCGGTGCTGAGGGAGAGGTTGAAAGTGTGTGTGAGTATAGGGGTAAGGGTGGCAGAGAGGGAGGGGAGTAGCTGTGAGGGGATAGGGTCAAGGGGACAGGTAGTGAGCTGAGAGCGCAGTATAAGTGCCAACACTTCTTCCTCAGTAACAGGGGAGAATGAGCTAAGTTTAAGGTTATGTGGGTTGTGGTTGATTGAGAGCATTTGAGGGGGTGAATGGAATTATGTTGAGAGCTGATTTAATTTCTGATGGAGTCGATTTTGTTATTGAAGTGGTTGGCAAAGTCTTGAGCTGACAGAGAAGTTGTATTAGGAGGTGGGGGAGGGCGGAGAAGAGTATTGAAAGTGGAGAACAAATGTTTTGGGTTTGAAGAAAGATTAGAGATAAGAGTAGAGATGAAGTGTTGCTTATGAAAATTAAGGGCAGAGTAGTAGGAGTGCAAGATAAATTTGTAATGTTGAAAATCAGCTGAACTCCTAGATTTTCTCCAGTGCCGCTCAGCAGTACAGGAACATCTGCGTAGGTATCGTGTCAGAGGAGTATGCCAGGGCTGAGGATGAGTGTTTGATTTCCGAGCTATGGTAAGAGGGGTGAGATTGTCAAGGACAGATGTAAGGGTGGAATTATAGTGGCAGATAGATTGGTCAGGGCATGAGAAGGAGGAGAAGGATGAGAGGAAAGGTTTGAGGGAATTAGAAAGCTGTTGTTGATCTAATGACATAATGCTCCTGTGAAGTTTGGTGTGAGGAGCAGAAGGAGGGAAAGCTGTAGGGAGGGATGATATGTTGCAAGTAAGGAGATGGTGGTCAGAAAAAGGAAAGGCGAGTTTGTGAAGTTTGAGAGGGTGCATCGATAGCTAAAGATCAGGTCAAGGGAGTGACCATCTTTGTGAGTAGTCCATTGTGACAAACCGAAAGAGGAAGTGAGTTGCAGAAGTTGTTTTGCAGAGGAGGCAGTGGGATTGTCAAGAGGGATGTTGAAGTCACCAAGAATGAGGGAAGGGGTGTCTGAGGAAAAGAAATAAGGTTAGCCCGGCAGCCAAGTGATCTAGAAATTGAGTTGAGGAGCCAGGAGGACGGTATATGACTGCAAAACATATAGAAAGAGGAGAGAATAAGCGAATCATGTGGGTTTCGAATGAGGAAAATGTGAGGGAAGAGATGGGATGTATTTGTTGAAAGGTGCAACGAGAGGAAAGTAAAATACCTACACCACCTCCTTGTCTATTACCATCTTGGTCTGATGCATCTGTACCTGAATCATAGGATCCTTTTAGAGATTTATATACATAAACTATTTTTAGTCTATAGTCTTCCTGATCCCTATGCAATTTACGGAATTTTCTACATTTAAGTTTGCCAGGAAACGAGTACTGGGCCAAATAATGATAAAAAATCTGAGATAAATGTAAAACAAAAAGAGACAAGAGGGGTGCCTCATGTGTGTATCCGTATGTCACCCAAACCAAAAAACAGGGCCAGAAGCCAAATGGGTACTCACATTCGGGTATAGTACATATATGTACTAATCGATGCAGGCTGGTAACTCAAGGTGTACCGGCTAACCTTTTTCCACTTCAAACGCTCGGCTGCTCTCCTCCTCACAGACGAATCCAGAACTAGATAAAGAATGAAAGACCAGAGGGGCGCCTCATGTGTGTATCAATATGTTAAGACCGGATAATAACATAAGGTCAGCCAATTGCATACTCACATTCTTTCTAAGCACACATATGTACACAATTTTATTCAATACAAGCATTGGTTGACCTTCATCTATAGCACTTTACTTGCTACAACTGACTATCTACAACACCTGGTTCAGAGACGGTGCCTCCTACATCAGCTCATATCTGGAGTGGGTTAGTTGGTACACCCCAAGTTACTAGCTTGCTCCTACTAGTACATATGTGTACTTAGAAAGAATGTGAGATAAATGTAGATTCTTTAACAAAGGAGGATAGAGAAACGCTTGAGATTTAAAAATCTCTAGGAGGTGAAGGTACTGACCCTGAAACCCCCCTGATTTATCTACCCCCCTTAAGATTAAATCCTAATTAATGCCTATTTTGTCCTAGGTCCCAACTATTAATCTGTTTAGGAAAGCAGTAGAGAAGGACATTAAACAACTTCCAGAATATTCAGGTACTGGGGACAATCTAACATGGAATGAAAGACAGACCCTTACAGAGTAAACTAAAGCCACTAATGTCATAATAAAGCCAGCGGACAAGGGTGGCAATTTAATCCTCATGGATGAGGCTAACTATGTATTTGAGGTAAAAAGACAGCTGGGGGTACAGAAACAATATACTAAATTAAGTAGTAATCCAACAAAAACAATACAGTCAGACCTGTTTAAATTATTGAGTAAAGCAAAGAGAGGACATATCTCTCAGTGACAATTTAAGTTCCTATACCCTGAGTTTCCAAAGATGCCTGTGTTTTACACTTTCCCTAAGGTTCATAAAAACATGACAAAACCAGGTAGACCTATTGTTTCTGGTATTGGTAGTTGTACAGAGAACCTTGTACAATTTGTTGATTATTTTCTGCACCCTTTTCTGGCTAACCTCCCCTCCCCTTATGTGAAAGATACTGGTGATTTGCTAAAAAAAACTTGATAGTATTACAGTTTCTGAAAATATGTTACTCATATCTCTTGATGTAGAGGGCCTTTATTCCTCTATCCCACATAAAGTGGGTATAGGAGCAATAAGGACCTTTTTGGAAACAAGAGGCCCAAGTTTTGAAAAACATACTGATTTCATATGTGAATTACTTGAATTTATATTAAAAAAACAATGTATTCACTTTTGATGGAAAAATTTACAGGCAGGTGAGAGGCACAGCAATAGTCTCCACCTAGGAGCCTGGGAGCATGACATTTTTGATATGTTTAGTGATATTTTTAATCATCAGTTGTAAAATGGATAAGATATGTGGATGACATCCTACTATTGTGGGATGGTCCTCTTGAAAAACTACATGATTTCATTTGGTGAATTAAATAACAGCAATAAAAATATTTTACTCACTAGTGAAATTAATACCAAAGAACTAGCCTTTTTAGATATAAAATTAGGAAAGAAGGGATATCTATAGTCACAGAAAATCATAGAAAAGCGAATGCCACCAATAGTATACTGGAAACAAAAAGTGCTCATCCCCAATCTCTCATAAAAGGTATTCCAGTTGGTTGATTCTTAAGATTGAGACATAACTGCTCATCTCTTAATAAGTTTGATGAACATGCAGCATCTATGAAGGATAGGTTCAGCAAGAGAGGGTACTCAAAGAAATGTATAAAAAAAAAGCTTATGTCAGAGCTAGAAACAGCAATAGGGATGATCTCCTTTATCGCAATAAACAAAAAGAGAATACTAGACAAATAAGGTTCATAACAACATACAATGATCAATGGAGAAATCTAAGATATACACTTGAAAATAATTGGCATATTTTACACCTGGATGACAAGGTTAAAGAGGTAGTGGGAGATTATCCACTGCTAACAGCCAAAAGAGCACCCAACTTAAAAAATAAACTAGTAAGAAGTAAGTTTGAAAGAAGCCCCTCTACAGCAGATTGGAAAAAAAGTCATAGGTTCTCAGGTAACTGTAATAGAGAATGTAATATTAGGTTCTTTTTTTACTGTGTCTCAGTGGGAGTAGTGTATTTACTGCATTGTGATTGCCCCCATTTTTATGTGGGGAAACTAAACATGTCCTTAAAGATAGGATTCAGGAACTTAGAGATGATATATACTATAAGAGAGACACAAATGTTGCCAGACATTTAAAAAAAATGTAATGCAGGTTATCCACACTCCCTTAGATTTACAGCTATTGATAAGGGAGATTCCAGTAGTAGGGGTGGTGATGTGGACAAACTTCTTCTTCAAAAAGAAGCCAGGTGGATCTTTGTGTTAAAGACAAGATCTACCATAGGCCTTAATGATAAATTGGATTATGCTTGCTTTCTATAGTCGATAAGTAATCTCTAAAGTGCATTCTAATGACATTTGTATGTGTAACAGTTTAAATGGAAATATTATACCCAATTGGATTGGTATTCAATGTGATCACTATTGGTTCTGAGGAGGTGTATGCTTTTAACTATGAGAGAGGCAAATTTCCATGTAAATGGATATATGTAAACTGTTTGTATTGTATTTAAAATGTAAGTAGAGCATAGTAAATATGTCCCTTTAAGAGCCAACAGATATATTGTAGAAAGTAGGTTGGGACACATTAGATTTAAATTGGCTGTCTTGAGTTTAGGTGATTACAGCCCTGACAAAGCCCCAGCATGAGATTGCCTGAGGGGTGAAACACATATGTTGTTGGCAAAGGCTTTTTTTGTTATGTTCTACAAAACATACACAGTCTGGACATTTTAATGCATTATCTATGCTGCACTTGACATCCATGAGTTATAGGTACAGAGTTTGTGATCCTAAGTTGGCTCCGGTATCTGAAATACACAACTGTGTTTGGAATTTGCTGAATATCGCTTTAAAAGTGTCTGGGGAGGAAAAGTCTGGGGTTAAGGAGACGGCCGCTCTTTCCCTGAAACAAAGCACCCCATAAAATAGCGATACGTCACAGGTTTTACTAATACTATACCTGTGTTATCGAAGTGAACCCAGTGACGGCAGAGGAGCAGGAGGGCTTAACACACGCAATGAAGCTACTCGTTTGTACATGAGCTCTCGCAAAAGGTAGTCCCAGGAGGGGAATGTAAGCCGCTTTTCACACAGGATCATGTAAGCACAATTGCTTGTTGGCATTGATTTTGCATTTCTTCATTAACGACTAACCTTTCCGTCCGGTCTGACCTAGAGTGCCGCAAGAGTCGCGGTCATATACCGGAAAGTGTATTCTGGATGTTGCACTGAAATTGCTGAATTTTCAAACTAAAATGAGGATATGTGCAATAAGCTATACCGGAAAGTTTACTCTGGACTTTGTATCGAATTGTTACCAATTAGAGCAATATATAGCAAACCAACTCTGTATGAATTTATGTGCTATAATAAAATTTCTGTGGTATATAACTCATGTATATTTGTGTAATATGTAGCCTATGATGGGAGCTAGTTTTAGCTGTATCGCCACATATATTTAAGGAATGTGCAACATAGATTCAATTTGTATCATTTAATGGTGGTGTCACACAGAGATTTCTTGGATTTAGATTTGATTATAAATAAAATTGACTGTGCTTGAAAAATATAAAAAGAGTGCTGAATTCCCTTTCCTTTTTTTTGGAGGAAGTAATTATCCTCCTATACATCTTCTGTTAATAATAATTATATATATGTATTTCTGAGTAAATATAGCATATTCTTCTATGTAAAGAAAATTGGAATGTTAAATATTAATCTTTCATTTTGAGTTAGCGCACTTGGTTAAACGCGATTGGATGTGTGCTTTTTGTGCTCCATTGAACTCTATGGGGTAATACAGTAACACGGTCATGATATTCCAAGTTCGGCTTTTGCGCACATCGGGTTAGTGCTTGTGCGAAAACTTGTTACTTTCAACTTGTAATACACACACTACCTGATAAATAGTGCTCCACTCATAATCTAGCTCAATGTGTGAATATTAGTTTTTCATGTTAATATACCAGAATAGATACTTTTTGTGTTTTTTCACATATGGATGTCCTATTGGAAATGTGTCTTACACATAAAATGGACAATCCATTTAACCTTTTAACGCCGTTATGCCGTTCTATTCCGTCATATTTACACTGGGCTTTAAAGCCGTTATGACGGAATAGAACGTCATATCAAACGGCTGTCCTGAAGCCTTCTGCGCTTCAAGGACTTGATCGCTGTCTGGAGGGCGTTCCTAGGGTTGTAGGGACGCCCCCCAGATGCGATCCAATAATTGAAATCTCGCGATCGTATGCACGATCGCGTAGTTTCAATTTGTCTACATCGGAACAGGTGTTCCGATGTAGACACTTTAACCCTGTCACGAAAGGGTTAATGGGACTTAACCTCCTTGGGAGTCTTATGGATCTTGAAACAACATGGATGTACTAGTGGCTGCCCTCCCTGAGTTAGAATTGAGATGGACATACGTTTTATATACTAATGTAGGGCCAGAGTACACATGAGCAATAAGGAGTTTATCACAGCTATTTGTGCGTGTCAGGATTAGCTCTTGTATTACAAGTTGAAAGTAAACTCATGAACGCAATCACAATTTACGATAGAATGATTACCATGTCCTCAGATCTCTGGTTAACTGTTTCTCAAAACAAAAAGTTTCACAAAACACATCAAAAATACATTACAAAGTACAGTTACACTCATAATGACACCATCTAATAATATTTTTTTTTAAATTGCACAATAAAGTTATAAGGGCTCGAAGATATTTTAGGGGGGAAACATTATTGAAATATTAAATATAAAGTATTAAAAAATATTATTAAAATTTATTTCAAATTATTATACATATTGTAAGATATTTTAACTAATCCATAGTATATATATATATATATATATATATATATATATATATATATATATATATATATATATATATATATATATATATTCTATATCCAATAAAGGACTGCACTCACTGGATTTAGTTTCAGAAACCTTCAAATCTTTATTGTGGTAACGTTTCGGGGTTCGCAGACCCCTTCCTCAGACCAGACAACAGTGCAAGTGAACAAAGTGTGCAATATATAGCACTAGCCCCACCCATCACAAACATCAAAATTGCGCCAAAAATCCATCACCATGGTAACACACAAACAAGGCCCCATGACCATACCACCAGAAAACACAATCAAAATACAAAATAAAACAAACTGCATATGCAAGTATTTTGCATAACCTCATAGTTGAACACTAATATGTACAATCATCAGTAGTAGTAGATATTCAGTAGTTACAATAGAATCACTGTAATTAGTTACTGATCCAGTTTAAGTAGCTTAAAGTATATTTAGACAAGCAATGATGGAAAACACACTAATCAAATAATCAAAGTAAACATCATGCAAGAAGAGGAATCTATCTATCAGTTGCACTGTTTAAAAACATATCCACCTCCCTGTATCCAGTTACAGGACTCAATCTTAAGGAAATATACACATAAGCCATATCATATAAACATTGCAACATAGATTAGGCATTTAAACTTCTAGCATTTGAACTAGATGAAAAATAAACAAATAATAAAAAGTCAATCAGATATATATAGATATATATGAGGTCTGTTACTGCTAATTCAATGTCCCTCATATTTATCCCAAGGCTTGCTATGACCAATCCTATGTAAAAGTATGTGAGCTATAAGTACTAATCTGACATTCTGGCAGATACAAATATACAAAAATACAAAATTGTCAAGCCCCCTGGGCGCGCAGAGCAATGTGTTGTGTCCCATGCGAGTTGAATATAACAAAAAGGCCCGTAGTTCCCAGTGTCAGGGTTGTATGCAGGATGTCTTAGCCGGTGTATTATACCCTAGTGTTGGGAGCTAAGATAGATGTAAACATGGGTGCGTGTATTTACCTATGTAGCAAGTCTGTGTACCGAGTCTGTAGTGCATCAGTGAAACAGGCGCGGCTCAACCCGGTATAGCGTGAGTGAGCTTGGAGCACGACCGCATGGCTAATTAGCATAGCCTGTCAGTCAGTCAATGGGCGTAGCTAGGTCACGGAGTGACAGCGGAGCCTGTGATTAGAGTTATGCCGGGCTGCTACTATACCTATCTCAACTGAGCTTCTTTGTGAGCCCCAAGAAAATCAAAGCTAGTATATCAGGCTTATATTAAATGGTCACATAGGTCTTAAATATGGTCTATTGTGAATAAGTATGTATAATCATATGTGTGCCTAAACATCAGAGCATTTGGTGGGAGCTATAAAAAACCGCTGTGTGCGTGATAATGGGAGGCAGGCAGATTCAGGATAAGACGAACCTAGAGCAACACGGATTTACTGCTTAAAACGTGAATCATTAGAAATTAAAAGATAAAAAATATAAAAAAATTAAAAATAACCAAATTAATATTAAACCGTTAGTGAATAAATTAAATTAAATCAATAGCCAGCCTGCATCAGAGGCCAAGTAGAGAAAAAAGGGGGGTAGTTGGGTACTGCCATCATGGGTCTTACATGCTCATAAGAGCCACTAGGGTGTAATTTATATGAATGTTAGATCATGCACCACAGATATTATTACGGGGTAATTCTATTTAGAATAGGCACCATAGTAACAGTTTGACGAATGGTATACCATAGTTCAATGGTCTAATACCCCTACAGGTCCTCCCAAATGTAACATGTATAAAACATACTTGTGCCCGAGAAGGTCACTCGTACAGTAGGATCTCAATACAGATATCATTGACCCCCTGTATACATATGGCAATCAAGTTGAGTTAGAGAGACACAATCAAAAGAGGGCACGCTACAGGTAGACATTTCAGTTGAGCCAAAATTTGCAGAGAATAGCAAAAGACAGAAAATATCAAAAAATCAAAAAATATATATCAAGGCAATATCAAGATGCTAAATGCACAGCGCCTACGGGTCACCATATCAAAAATGTATAGTACAAGTGCACCCTAACCAGCATATATAATACACTAAGTGCTGTCAATACGAATACATTGTTGTGCACAAGGACATATACAGCTATGGTGAGTCAAGGCATCAGAGGAAACAGTGCCAATCATTCGACATGTTTAATCCTCTGGGGTAGATGGTATCTAGTCTATGGATCCATCTAGCCTCCATCTGCAAGAGTGTCCTGCCCCGGTCACCCCCACGCCTGAGGGGGGGGACGTGGTCAATTAAAATGAAGCGTAAATCTGTTACCTTGTGGCCTGCTTGCACGAAATGTCTTGCCACCGGTTGATCCGAGGTCCCTTTGTCGATAGCAGTTCTTATCGCCGAGCGATGGTTTGCCATTCTTAAGTGTGCGTTGTCTGTTGTTTTGCCAACATAAAAACGTCCACAGCAACAGCTCAGTAGGTATACGACATGGCTTGTTGTACAGGTGATGAAGTGCTTTATAGTGAATTTCTGGGTAGTATGGGGGTGTCTGAATACTTTGCATGGGATCATACCGCTGCAAGTTGTGCAGCCCTTGCATCTGTAACAACCCATTTTGTTAGTTCTAAGCCATTTCTTGGTGTAACTATGTTGAGGATCTGTTTGCATAAGTATGTCCCTTAGACTTCTACCCCGTCTATAGCCCATGATTGGTGGATCCATATGCCCAAAGGGTAGTGTCCGGTCTGTGCCCAGAATCTCCCACCTGTTACGAATTGAATCTGCCAATGGTTTCTTTCCTCTGTCAAAGGTGGTTGTAAAGACCATCCTTGGGGTCTCTTTCCTAGTGATTGCTGGAGTGTCTTGTGCCATGTTTGTTTCAATTTCCTCTCTCACCTTCTTAATCAGGTTATCCTTATATCCCCTTTGTTGGAATTTCTCAGCCATCTGGTCCAGTTGGAGATCTCTATTTGTGGTCTCCGTGTTGTTTCGTACAACCCGTATCAGCTGTGATTTAATTATTGCCTTCCGGGTATGAGGGGGGTGATTGCTTGTGGCTTCTAGCAATGAGTTTCGGTCAGTAGGTTTAGAGAAAAGGGTTGTGAAAAGTCTATCATGTTTCTTATAAATCCGTAAATCAAGGAAATCTATCTTCTCTGGATCATATTTCAACTCAAATTTGATTGGGTTTGGTAGTGCATTGAGTTCGGTTACCCATTCAGTGAGGAGTCCCACTGGTCCATGCCACACAAAGAAGACATCATCAATGTACCTTCTATAGTGTCTTATCATTCCATGATTGAACACATCCATGACGTCTCTTTCAAATTGCTGCATGTAAAGGTTTGCATACGACGGTGCCATATTAGATCCCATGGCTGTCCCTGTCAGTTGCTGGTAGAAAGTATCTTCAAAGCGAAAATAGTTCAATTTTAGACATTTCTCAAGAAGATTTAGGATAAAGGTTGTGGGTGGTCCTATGTATGGGTACTGGTCCAATGCTGCTGCAATTGCATTTATACCCACAGCGGTTTTTTATAGCTCCCACCAAATGCTCTGATGTTTAGGCACACATATGATTATACATACTTATTCACAATAGACCATATTTAAGACCTATGTGACCATTTAATATAAGCCTGATATACTAGCTTTGATTTTCTTGGGGCTCACAAAGAAGCTCAGTTGAGATAGGTATAGTAGCAGCCCGGCATAACTCTAATCACAGGCTCCGCTGTCACTCCGTGACCTAGCTACGCCCATTGACTGACTGACAGGCTATGCTAATTAGCCATGCGGTCGTGCTCCAAGCTCACTCACGCTATACCGGGTTGAGCCGCGCCTGTTTCACTGATGCACTACAGACTCGGTACACAGACTTGCTACATAGGTAAATACACGCACCCATGTTTACATCTATCTTAGCTCCCAACACTAGGGTATAATACACCGGCTAAGACATCCTGCATACAACCCTGACACTGGGAACTACGGGCCTTTTTGTTATATTCAACTCGCATGGGACACAACACATTGCTCTGCGCGCCCAGGGGGCTTGACAATTTTGTATTTGTATCTGCCAGAATGTCAGATTAGTACTTATAGCTCACATACTTTTACATAGGATTGGTCATAGCAAGCCTTGGGATAAATATGAGGGACATTGAATTAGCAGTAACAGACCTCATATATATCTATATATATCTGATTGACTTTTTATTATTTGTTTATTTTTCATCTAGTTCAAATGCTAGAAGTTTAAATGCCTAATCTATGTTGCAATGTTTATATGATATGGCTTATGTGTATATTTCCTTAAGATTGAGTCCTGTAACTGGATACAGGGAGGTGGATATGTTTTTAAACAGTGCAACTGATAGATAGATTCCTCTTCTTGCATGATGTTTACTTTGATTATTTGATTAGTGTGTTTTCCATCATTGCTTGTCTAAATATACTTTAAGCTACTTAAACTGGATCAGTAACTAATTACAGTGATTCTATTGTAACTACTGAATATCTACTACTACTGATGATTGTACATATTAGTGTTCAACTATGAGGTTATGCAAAATACTTGCATATGCAGTTTGTTTTATTTTGTATTTTGATTGTGTTTTCTGGTGGTATGGTCATGGGGCCTTGTTTGTGTGTTACCATGGTGATGGATTTTTGGCGCAATTTTGATGTTTGTGATGGGTGGGGCTAGTGCTATATATTGCACACTTTGTTCACTTGCACTGTTGTCTGGTCTGAGGAAGGGGTCTGCGAACCCCGAAACGTTACCACAATAAAGATTTGAAGGTTTCTGAAACTAAATCCAGTGAGTGCAGTCCTTTATTGGATATAGACTGTATACTTGTTTGACTTTGCACCCTGGTTGATGACTACACAGCATTGGGAGTGCAGACACACACGGAGGATATATATATATATATATATATATATATATATATACTGTATATAAATGAGAAGATAGATCCGCACTCACTGGACTTTTCAAAATCAGGTGCCAATTTATTGTCACAATAAATTGGCACCTAATTTTGAAAAGTCCATTGAGTGCGGATCTATCTTCTCATCTATAATACTTTTGTTCCTGACACCCTGGCTGTTGATTGAAAGTCAGAGTGCTCATCCTCCTGTTCCGTTTGAGATATATATATATATATATATATATATATTTTTATGGTATGTATAATAATTTTAAATAATTTGTATTAATATTTTTTAATAGTTTATATTTAATATTTCAATAAAGTGCATTAAAGATAGAAATTATTCATGTGCGCTAACCCAACCTCATTAGTTCTGGGAACCCTGACGCATATTTTACCCTCCTATGTTCTTCATATAGAAAATAATGTACTTTTTATTTTATATATATATATATATATATATCAGTGTAGAAGAAGGGCACTCTCAGGATTTGTATAGAAGAAAAATATTTTCTTTATTCTTGAATCATTAATACATGGTCAACGTTTCGGCCCCCAATTGGGCCTTCATCAGGACAAGTATAATCTTGCAACTGCCGAGTGGCAAAGATCACGGATCCAAATAGACGAGTGCCGAAACGTCGACCATGTATTAATGATTCAAGAATAGAGAAAATATTTTTCTTCTATACAAATCCTGAGAGTGCCCTTCTTCTACACTGATATCTACATTCATTACTCATAAGGATTGCACCCAGGTCGTGGCTGCTCCACCTGGTTGGAGTGCTGGGCTACAGGCTATTTGACTTTCGATATATATATATACATATATATATAAATATATATATATATATATATATAGATATATGATAATGTTCATGTAAAATACATATCTATCTACAGTATCTATCTATCTATCTATCTATCTATCTATCTATCTATCTATCTATATCTATCTATCTATCTATCTATCTATCTATCTATCTATCTATATATATGCATACATACACATATTAAGAAATTTTTTAATAATCTGATAGAATTAATAATCTAGGGCTAGAGTGCTGTGCCTGAACATCAAATTTACAGATAAGTCCATGGTCAAAGAATGCACCTGTTCAATATATTTAGACATGTCTATGTATGGATATATATGTTAATGCCCTGTGCAGCAATTATTTTTCTTTAAACATCTTTTACCATTTGTCTTTGACCCCTTATAACTTATCAAATTTTTTTTTAATATATATATATATATATATTTAACTTTTTTCTTCCCCTACCCTTTACGTAAGCTCTGAAGTCACGCCAACCTGAGGTGCGTTACATTTTTGGTTCATTTGCAGTTACATCAATGTACATCAATTAAAAAATAAAAAGTACAATTTAATAATTTAACATTTTTAAAACTTTATTTAATTTATAACTAAAATACTCTCTGTGGTGTCAATTAAAGTGATGTCATTGAATAGGCAAATTAGTGCACAAACACCTAGATTACAAGTTTTGCTCTATAGAGGGTGCAAAACGAACACAACAAAAGTTGCCTTATTTCACTCTCCATAGCGCTGCCATTAAAAGTTTATGAAAAGTCGCCTTGTGCGTGCGATATGGTGGCGATAAGCTCCACACCGCACAAAATCCAAGCGCTGCTTTGACGTGCTCGTGCATGCTTTCCCCATAGACATCAATGGGGAGAAAGTGTTAGGAAAAAAACTAACACCTGAAGCGCGGAATGAAAAGCTCTGTAACACAACCCCATTGATGTCTATGGGGAAAAAGAAGTTAAGTTTAAACCTAACACCCTAACATAAACCTCACGTCTAAACACCCCTAATCTGCTGCCTCCGATATTGCTGCCACCTAAATAAAGTTATTAACCCCTAATCCGCTGCTCCCAACATCGCCGCCACCTGAATAAAGTTATTAACCCATATTCCGCCGCTCCCCAACATTGCCGCAACTATAATAAAGTTATTAAACCCTATTCCCCCGCACCCCAACATCGCCCACACTATAATAAAGTTATTAACCCCTTTTGCCCCGCTCCCCGACATCGCAGCCACTAAATAAAGTTATTAACCCCTAAACCTCTGGCCTCCCACATCACCGCCACTAAATAAACCTATTAACCCCTAAACCAACAGCCCCCACATCACAAAAAAACGAAAATAAATTATTAACCCCTAAACCTAACAAGCCCCTAAATTTATATTAAAATTACAATATCCCTATCTTAAAATAAATAAAAACTTACCTGTGAAATTTAAAAAAAAAAATAAGTTTAAACTATATATTAAACTAACATTATTATTAGACTAAAATTCAAATAAGTTCAAATTAAATAAACTAAATTACACATTAAAAAAACTAACACTACTAAAAAAAAATCTACAGTTACAAACAATAAAAAATACTAAATTACAAAAAATAAAAAACACTAAATTACAAAAAATAACAAACACTAAATTACGAAAAATAACAAACATTAAATTATGAAAAATAACAAACAAAATTATCCAAAATAAAAACAATTACACCTAATCTAATAGCTCTATACAAATAAAAAAGCCCCCCCAAATTAAAAAAAAAACCTAGCCTACAATAAACTACTAATAGCCCCTAAAGGGCCTTTTGTAGGGCATTTCCCTAAAGAAATCAGCTCTTTTCCCTGAAAAAAAAAATACAAAGACTCCTTTCAACAGAAAAACCCACCACCCAACCAACCCCCCAAAATAAAAAACCTAACTAACAAAAACCTAAGCTACCCATTGCCCTGAAAAGGGAATTTGTATGGGTATTACCCTAAAAAGGGCATTCAGCTCTTTTTCATTGCCCTGAAAAGAGCATTTAGCTCTTTAAGAGATTTTTTAAATTCAAATCAGCAAATAGGCTGAGAGCTACTGAAATTCTATTGGCTATTCAAATCAGCCAATATAATTTCAGTAGCTCTCATCCTATTGGCTGTTTTGAACAGCCAATAGGATTTCAGTAGCTCTCATCCTATTGGCTGATTTGAATTTCCAAAATCGAATCAGCCAATAGGAATGCAAGGGATGCCATTTTGAAAAGGCTCCCTTGCATTGAAGATTAGGGTTTGGGCATCCTTAAAAGAGCTAAATGCCCTTTTCAGGGCAATGAAAAAGAGCTTAATGCCCTTTTAAGGGCAATGCCCATACAAATGCCCTTTTCAGGGCAATGGGTAGATTAGGTTTTTGTTAGAGTTAGGTTTTTTATTTTGGGGGTTGGTGGGTGGTGGGTTTTACTATTGGGAAAGTGTTTGTATTTTTTTCAGGGAAAAAAGCTGATTTCTTTAGGGCAATGCCCTACTAAAGGCCCTTTTAAGGGCTATTGGTAGTTTATGGTAGACTACTGATTTTTTTATTTTGGGGGGCTTTTTTATTTTTATATGGCTATTAGATTAGGTGTAATTGTTTTTATTTTGGATAATTTCATTTGTTATTTTTCATAATTCAGTGTTTGTTATTTTTCTTAATTTAGTGTTTGTTACTTTTTGTAATTTAGTGTTTTCTATTTTTTGTAATTTTGTATTTTTTATTTTTAGTAACTGTAGATTATACATTTTTTCGTAGTGTTAGGTTTTTTTAATGTGTAATTTAGTTTATTTAATTTGTAGTTACTTTATTTTGGTATAATAGTAATTTTAGTTTAATATATAGTTTAAAATTCGTTTTTTTCATTTTCCAGGTAAGTTTTATTTATTTTAAGATAGGGATATTGTAATTTTAATATAAAGTTAGGGGGTTGTTATGTTTAGGGGTTAATAGTTTAATTTAGTTTTTTCGAAGTGTGGGGGGCTGGTGGTTTAGGGGTTAATAGGTTTATTTAGTGGCAGTGATGTGGGAGGCCAGAGGTTTAGGGGATAATAACTTTATTTAGTGACGGCGATGTCGGGGAGCGGCAGAATAGCGGTTAATATATTTATTATAGTGTTGGTGATTTTGGGGTGCGGGGAAATAGGGGTTAATAAATTTTATTAGTAGCGGCAATGTCGGGAGCGGCAGATAAGGGGTTAGACGTTGCATTACAGGCTAAAATGCTTGCGGTATAGTTATACCGACAAGACTTGTAATGGCTGTGTTCTGGTTTTTATGCTGAAATTGCCATTTTTTCAGCGTTAAAACCAGAACGCAAAACTTATAATCTAGGTGATTATGAATTGGCATGTCTGTAATATGAGTCAAAAATGAGATAATATTCTATAGTTAGAGTTAGGAATGGGGGGTGGTAAGAGCGGCAGCACATTTGCCAGTTTGAAAGGCAGCACTATATATCATATTATCATTTTAATTTCCTTTTATGTTTGTAATGTTTCTCGGGAACTTCCAACTACAAAGCAAGCAAAAGAGGTTTAGAATTTGAATTGCAGGTATATTTTGTTTTTGAGATTCATGGAAATAAATCCTAGAATTGAGTCTGAATCATAGTGTTACAAAAACAATGAAAATGGGTTTACACATTCTTAAAGGATCATGGAAGTGAGACTTTAACTTTCATAATTCAGCTCCAGTATTCATTTTTCTTTTTTTAAATCCAGTTTGCTTCTAGCTAAAACTCAACAGTGTATTTCCTCTTTGGAGATAACTTTTCAGTAGGTTAAACACATACACTCCCATTTAACAAGGAGCGGATGGACAATGTTCCCAGACAGAGAACCTGTGTGCCAATCTTGCAAGCATAAATGACAGTAGTTTAGATTGTACAGGTATCATGCCCCTGCCCTCACACAAGCAAATGTCAATCACCTCAGTCGGATCAGTCTAGTAAATTTGAATATTTTATAACTGCTCCGTTAGGTCTTTTCAGATATTCTATCTATATGGACATCACCCTTTCTTAAATGTATATAATACACATTATTCCCCAAAAATCTTTGATGAAGACTGAATGAAGATGAGACATGGTTTTCTCAAAGTTTATTTACCTGATGGACATCAGCTTTGTATGGTTTGGGATCCCACATGATTAATATTCCTGAGTTATAGAGAGGGTCTTCCAATAATTTATGTTCAGGTAAGGTAACCACCTGTAGGTAATATGAACAGAAATAAACAAAGTTTGCAGTTTAATCTTTAACCTAAAGTATTTGTAATGAGTTCACTGACGTGATATGTCTAGATAAACTATTAATATAAAATTGTTTGTAATCAGTTCTTTTATATAAAAAAAGTCTTAAAGGAACATATTACCATTTGCTAAATCACTTGGAAGTGATGTAGCAGATCTGTTAAAAGCTGACTAGAAAATTGCACACACATCTCTGTGTTAAGAAAAGATATGTAACCTTTAAATTTAAATCTTTTTTGAGAAGAAAATTAAATATCTGTTTGGATAGTAGTCACTTTTTTTCTCTCCTTACTAATGATGATAATTGGCTGTGTGTGTTTTTTTTTTACCATGCAGATGAACCTTAAAAGGGTAGCTGAATGGTAACTGCTTACAGAAATAAAGAAAACATGTGTATACATCATAAAATGTTTTACTTTTAAAAATTCCAAGGGACACACCCCGTTGTTAAGACCATCTACAGCCCTGGGCTACTATTTCTTACAATTTGTCATCAGCAACAAGCATCTGAAAATGTTTCCTAACTATCTTGCATATATCTTCATGTTGATTACAATATTGTATGACAAAAGTAACACCTTATAAAGTAGAATTTTGTCTAAATGTCCTTTTATTTAATAAATCTGATCACCGATAGGGTTTTTTCCTTGGTAATATTTTGTCACCTAGTGATTTAAAGCAAGGACAAACAACCAGTTCTTGGTTGGAAATAAATGGCATGCACAGATGAGGGTTTCACAAATACTATATTTATATAAAGTTTTACTCAAAAAGCATTTTATTTAAAAAAAATCCTATTTAGATAAAAAAAATATCTGATTTTAATAAAAAACAAAACAAATTTAAATAAAAAAAAAATCAGATTTTTTAATTTTTTTAAAAATCATTCACCTAGATTACAAGTTTTGTGCTATAAAGGGTGTGAAACAAACAAAAGTTGCATTATTTCCCCCTCATAGCGCTGCCATTACAAGTTTTTAAAAAGCCGACTTGTGCGTGCGATATGGTGGCAATGAGCTCTACACAAAATCCAAGAGCTGAGAATACGTGCCCATGCACGCTTTCCCCATAAACATCAATGGGGAGAGCGTGTTAGAAAAAAACCTAACACCGGAAGCGCAGAATGTAGATTGCTGTAACGCAACCCCATTGATGTCTATGGGGGAAAAAAAGTTACGATTAAACCTAACACCCTAACATAAACCCCAAGTCTAAACACCCCTAATCTGCTGCCCCCGACATTGCTGACACCTAAATAAAGTTATTAAACCCTAATCTGCCGCTCTCGACATCCCCGCCACTAAAAAAAGTTATTAACCCCTATTCCGCCACTCCCCGACATCGCCGCCACTATAATAAAGTTATTAACCCCTATTCCCCCACACCCCAGCATTGCCAACACTATAATAAATATATTTACCCCTATTCCACTGCTCCCCGACATCGCCACCACTAAATAAAGCTATTAACCCCTAAACCTCTGGCCTCCCACATCACCGCCACTAAATAAACCTATTAACTTCTAAACTGCCAGCCCCCCACATCGCAAAAAACTATATTAAACTATAAACCCCTAAACCTAGCAACCCCCTAACTTTAAATTAAAATTACAATATCCCTATCTTAAAATAAATTAAAACTTACCTGTGAAATTAAAAAAAAAAAAAATTAAACTAACAATTTACCTAACATAACTATTATACTAAAATTAAAAAAACTACAAATTAAATGAACTAAATTACACATTAAAAAAAACTAACACTACTAAAAAAATTTAAATCTAAAATCTAAAATTACAAAAAATAAAAAATACTAAATTAAAAAAAATAACAAAATTACAAAAAATAACAAACACTAAATTACGAAAAATAACAAACAAAATGAAAATAAAAACAATTACACCTTATCTAATAGCCTTATAAAAATAAAAAAGCCCCCCCGCAAAGTAAAAATAAAACCTAGCCTACAATAAACTACCAATAGCCCTTAAAAGGGCCTTTTGTAGAGAACCACCCAACGGACCCCCAAAATAAAAAAAACTAACAAAAACCTAAGCTACCCATTGCCCTGAAAAGGGCATTTGTATGGGCATTGCCCTTAAAAGGGCATTTAGCTCTTTTGCATTGCCCTTAAAAGGCTCTTTTAAAAAAGCCCAACCCATAATCTAAAAATAAACCCACCAAAAAAAGTTAAAAAAACCCTAACACTAACCCCAGACAATCCACTTACAGTTTCTGAAGTCCGGAAATCCAGGCGGCAAGAAGTCTTCATCCAGGTGGCGAGCGCGGAGCGTCCTCTTCATACGGTCGCCGCAGTACACTGAATCTTAAATGCAAGTGAAGCCTTTTCAAAATTGCGTCCTTTGCATTCTTATTGGCTGATTTGATTTTTAAAATTTAAATCAGCCAATAGGATGAGAGCTACTGAAATCCTATTGGCTGTTCAAATCAGCCAATAGGATGAGAGCTACTGAAATTCTATTGGCTATTCAAATCAGCTCTCATCCTATTGGTTGATTTGAATTTAGAAAATCAAATCGGCCAACAGGAATGCAAGGTATGTAATTTTGAAACGGCTCCCTTGCATTGAACTTTCAGTGTATGGTGGCCACAGTATGATAGATAGAAGACGCCGCTGGGATGGATGAAGACCTCGCCGTCTGGATGAAGACTTCTCGCCGCCTGGATGTCCGGACTTCAAAAGCTGTAAGTGGGGGTTACTGTTAGTTTTTTTTTAACCTTTTTTTGGTGGGGGGGGGGGGTTTAGATTAGGGTTTGGGCTTTATTAAAAGAGCTGAATGCCCTTTTAAGGTCAATGCCCATACAAATGGCCTTTTCTGGGCAATGGGTAGATTAGGTTTTTGTTAGAGTTAGTTTTTTTATTTTGGGGGTTAGTTGGTTTTACTGTTGGGGGTCTTTGTATTTTTTTACAGGTAAAAGAGCTGATTTCTTTAGGGCAATGCCCTACACAAGGCCCTTTTAAGTGCTATTTGTAGTTTATTGTAAGCTAGGGGCTTTTTATATTTTTTTGGGAGGGGGGCTTTTTCATTTTAAAGGGCTATTATGTTAGGTGTAATTGTTTTTATTTTGGATCATTTTGATATTTTTTGTAATTTAGTATTTTTTATTTTTGTAATTTTAGAATACTTTTTTTTAGTAGTGTTAGTTTTTTTTTAATGTGTAATTATTTAGGGGGTTGCTATGTTTATGGGGTAATAGTTTAATTTCGTTTTTTGCGATGTGGGAGGCTGGCGGTTTAGTGGTTAATAGGTTTGTTTAGTGGGGGTGATGTGGGAGGCCAGAGGTTTGGGGGTTAATAACTTTATTTAGTGGCGGCGATGTCGAGGAGCGGCAGAATAGAGGTTAATAGCTTTATTATAATGTCAGCGATATTGGGGTATGGGGGAATAGGGATTAATAACTTTATTATTGTGTTGCAGATGTCGTGGAGAGGCAGAAAACGGGTTAATAACTTTTATTAGAGGCGGCAATGCTGGAGTGGCAGATTAAGGGTTAATAAATGTAATCTAGTGTTTGTGATGCGGGAGGGTGGCGGAATAGGGGTTAATAGGTAGTTTATGGGTGTTAGTGTACTTTGTAACATTTTAGTTATGAGTTTTGTGTAACAGTTTTGTTGCGCAAAACTCATAACTACTGGTCTCAGATAACGGAATGGATTGTGTCAGTATTGGCTGAAACGCAAGCATTTTAGCCTCACCTCACAACCTATAATACCGGCGCTATGAAAATCCCGCACAAAACATCATTTTTTTTAATGTGGGATTGACATTGCATTACAGGCTAAAATGCTTGCAGTACAGTTATACCAATAAGACTCGTAATGGCTGCATTACGGTTTTTATGCTGAAATGGCCATTTTTTCAGCGTTAAAACCGTAATGCAAAACTCGTAATCTAGGTGACTGATTTTTATCCACCCTGGTGCGCCAATTGCAGTTCTGTCTAAGGAAGCCCACCAGACAAATCTTAGTGACCAGGTAAAAGAAACCACAAAGAGGTAAATAGTTACTCAGAAGTAGCTGGTGACAAGGTGGACACCTGGTGACAAGGTGGACAACACAGACACTGAAATCAGTTTCAAACTACAGCCGAGTGAACTATTCCCGGAACACCCAGTGACAAGGTGAACAACACAGACAATGAAATCAGTTTCAAACTACAGCCGAGTGAAAACCGACATTGGACAGACGGCACAATATAAATGGCAGAAGTGAGAGCCGCTTGAAAAATTGAGAAGCCAGCAGTGAGTAAGCTGTTGCAAAACCTATAGACACAGTGGAGTGAAAAACATTACACTTTGTGAACTGAAGCGTTAACCATCAGAGACTGTTTACCTACATCTTCTTTACTGTTAATACATACAGCGAGTAGCAGATTGGATATAAACTTGCATTTTTTCGCAAAATACTGATTCAAAAACCAGATCAGTTAGTTGATTAGCTATCACACTGTCACGTGTTGATTGGTAAAACATAACGGCTGGAAAATGCAGACTATCCTAATACCAAGGTTCTTCTTATTTAATATTAACTGTGGATAACGAAGATTGTATACATTGAATATACAGGGGCAATAAGTATATATGATAAATTTTTGGAAAATATACTCAACATCTACTATTGAGAAATAGACTGAAACAAAGTATATTCATTGAGCAGTGATAAAACTAAACAATACTTTCTTTCATGTAATTGGCAAGAGTCCATGAGCTAGTGACGTATGGGATATACATTCCTACCAGGAGGGGCAAAGTTTCCCAAACCTCAAAATGCCTATAAATACACCCCTCACCACACCCACAATTCAGTTTTACAAACTTTGCCTCCTATGGAGGTGGTGAAGTAAGTTTGTGCTAGATTTCTATGATGATATGCGCTTCTCAGCATGCTGAAGCCCGGTTCCGCTCAGAGTACAGTGAATGTCAGAGGGATGTGAAGGGAGTATCACCTATTGAATACAATGGTCATCCTAACGGGGATCTATTTCATAGGTTCTCTGTTATCGGTCGTAGAGATTCATCTCCTACCTCCCTTTTCAGATCGACGATATACTCTTATATACCATTACCTCTACTGATTCTCGTTTCAGTACTGGTTTGGCTATCTACTTTATGTAGATGAGTGTCTTTTGGTAAGTATGTTTTCCTTTATTAAGACACCCTCAGTTATGGTTTGGCACTTTATATGTAAAGTTCTAAATATATGTTTTGTACTTATATTTGCCATGATTCAGGTTAATCAGTATATTTCCTTTTTTGCAGACTGTCAGTTTCATTTTGGGAAATGCATTTAAAAAAAAAAAAACATTTTCTTTTCTAAATTGCGGGCTGTTAGGCTCGCGGGAACGCAAAATGCTATAATTTATTGCGTTATTCTTGGCACAAGACTTTTTTGGCACGAGAATTACGTTTGTTGACATAATTTCGTCATTTCCGGCGTCTTAGTTGGCACCGAGAGTTTTCACGTAGTTGCATCATCTATGACGCTCGTGTTTGTTGCAGACGATCTTGGCGCCAAAAAATATTTTGTCAGTTGTGGGCGTCATACTTGGCGCCAGATTTTTGACATTATTTAAGTCTTTATTTCATTTTGCTTCTGGTTTCCAGAGGCTTATTTTGTTTGCCTTTTTTCCCTTTCCTGAAACTGTCATATAAGGAAATTGATAATTTTGCTTTATATGTTATTTTTTCTATTACATATTGCAAGATGTCTCAATCTGACCCTGTCTCAGAATCTAATACTGGAATCCTGCTGCCCGATGTCGGTTCTACCAAAGCTAAGTGCATTTGTTGTAAACTTGTGGTAACTGTTCCTCCGGCTGTAGTTTGTGTTAGATGTCATGATAAACTTTCAAATGCAGACAATATTTCCATTAGTAGTAATCCATTACCTGTTGTTGTTCCTTCAACATCTAATGCTCAGGATATTCCTGTTAATGTGAGAGAATTTGTTTCTAATTCCATTCAGAAGGCTTTGTCTGTCATACCACCTTCTATTAAACATAAAAGGTCTTTTAAAATTTCTCATAAAATTGATGAATTTTTAAATGACCGACAGCATTCTGATTTATCTATCTCTGATGAGGATCTATCTGGTTCAGAATATTCTGCCTCATATATTGACACTGACAAATCTTCATACTTATTTAAAATGGAGTATATTTGTTCCTTATTAAAAGAGGTGTTGATTGCATTAGATATGGAGGAGACTAGTCCTCTTGATATTAAAACCAGTAAACGTTTAAATTCGGTTTTTAAACCTCATCTAGTTATTCTAGAGGTTTTTCCAGTTCCTGATGCTATTTCAGATGTAATTTCTAGGGACTAGAATAGACTGGGTACTTCTTTTACTCCTTCTTCAAGGTTTAAGAAACTGTATCCTTTGCCGACTGATAGATTGGAGTTTTGGGAAAAGATCCCCAAAGTTGATGGGGCCATCTCTACTCTTGCTAAACGTACTACTATTCCTACGGCAGATAGTACTTTTTTTAAAGATCCTTTAGATAGGAAACTTTAATCTTATCTAAGGAAGGCTTATTTATGTTCAGGTCATCTTCTTAGGCCTGCTATTTCTTTGGCTGATGTTGCTGCTGCTTCAACTTTTTGGTTGGAAACTTTAGCACAACAAGTACCAGATCATAATGTGTATAGCATTGTTAAGCTAATTCAACATGCTAATAATTTTATTTGTGATGCCATTTTTTTATATCATTAGAATTGATGTCAGATATATGTCTTTAGCTATATTAGCTAGAAGAGCTTTATGGCTTAAATCTTGGAATGCTGATATGACTTCTAAATCAACGTTGCTATCTCTCTCTTTCCAAGGTAATAAATTATTTGGTTCTCAGTTTGATTCTTATATTTCAACTGTCACTGGGGGGAAGGGAGATTTTTTGCCTCAGGATAAAAAAATCTAAGGGTAAATTTAAGGCTGCTAACCGTTCTCGTTCCTTTCGTCAAAATAAGGAACAGAAACCTGACCATTCCCTTAAAGGAACGGTTTCCAATTGGAAACCTTCTCCAGTCTGGAATAAATCCAAGCCATTTAAAAGATCTAAATCAGCCCCCAAGTCCGCATGAAGGTGCGGCCCTCATTTCAGTGCAGCTGGCAGGGAGCAGACTAGGGCCTAGATTTGGAGTTCGGCGGTAGCCGTCAAAACCAGCGTTAGAGGCTCCTAATGCTGGTTTTGGCCACCCGCTGGTATTTGGAGTCAGTGATTAAAGGGTCTAACGCTCACTTTTCAGCCGCGACTTTTCCATACCGCAGATCCCCCTACGCCATTTGCGTAGCCTATCTTTTCAATGGGATCTTTCTAACGCTGGTATTTAGAGTCGTTTCTGAAGTGAGCGTTAGAGCTCTAACGACAAAATTCCAGCCGCCTGAAAATAGCAGGAGTTAAGAGCTTTCTGGCTAACGCCGGTTTATAAAGCTCTTAACTACTGTACCCTAAAGTACACTAACACCCATAAACTACCTATGTACCCCTAAACCGAGGTCCCCCCACATCGCCGCCACTCTATTTAAATTTTTAACCCCTAATCTGCCGACCGCCACCTACGTTATACTTATGTACCCCTAATCTGCTGCCCCTAACCCTGCCGACCCCTATATTATATTTCTTAACCCCTAACTTGCCCCCCACAACATCGCCGCAAGCTACTTAAAATAATTAACCCCTAATCTTCCGACCGCAAATCGCCGCCACCTACGTTATCCCTATGTACCCCTAATCTGCTACCCCTAAAATCGCCGACCCCTATATTATATTTATTAACCCCTAATCTGCCCCCCTCAACGTCGCCGACACCTGCCTACACTTATTAACCCCTAATCTGCCGAGCGGACCTGAGCGCTACTATAATAAAGTTATGAACCCCTAACCCGCCTCACTAACCCTATCATAAATAGTATTAACCCCTAATCTGCCCTCCCTAACATCGCCGACACCTAACTTCAATTATTAACCCCTAATCTGCCGACCGGAGCTCACCGCTATTCTAATAAATGTATTAACCCCTAAAGCTAAGTCTAACCCTAACACTAACACCCCCCTAAGTTAAATATAATTTTTATCTAACGAAATAAATTAACTCTTATTAAATAAATGATTCCTATTTAAAGCTAAATACTTACCTGTAAAATACATCCTAATATAGCTACAATATAAATTATAATTATATTATAGCTATTTTAGGATTAATATTTATTTTACAGGTAACTTTGTAATTATTTTAACCAGGTACAATAGCTATTAAATAGTTAAGAACTATTTAATAGTTACCTAGTTAAAATAATAACAAAATTACCTGTAAAATAAGTCCTAACCTAAGATATAATTAAACCTAACACTACCCTATCAATAAAATAATTAAATAAACTACCTACAATTACCTACAATTAACCTAACACTACACTATCAACAAATTAATTAAATACAATTCCTACAAATAAATACAATTAAATAAACTAGCTAAAGTACAAAAAATAAAAAAGATCTAAGTTACAGAAAATAAAAAAATATTTACAAACATAATAAAAATATTACAACAATTTTAAACTAATTACACCTACTCTAAGCCCCCTAATAAAATAACAAAGCCCCCCAAAATAAAAAATTCCCTACCCTATTCTAAATTAAAAAAGTTACAAGCTCTTTTACCTTACCAGCCCTGAACAGGGCCCTTTGCGGGGCATGCCCCAAGAATTTCAGCTCTTTTGCCTGTAAAAGAATAAATACAATACCCCCCCCCCAACATTACAACCCACCACCCACATACCCCTAATCTAACCCAAACCCCCCTTAAATAAACCTAACACTAAGTCCCTGAAGATCTTCCTACCTTGTCTTCACCATACCAGGTTCACCGATCCGTCCTGAAGAGCTCCTCCGATGTCCTGATCCAAGCCCAAGCGGGGGCTGAAGAGGTCCATGATCCGGTCAAAGTCTTCATCCAAGCGGGGCAGAAGAGGATCTTCCATCCGATTGAAGTCATCATCCAGGCGGCATCTTCTATGGTCTTCCATCCGGAGCGAAGCGGCAGGATCCTGAAGACCTCCAGCGTGGAACATCCATCCGGACCGACGACTGAACGACGAATGACTGTTCCTTTAAGGGATGTCATCCAAGATGGCGTCCCTCGAATTCCGATTGGCTGATAGGATTCTATCAGCCAATCGGAATTAAGGTATGAATTTTCTGATTGGCTGATGGAATCAGCCAATCAGAATCAAGTTCAATCCGATTGGCTGATCCAATCAGCCAATCAGATTGAGCTCGCATTCTATTGGCTGTTCCGATCAGCCAATAGAATGCGAGCTCAATCTGATTGGCTGATTGGATCAGCCAATCGGATTGAACTTGATTCTGATTGGCTGATTCCATCAGCCAATCAGAAAATTCATACCTTAATTCCGATTGGCTGATAAAATCCTATCAGCCAATCGGAATTCGAGGGACGCCATCTTGGATGACGTCCCTTAAAGGAACAGTCATTCGTCGTTCAGTCGTCGGTCCGGATGGATGTTCCGCGCTGGAGGTCTTCAGGATCCTGCCGCTTCGCTCCGGATGGAAGACCATAGAAGATGCCGCCTGGATGATGACTTCAATCGGATGGAAGATCCTCTTCTGCCCCGCTTGGATGAAGACTTTGACCGGATCATGGACCTCTTCAGCCCCCGCTTGGGCTTGGATCAGGACATCGGAGGAGCTCTTCAGGACGGATCGGTGAACCTGGTATGGTGAAGACAAGGTAGGAAGATCTTCAGGGGCTTAGTGTTAGGTTTATTTAAGGGGGGTTTGGGTTAGATTAGGGGTATGTGGGTGGTGGGTTGTAATGTTGGGGGGGGGGTATTGTATTTATTCTTTTACAGGCAAAAGAGCTGAAATTCTTGGGGCATGCCCCGCAAAGGGCCCTGTTCAGGGCTGGTAAGGTAAAAGAGCTTGTAACTTTTTTAATTTAGAATAGGGTAGGGAATTTTTTATTTTGGGGGGCTTTGTTATTTTATTAGGGGGCTTAGAGTAGGTGTAATTAATTTAAAATTGTTGTAATATTTTTATTATGTTTGTAAATATTTTTTTATTTTCTGTAACTTAGATCTTTTTTATTTTTTGTACTTTAGCTAGTTTATTTAATTGTATTTATTTGTAGGAATTGTATTTAATTAATTTATTGATAGTGTAGTGTTAGGTTAATTGTAGGTAATTGTAGGTAGTTTATTTAATTATTTTATTGATAGGGTAGTGTTAGGTTTAATTATATCTTAGGTTAGGACTTATTTTACAGGTAATTTTGTTATTATTTTAACTAGGTAACTATTAAATAGTTCTTAACTATTTAATAGCTATTGTACCTGGTTAAAATAATTACAAAGTTACCTGTAAAATAAATATTAATCCTAAAATAGCTATAATATAATTATAATTTATATTGTAGCTATATTAGGATGTATTTTACAGGTAAGTATTTAGCTTTAAATAGGAATAATTTATTTAATAAGAGTTAATTTATTTCGTTAGATAAAAATTATATTTAACTTAGGGGGGTGTTAGTGTTAGGGTTAGACTTAGCTTTAGGGGTTAATACATTTATTAGAATAGCGGTGAGCTCCGGTCGGCAGATTAGGGGTTAATAATTGAAGTTAGGTGTCGGCGATGTTAGGGAGGGCAGATTAGGGGTTAATACTATTTATGATAGGGTTAGTGAGGCGGATTAGGGGTTAATAACTTTATTATAGTAGCGCTCAGGTCCGCTCGGCAGATTAGGGGTTAATAAGTGTAGGCAGGTGTCGGCGACGTTGAGGGGGGCAGATTAGGGGTTAATAAATATAATATAGGGGTCGGCGATGTTAGGGCAGCAGATTAGGGGTACATAGGGATAACGTAGGTTGCGGCGGTTTACGGAGCGGCAGATTAGGGGTTTAAAAAAATATGCAGGGGTCAGCGATAGCGGGGGCGGCAGATTAGGGGTTAATAAGTGTAAGGTTAGGGGTGTTTAGACTCGGGGTACATGTTAGAGTGTTAGGTGCAGACGTAGGAAGTGTTTCCCCATAGGAAACAATGGGGCTGCGTTAGGAGCTGAACGCTGCTTTTTTGCAGGTGTTAGGTTTTTTTTCAGCTCAAACAGCCCCATTGTTTCCTATGGGGGAATCGTGCACGAGCACGTTTTTGAGGCCGGCCGCGTCCGTAAGCAACTCTGGTATCGAGAGTTGCATTTGCGGTAAAAATGCTCTACGCTCCTTTTTTGGAGCCTAACGCAGCATTTGATTAAACTCTCGATACCAGAGTTAAATTTATGGTGCGGCCAGAAAAAAGCCCGCGGAGCGTTAGCAGCCCTTTTACCGCCGAACTCCAAATCTAGGCCTAAGATTTTACAAGGATGTTTGGATCAATTAAATCCAAAATCATTGGCTTCAGAACATTGTTTCTCAAGGGTACAGAATAGGTTTCAAAGTGAGACCGCCTGTGAGAAGTTTCTTTCTCTCACGCATTCCAGTGAACCCAGTAAAGGCTCAGGCTTTCCTGAAGTGTGTTTCAGACCTGGAGTTAACTGGGGTAATTGTGCCAGTTCCTTTTCAGGAACGGGGTCTGGGGTTTTATTCAAATCTGTTCATTGTTCCAAAGAAGGAGAATTCTTTCAGACCAGTTATGGATCTAAAAATTTTGAATCGTTATGTAAGAATACCTACATTCAAAATGGTGACTATAAGGAATTATTCTGCCTTTTGTTCAGCAAGGGCATTATATGTCTACAATAGACTTTCAGGATGCATATCTTCATATTCCGATTCATCCAGATCACTATCAGTTCCTGAGATTCTCTTTTCTAGACAAGCATTACCAATTTGTTGCTCTTCCTTTTGGCCTAGCAACAGCTCCAAGGATCTTTTCAAAGGTTCTCGGTGCCCTACTCTCTGTAATCAGAGAGCGGGGTATTGCGGTGTTTCCTTATTTGGATGATATCTTGGTACTTGCTCAGTCTTTACGTTCTGCAGAATCTCACACAAATCAACTAGTGTTGTTTCTTCAAAGACATGGTTGGAGGATCAATTTACCAAAAAGTTCTGTGATTCCTCAGACAAGGGTAACCTTTTTTGGTTTCCAAATAGATTCAGTATCCATGACTTTGTCTCTAACAGACAAGAGACGTCTGAAATTGGTTGCAGCTTGTCAGAACCTTCAGTCTCAATCATTCCCTTCAGTAGCTATGTGCATGGAGGTTTTAGATCTCATGACTGCAGCATCGGACGCGATCCCCTTTGCTCGTTTTCACATGAGAACTCTTCAGCTTTGTATGCTGAACCAATGGTGCAGGGATTATACAAAGATATCACAATTAATATACTTAAATCCCAATGTTCGACTATCTCTGACTCGGTGGTTAGATCCCCATCATTTAGTTCAATCGGCCTCTTTTGTTCATCCAGCCTGGACTGTGATCACAACAGATGCAAGTCTTTCAGGTTGGGGAGCTGTCTGGGAATCTATGACAGTGCAGGGGGTTTGGAAATCTCAAGAGGCGAGATTAACAATCAATATTTTGGAACTCCGTCTGATTCTCAGAGCTCTTCAGTTTTGGCTTCTTCTGAAGAGAGAACCGTTTATTTGTTTTCAGACAGACAATGTCACAACTGTGGCGTATGTCAATCATCAAGGTGGGACTCACAGTTCTCAAGCTATGAAAGAAGTATCTCGGATACTTGCATGGGCCGAATCCAGCTCCTGTCTAATTTCTGCGGTCCATATCCCAGGTATAGACAATTGGGAAGCGGATTATCTCAGTCGCCAGACTTTACATCTGGGAGAGTGGTCTCTTCACCCAGATGTGTTTTTTCAGATTGTTCAGATGTGGGGGCTTCCAGAAATAGATCTGATGGCTTCTCATCTAAACAGGAAACTTCCCAGGTATCTGTCCAGGTCCAGGGATCCTCAGGCAGAAGCAGTGGATGCGTTGACACTTCCTTGGAGTTATCAACCTGCTTATATCTTTCCACTTCTAGTTCTTCTTCCAAAATCATAATGGAGCGTTTGTTTGTATTGCTGGTGGCTTCAGAATGGCCACACAGGTTTTGGTATGCAGATCTTGTTCGGATGTCCAGTTGCCAACCTTGGCCACTTCCGTTAAGGCCAGACCTTCTATCTCAAGGCCCATTTTTCCATCAGGATCTCAAATCATTAAATTTGAAGGTATGAAAATTGAACGCTTAGTGCTTAGTCATAGAGGTTTCTCTGACTCAGTGATTAATACTATGTTTCAGGCTCGTAAATCTGTGTCTAGAAAGATTTATTACCGAGTTGGGAAGACTTACATTTCATGGTGTTCTTCTCATAAATTCTCTTGGCATTCTTTTAGAATTCCTAGAATTTAACAGTTTCTTCAGGATGGTTTAGATAAGGGTTTGTCTTCAAGTTCATTGAAAGGACAAATCTCTGCTCTTTCTGTTCTGTTCCACAGAAAAATTGCTAATCTTCCTGATATTCATTGTTTTGTACAGGCTTCGTATCAAGCCTGTCATTAAGTCAATCTCTCCTCCTTGGAGTCTTAATTTGGTTTTGAGGGCTTTACAGGCTCCTCCGTTTGAGCCTAAGCATTCTCTGGACATTAAATTACTTTCTTGGAAAGTATTGTTCCTTTTGGCCATCTCTTCTGCTAAATTATCTGCTCTTTCTTGTGAGTCTCCTTTTCTGATTTTTCATCAGGATAAGGCAGTTTTGCATACTTCTGGGGATCTATGACAGCGCAGGGGGTTTGTAAATCTCAAGAGTAGTGATGTTGCGAACCTTAAAATTTGACTTCAAAAGGCAGGCGAACTTTAAAACCCACAAGGACTCTTTCTGGCCACAATAGTGATGGAAAAGTTGTTTCAAGGGGACTAACACCTGGACTGTGGCATGCTGGATTGGGGATCCATGGCAAAACTCCCACGGAAAATTACATAGTTGATGCAGAGTCTGGTTTTAAGCCATAAAGTGCCTTAATCACCTAACATTCCTAAATTTTTTTTTAATAACGTGCTTTAAAACATCAGGTATGATATAGTATCGATCAGGAAGTGTAAGGGTTATGCCCGCTTCACAGTGACAGACCAAACTCCCCGTGTAACGCACCGCAAACAACTGCAAACAGTCCATTTGCACCACCACGAGTTAGATAGATTTGATAGCTAGATACATAGATTACATAGATCAATAGATGCAATATACATATGATAGATACAAATTACATAGATCAATAGATGCAATATACATTTGATGATAGATACGAATTACATAGATCAATCTATGCAATATACATTTGCTAGATACGAATTACATAAATCAAAAGATGCAATATACATTTGATAGATACGAATTACATAGATCAATAGATGCAATTTATATTTGATAGATACGATTGATAGTTAGATAGATTTGATAGATAAATAGATAGATTTGATAGATATATGATTTCCCTGACAGAGTATAACAATAAGACATGCGGTCTGGGACCCGTGGTGTGTTAAGTAGTATTATTCTTAGCAGTTTACTACCTGTTACTCCCCCTATCGGGGGAGGTCTATATTGGCTGTATTTTTGGAACAGGCAGATGGAAGAAGATGATTGGTCTGTCCTCCTACTTCAAATTTGGCCTAAACACAAGTGGCTGTCTCAAAACAGTCCGGCCACGAGATAGATAGATTTGATAGATAGATATACATAGATTGATAGTTAGATAGAATCGATAGAAGATAAATAGATAGATTTCATAGATATATAATTACCCTGACAAAGTATAATAATAAAACATGCGGTCTGGGACCCATGGTAACTAGGTTGTGTTAAGTAGCACTATTCTTAGCACTTTAATCCCTGTTACTCCCCATATTGGGGGAGGTGTATATGGCCTGCATGATTACCCTGACAAAATATAATAATAAGACATGCGGTCTGGGACCCATGGTAACTAGGTTGTGATAAGTAATACTATTCTTAGCACTTTAATCCCTGTTACTCCCCCTATCGGGGGAGGTCTATATGGCATGCATGATTACCCTGACAAAATATAATAATAAGAAATGCTGTCTGGGACCCATGGTAACTAGGTTGTGTTTTAAGTAGTACTATTTTTAGCATTTTAATACCTGTAACTCCCCCTATCGGGGGAGGTCTATACGGCCTGCCTGATTACCCTCACCAAATATAAACACAAGACATGCTGTCTGGGACCCATGGTAACTAGGTTGTGTTTATATTAGTACTATTCTTAGCACTTTAATCCCTTTTACTCCCCCTATCGGGGGAGGTCTATACGGCCTTTCCTGATTACCCTCACCAAATATAACAACAAGACATGCGGTCTGGGACCCATGTTAACTAGGTTGTGTTTATATTAGTACTATTCTTAGCACTTTAATCCCTTTTACTCCCCCTATCGGGGGAGGTCTTACGGCCTGCCTGATTACCCTCACCAAATATAACAACAAGACATGCGGTCTGGGACCCATGGTAACTAGGTTGTGTTAAGTAATACTGTTCTTATTAGTTTAATACCTGTCACTCACCCTATCGGGGGAGGTCTATATGGCCTGCATGATTACCCTGACAAAATATAATAATAAGACATGCGGTCTGGGACCCATGGTAACTAGGTTGTGTTTATATTAGTACTATTCTTAGCACTTTAATCCCTTTTACTCCCCCTATCGGGGGAGGTCTATACGGCCTTTCCTGATTACCCTGACCAAATATAACAACAAGACATGTGGTCTGGGACCCATGGAAACTAGGTTGTGTTTATATTAGTACTATTCTTAGCACTTTAATCCCTTTTACTCCCCCTATCGGGGGAGGTCTATACGGCCTGCCTGATTACCCTCACCAAATATAACAACAAGACATGCGGTCTGGGACCCATGGTAACTAGGTTGTGTTAAGTAGTACTGTTCTTATTAGTTTAATACCTGTTACTCACCCTATCGGTGGAGGTCTATATGGCCTGCATGATTACCCTGACAAAATATAATAATAAGACATGCGGTCTGGGACCCATGGTAACTAGGTTGTGTTAAGTAGTACTATTCTTAGCACTTTTATCCCTGTTACTCCCCCTATCGGGGGAGGTGTATATGGCCTGCATGATTACCCTGACAAAATATAATAATAAGACATGCGGTCTGGGACCCATGGTAACTAGGTTGTGTTAAGTAGTACTATTCTTAGCACTTTAATCCCTGTTACTCCTCCTATCGGGGGAGGTCTATATGGCCTGCCTGATTACCCTGACAAAATATAATAATAAGACATGCTGTCTGTGACTCATGGTAACTAGGTTGTGTTTTAAGTAGTACTATTTTTAGCACTTTAATACCTGTAACTCCCCCTATCGGGGGAGGTCTATACGGCCTGCCTGATTACCCTCACCAAATATAAAAACAAGACATGCTGTCTGGGACCCATGGTAACTAGGTTGTGTTTATATTAGTACTATTCTTAGCACTTTAATCCCTTTTACTCCCCCTATCGGGGGAGGTCTATACGGCCTTTCCTGATTACCCTCACCAAATATAACAACAAGACATGCGGTCTGGGACCCATGTTAACTAGGTTGTGTTTATATTAGTACTATTCTTAGCACTTTAATCCCTTTTACTCCCCCTATCGGGGGAGGTCTTACGGCCTGCCTGATTACCCTCACCAAATATAACAACAAGACATGCGGTCTGGGACCCATGGTAACTAGGTTGTGTTAAGTAGTACTGTTCTTATTAGTTTAATACCTGTTACTCACCCTATGGGGGGAGGTCTATATGGCCTGCATGATTACCCTGACAAAATATAATAATAAGACATGCGGTCTGGGACCCATGGTAACTAGGTTGTGTTTATATTAGTACTATTCTTAGCACTTTAATCCCTTTTACTCCCCCTATCGGGGGAGGTCTATACGGCCTTTCCTGATTACCCTGACCAAATATAACAACAAGACATGTGGTCTGGGACCCATGGTAACTAGGTTGTGTTTATATTAGTACTATTCTTAGCACTTTAATCCCTTTTACTCCCCCTATCGGGGGAGGTCTATACGGCCTGCCTGATTACACTCACCAAATATAACAACAAGACATGCGGTCTGGAACCCATGGTAACTAGGTTGTGTTAAGTAGTACTGTTCTTATTAGTTTAATACCTGTTACTCACCCTATCGGTGGAGGTCTATATGGCCTGCATGATTACCCTGACAAAATATAATAATAAGACATGCGGTCTGGGACCCATGGTAACTAGGTTGTGTTAAGTAGTACTATTCTTAGCACTTTTATCCCTGTTACTCCCCCTAACGGGGGAGGTGTATATGGCCTGCATGATTACCCTGACAAAATATAATAATAAGACATGCGGTCTGGGACCCATGGTAACTAGGTTGTGTTAAGTAGTACTATTCTTAGCACTTTAATCCCTGTTACTCCTCCTATCGGGGGAGGTCTATATGGCCTGCCTGATTACCCTGACAAAATATAATAATAAGACATGCTGTCTGTGACTCATGGTAACTAGGTTGTGTTTTAAGTAGTACTATTCTAAGCACTTTAATCCCTGTAACTCCCCCTATCGGGGGAGGTCTATACGGCCTGCCTGATTACCCTCACCAAATATAATAACAAGACATGCGGTCTGGGAACCATGGTAACTAGGTTGTGTTTATATTAGTACTATTCTTAGCACTTTAATCCCTTTTACTCCCCCTATCGGGGGAGGTCTATACGGCCTGCCTGATTACCCTCACCAAATATAACAACAAGACATGCGGTCTGGGACCCATGGTAACTAGGTTGTGTTAAGTAGTACTGTTCTTATTAGTTTAATACCTGTTACTCACCCTATGGGGGGAGGTCTATATGGCCTGCATGATTACCCTGACAAAATATAATAATAAGACATGCGGTCTGGGACCCATGGTAACTAGGTTGTGTTTATATTAGTACTATTCTTAGCACTTTAATCCCTTTTACTCCCCCCTATCGGGGGAGGTATATACTGCCTGCCTGATTACCCTCACCAAATATAACAACAAGACATGCGGTCTGGGACCCATAGTAACTAGGTTGTGTTAAGTAGTACTGTTCTTATTAGTTTAATAACTGTTACTCACCCTATGGGGGGAGGTCTATATGGCCTGCATGATTACCCTGACAAAATATAATAATAAGAAATGCTGTCTGGGACCCATGGTAACTAGGTTGTGTTTTAAGTAGTACTATTTTTAGCATTTTAATACCTGTAACTCCCCCTATCGGGGGAGGTCTATACGGCCTGCCTGATTACCCTCACCAAATATAAACACAAGACATGCTGTCTGGGACCCATGGTAACTAGGTTGTGTTTATATTAGTACTATTCTTAGCACTTTAATCCCTTTTACTCCCCCTATCGGGGGAGGTCTATACGGCCTTTCCTGATTACCCTCACCAAATATAACAACAAGACATGCGGTCTGGGACCCATGTTAACTAGGTTGTGTTTATATTAGTACTATTCTTAGCACTTTAATCCCTTTTACTCCCCCTATCGGGGGAGGTCTTACGGCCTGCCTGATTACCCTCACCAAATATAACAACAAGACATGCGGTCTGGGACCCATGGTAACTAGGTTGTGTTAAGTAGTACTGTTCTTATTAGTTTAATACCTGTTACTCACCCTATGGGGGGAGGTCTATATGGCCTGCATGATTACCCTGACAAAATATAATAATAAGACATGCGGTCTGGGACCCATGGTAACTAGGTTGTGTTTATATTAGTACTATTCTTAGCACTTTAATCCCTTTTACTCCCCCTATCGGGGGAGGTCTATACGGCCTTTCCTGATTACCCTGACCAAATATAACAACAAGACATGTGGTCTGGGACCCATGGAAACTAGGTTGTGTTTATATTAGTACTATTCTTAGCACTTTAATCCCTTTTACTCCCCCTATCGGGGGAGGTCTATACGGCCTGCCTGATTACACTCACCAAATATAACAACAAGACATGCGGTCTGGAACCCATGGTAACTAGGTTGTGTTAAGTAGTACTGTTCTTATTAGTTTAATACCTGTTACTCACCCTATCGGTGGAGGTCTATATGGCCTGCATGATTACCCTGACAAAATATAATAATAAGACATGCGGTCTGGGACCCATGGTAACTAGGTTGTGTTAAGTAGTACTATTCTTAGCACTTTTATCCCTGTTACTCCCCCTATCGGGGGAGGTGTATATGGCCTGCATGATTACCCTGACAAAATATAATAATAAGACATGCGGTCTGGGACCCATGGTAACTAGGTTGTGTTAAGTAGTACTATTCTTAGCACTTTAATCCCTGTTACTCCTCCTATCGGGGGAGGTCTATATGGCCTGCCTGATTACCCTGACAAAATATAATAATAAGACATGCTGTCTGTGACTCATGGTAACTAGGTTGTGTTTTAAGTAGTACTATTTTTAGCACTTTAATACCTGTAACTCCCCCTATCGGGGGAGGTCTATACGGCCTGCCTGATTACCCTCACCAAATATAAAAACAAGACATGCTGTCTGGGACCCATGGTAACTAGGTTGTGTTTATATTAGTACTATTCTTAGCACTTTAATCCATTTTACTCCCCCTATCGGGGGAGGTCTATACGGCCTTTCCTGATTACCCTCACCAAATATAACAACAAGACATGCGGTCTGGGACCCATGTTAACTAGGTTGTGTTTATATTAGTACTATTCTTAGCACTTTAATCCCTTTTACTCCCCCTATCGGGGGAGGTCTTACGGCCTGCCTGATTACCCTCACCAAATATAACAACAAGACATGCGGTCTGGGACCCATGGTAACTAGGTTGTGTTAAGTAGTACTGTTCTTATTAGTTTAATACCTGTTACTCACCCTATGGGGGGAGGTCTATATGGCCTGCATGATTACCCTGACAAAATATAATAATAAGACATGCGGTCTGGGACCCATGGTAACTAGGTTGTGTTTATATTAGTACTATTCTTAGCACTTTAATCCCTTTTACTCCCCCTATCGGGGGAGGTCTATACGGCCTTTCCTGATTACCCTGACCAAATATAACAACAAGACATGTGGTCTGGGACCCATGGTAACTAGGTTGTGTTTATATTAGTACTATTCTTAGCACTTTAATCCCTTTTACTCCCCCTATCGGGGGAGGTCTATACGGCCTGCCTGATTACACTCACCAAATATAACAACAAGACATGCGGTCTGGGACCCATGGTAACTAGGTTGTGTTAAGTAGTACTGTTCTTATTAGTTTAATACCTGTTACTCACCCTATGGGGGGAGGTCTATATGGCCTGCATGATTACCCTGACAAAATATAATAATAAGACATGCGGTCTGGGACCCATGGTAACTAGGTTGTGTTTATATTAGTACTATTCTTAGCACTTTAATCCCTTTTACTCCCCCCTATCGGGGGAGGTATATACTGCCTGCCTGATTACCCTCACCAAATATAACAACAAGACATGCGGTCTGGGACCCATAGTAACTAGGTTGTGTTAAGTAGTACTGTTCTTATTAGTTTAATAACTGTTACTCACCCTATGGGGGGAGGTCTATATGGCCTGCATGATTACCCTGACAAAATATAATAATAAGACATGCGGGCTGGGACCCATGGTAACTAGGTTGTGTTTATATTAGTACTATTCTTAGCACTTTAATCCCTTTTACTCCCCCTATCGGGGGAGGTCTATACGGCCTTTCCTGATTACCCTCACCAAATATAACAACAAGACATGCAGTCTGGGACCCATGTTAACTAGGTTGTGTTTATATTAGTACTATTCTTAGCACTTTAATCCCTTTTACTCCCCCTATCGGGGAGGTTTATATGGCCTGCCTGATTACCCTCACCAAATATAACAACAAGACATGCGGTTTGGGACCTATGGTAACTAGGTTGTGTTAAGTAGTACTGTTCTTATTAGTTTAATACCTGTTACTCACCCTATGGGGGGAGGTCTATATGGCCTGCATGATTACCCTGACAAAATATAATAATAAGACATGCGGTCTGGGACCCATGGTAACTAGGTTGTGTTTATATTAGTACTATTCTTAGCACTTTAATCCCTTTTACTCCCCCTATCGGGGGAGGTCTATACGGCCTTTCCTGATTACCCTCACCAAATATAACAACAAGACATGCGGTCTGGGACCCATGTTAACTAGGTTGTGTTTATATTAGTACTATTCTTAGCACTTTAATCCCTTTTACTCCCCCTATCGGGGGAGGTCTATACGGCCTGCCTGATTACACTCACCAAATATAACAACAAGACATGCGGTCTGGAACCCATGGTAACTAGGTTGTGTTAAGTAGTACTATTCTTAGCACTTTAATCCCTTTTACTCCCCCTATCGGGGGAGGTGTATATTGCCTGCATGATTACCCTGACAAAATATAATAATAAGACATGCGGTCTGGGACCCATGGTAACTAGGTTGTGTTAAGTAGTACTATTCTTAGCACTTTAATCCCTGTTACTCCCCCTATCGGGGGAGGTGTATATGGCCTGCATGATTACCCTGACAAAATATAATAATAAGACATGCGGTCTGGGACCCATGGTAACTAGGTTGTGTTAAGTAGTACTATTCTTAGCACTTTAATCCCTGTTACATCCCCTATCGGGGGAGGTCTATATGGCCTGCCTGATTACCCTGACAAAATATAATAATAAGACATGCTGTCTGTGACTCATTGTAGCTAGGTTGTGTTTATATTAGTACTATTCTTAGCACTTTAATCCCTTTTACTCCCCCTATCGGGGAGGTCTATATGGCCTGCCTGATTACCCTCACCAAATATAACAACAAGACATGCGGTTTGGGACCCATGGTAACTAGGTTGTGTTAAGTAGTACTGTTCTTATTAGTTTAATACCTGTTACTCACCCTATGGGGGGAGGTCTATATGGCCTGCATGATTACCCTGACAAAATATAATAATAAGACATGCGGTCTGGGACCCATGGTAACTAGGTTGTGTTTATATTAGTACTATTCTTAGCACTTTAATCCCTTTTACTCCCCCTATCGGGGGAGGTCTATACGGCCTTTCCTGATTACCCTCACCAAATATAACAACAAGACATGCGGTCTGGGACCCATGTTAACTAGGTTGTGTTTATATTAGTATTATTCTTAGCACTTTAATCCCTTTTACTCCCCCTATCGAGGGAGGTCTATACGGCCTGCCTGATTACACTCACCAAATATAACAACAAGACATGCGGTCTGGAACCCATGGTAACTAGGTTGTGTTAAGTAGTACTATTCTTAGCACTTTAATCCCTTTTACTCCCCCTATCGGGGGAGGTGTATATTGCCTGCATGATTACCCTGACAAAATATAATAATAAGACATGCGGTCTGGGACCCATGGTAACTAGGTTGTGTTAAGTAGTACTATTCTTAGCACTTTAATCCCTGTTACTCCCCCGATAGGGGGAGGTGTATATGGCCTGCATGATTACCCTGACAAAATATAATAATAAGACATGCGGTCTGGGACCCATGGTAACTAGGTTGTGTTAAGTAGTACTATTCTTAGCACTTTAATCCCTGTTACATCCCCTATCGGGGGAGGTCTATATGGCCTGCCTGATTACCCTGACAAAATATAATAATAAGACATGCTGTCTGTGACTCATAGTAGCTAGGTTGTGTTTTAAGTAGTACTATTCTTAGCACTTTAATCCCTGTAACTCCCCCTATCGTGTGAGGTCTATACGGCCTTCCTGATTACCCTCACCAAATATAACAACAAGACATGCGGTCTGGGACCCATGGTAACTAGGTTGTGTTTATATTAGTACTATTCTTAGCACTTTAATCCCTTTTACTCCCCCTATCGGGGGAGGTCTATACGGACTGCCTGATTACCTTCACCAAATATAACAACAAGACATGCGGTCTGTGACCCATGGTAACTAGGTTGTGTTAAGAAGTACTGTTCTAATTATTTTAATCCCTGTTACTATCCCTATCGGGGGAGGTCTATACGGCCTTTCCTGATTACCCTCACCAAATATAACAACAAGACATGCAGTCTGGGACCCATGTTAACTAGGTTGTGTTTATATTAGTACTATTCTTAGCACTTTAATCCCTTTTACTCCCCCTATCGGGGAGGTCTATATGGCCTGAATGATTACCCTCACCAAATATAACAACAAGACATGCGGTCTGGGACCCATGGTAACTAGGTTGTGTTAAGTAGTACTGTTCTTATTAGTTTAATACCTGTTACTCACCCTATGGGGGGAGGTCTATATGGCCTGCATGATTACCCTGACAAAATATAATAATAAGACATGCGGTCTGGGACCCATGGTAACTAGGTTGTGTTTATATTAGTACTATTCTTAGCACTTTAATCCCTTTTACTCCCCCTATCGGGGGAGGTCTATACGGCCTTTCCTGATTACCCTCACCAAATATAACAACAAGACATGCGGTCTGGGACCCATGTTAACTAGGTTGTGTTTATATTAGTACTATTCTTAGCACTTTAATCCCTTTTACTCCCCCTATATTAGTACTATTCTTAGCACTTTAATCCCATTTACTCCCCCTATCGGGGGAGGTCTATACGGCCTTTCCTGATTACCCTCACCAAATATAACAACAAGACATGCGGTCTGGGACCCATGTTAACTAGGTTGTGTTTATATTAGTATTATTCTTAGCACTTTAATCCCTTTTACTCCCCCTATCGAGGGAGGTCTATACGGCCTGCCTGATTACACTCACCAAATATAACAACAAGACATGCGGTCTGGAACCCATGGTAACTAGGTTGTGTTAAGTAGTACTATTCTTAGCACTTTAATCCCTTTTACTCCCCCTATCGGGGGAGGTGTATATTGCCTGCATGATTACCCTGACAAAATATAATAATAAGACATGCGGTCTGGGACCCATGGTAACTAGGTTGTGTTAAGTAGTACTATTCTTAGCACTTTAATCCCTGTTACTCCCCCTATAGGGGGAGGTGTATATGGCCTGCATGATTACCCTGACAAAATATAATAATAAGACATGCGGTCTGGGACCCATGGTAACTAGGTTGTGTTAAGTAGTACTATTCTTAGCACTTTAATCCCTGTTACATCCCCTATCGGGGGAGGTCTATATGGCCTGCCTGATTACCCTGACAAAATATAATAATAAGACATGCTGTCTGTGACACATAGTAGCTAGGTTGTGTTTTAAGTAGTACTATTCTTAGCACTTTAATCCCTGTAACTCCCCCTTTCGTGTGAGGTCTATACGGCCTTCCTGATTACCCTCACCAAATATAACAACAAGACATGCGGTCTGGGACCCATGGTAACTAGGTTGTGTTTATATTAGTACTATTCTTAGCACTTTAATCCCTTTTACTCCCCCTATCGGGGGAGGTCTATACGGACTGCCTGATTACCCTCACCAAATATAACAACAAGACATGCGGTCTGTGACCCATGGTAACTAGGTTGTGTTAAGAAGTACTGTTCTAATTATTTTAATCCCTGTTACTATCCCTATCGGGGGAGGTCTATACGGCCTTTCCTGATTACCCTCACCAAATATAACAACAAGACATGCAGTCTGGGACCCATGTTAACTAGGTTGTGTTTATATTAGTACTATTCTTAGCACTTTAATCCCTTTTACTCCCCCTATCGGGGAGGTCTATATGGCCTGAATGATTACCCTCACCAAATATAACAACAAGACATGCGGTCTGGGACCCATGGTAACTAGGTTGTGTTAAGTAGTACTGTTCTTATTAGTTTAATACCTGTTACTCACCCTATGGGGGGAGGTCTATATGGCCTGCATGATTACCCTGACAAAATATAATAATAAGACATGCGGTCTGGGACCCATGGTAACTAGGTTGTGTTTATATTAGTACTATTCTTAGCACTTTAATCCCTTTTACTCCCCCTATCGGGGGAGGTCTATACGGCCTTTCCTGATTACCCTCACCAAATATAACAACAAGACATGCGGTCTGGGACCCATGTTAACTAGGTTGTGTTTATATTAGTACTATTCTTAGCACTTTAATCCCTTTTACTCCCCCTATCGGGGGAGGTCTATATGGCCTGCCTGATTACACTCACCAAATATAACAACAAGACATGCGGTCTGGAACCCATGGTGACTAGGTTGTGTTAAGTAGTACTATTCTTAGCACTTTAATCCCTGTTACTCCCCCTATCGGGGGAGGTGTATATTGCCTGCATGATTACCCTGACAAAATATAATAATAAGACATGCGGTCTGGAACCCATGGTAACTAGGTTGTGTTAAGTAGTACTATTCTTAGCACTTTAATCCCTGTTACTCCCCCTATCGGGGGAGGTGTATATGGCCTGCATGATTACCCTGACAAAATATAATAATAAGACATGCGGTCTGGGACCCATGGTAACTAGGTTGTGTTAAGTAGTACTATTCTTAGCACTTTAATCCCTGTTACATCCCCTATCGGGGGAGGTCTATATGGCCTGCCTGATTACCCTGACAAAATATAATAATAAGACATGCTGTCTGTGACACATGGTAACTAGGTTGTGTTTTAAGTAGTACTATTCTTAGCACTTTAATCCCTGTAACTCCCCCTATCGGGTGAGGTCTATACGACCTGCATGATTACCTTCACCAAATATAACAACAAGACATGCGGTCTGGGACCCATGGTAACTAGGTTGTGTTTATATTAGTACTATTCTTAGCACTTTAATCCCTTTTACTCCCCCTATCGGGGGAGGTCTATACGGCCTTTCCTGATTACCCTCACCAAATATAACAACAAGACATGCGGTCTGGGACCCATGTTAACTAGGTTGTGTTTATATTAGTACTATTCTTAGCACTTTAATCCCTTTTACTCCCCCTATTGGGGGAGGTCTATACGGCCTGCCTGATTACACTCACCAAATATAACAACAAGACATGCGGTCTGGAACCCATGGTAACTAGGTTGTGTTAAGTAGTACTATTCTTAGCACTTTAATCCCTTTTACTCCCCCTATCGGGGGAGGTGTATATTGCCTGCATGATTACCCTGACAAAATATAATAATAAGACATGCGGTCTGGGACCCATGTTAACTAGGTTGTGTTTATATTAGTACTATTCTTAGCACTTTAATCCCTTTTACTCCCCCTATCGGGGGAGGTCTTACGGCCTGCCTGATTACCCTCACCAAATATAACAACAAGACATGCGGTCTGGGACCCATGGTAACTAGGTTGTGTTAAGTAGTACTGTTCTTATTAGTTTAATACCTGTTACTCACCCTATGGGGGGAGGTCTATATGGCCTGCATGATTACCCTGACAAAATATAATAATAAGACATGCGGTCTGGGACCCATGGTAACTAGGTTGTGTTTATATTAGTACTATTCTTAGCACTTTAATCCCTTTTACTCCCCCTATCGGGGGAGGTCTATACGGCCTTTCCTGATTACCCTGACCAAATATAACAACAAGACATGTGGTCTGGGACCCATGGTAACTAGGTTGTGTTTATATTAGTACTATTCTTAGCACTTTAATCCCTTTTACTCCCCCTATCGGGGGAGGTCTATACGGCCTGCCTGATTACACTCACCAAATATAACAACAAGACATGCGGTCTGGAACCCATGGTAACTAGGTTGTGTTAAGTAGTACTGTTCTTATTAGTTTAATACCTGTTACTCACCCTATCGGTGGAGGTCTATATGGCCTGCATGATTACCCTGACAAAATATAATAATAAGACATGCGGTCTGGGACCCATGGTAACTAGGTTGTGTTAAGTAGTACTATTCTTAGCACTTTTATCCCTGTTACTCCCCCTATCGGGGGAGGTGTATATGGCCTGCATGATTACCCTGACAAAATATAATAATAAGACATGCGGTCTGGGACCCATGGTAACTAGGTTGTGTTAAGTAGTACTATTCTTAGCACTTTAATCCCTGTTACTCCTCCTATCGGGGGAGGTCTATATGGCCTGCCTGATTACCCTGACAAAATATAATAATAAGACATGCTGTCTGTGACTCATGGTAACTAGGTTGTGTTTTAAGTAGTACTATTCTAAGCACTTTAATCCCTGTAACTCCCCCTATCGGGGGAGGTCTATACTGCCTGCCTGATTACCCTCACCAAATATAATAACAAGACATGCGGTCTGGGACCCATGGTAACTAGGTTGTGTTAAGTAGTACTGTTCTTATTAGTTTAATACCTGTTACTCACCCTATGGGGGGAGGTCTATATGGCCTGCATGATTACCCTGACAAAATATAATAATAAGACATGCGGTCTGGGACCCATGGTAACTAGGTTGTGTTTATATTAGTACTATTCTTAGCACTTTAATCCCTTTTACTCCCCCTATATTAGTACTATTCTTAGCACTTTAATCCCTTTTACTCCCCCTATCGGGGGAGGTCTATACGGCCTTTCCTGATTACCCTCACCAAATATAACAACAAGACATGCGGTCTGGGACCCATGTTAACTAGGTTGTGTTTATATTAGTATTATTCTTAGCACTTTAATCCCTTTTACTCCCCCTATCGAGGGAGGTCTATACGGCCTGCCTGATTACACTCACCAAATATAACAACAAGACATGCGGTCTGGAACCCATGGTAACTAGGTTGTGTTAAGTAGTACTATTCTTAGCACTTTAATCCCTTTTACTCCCCCTATCGGGGGAGGTGTATATTGCCTGCATGATTACCCTGACAAAATATAATAATAAGACATGCGGTCTGGGACCCATGGTAACTAGGTTGTGTTAAGTAGTACTATTCTTAGCACTTTAATCCCTGTTACTCCCCCTATAGGGGGAGGTGTATATGGCCTGCATGATTACCCTGACAAAATATAATAATAAGACATGCGGTCTGGGACCCATGGTAACTAGGTTGTGTTAAGTAGTACTATTCTTAGCACTTTAATCCCTGTTACATCCCCTATCGGGGGAGGTCTATATGGCCTGCCTGATTACCCTGACAAAATATAATAATAAGACATGCTGTCTGTGACTCATAGTAGCTAGGTTGTGTTTTAAGTAGTACTATTCTTAGCACTTTAATCCCTGTAACTCCCCCTATCGTGTGAGGTCTATACGGCCTTCCTGATTACCCTCACCAAATATAACAACAAGACATGCGGTCTGGGACCCATGGTAACTAGGTTGTGTTTATATTAGTACTATTCTTAGCACTTTAATCCCTTTTACTCCCCCTATCGGGGGAGGTCTATACGGACTGCCTGATTACCCTCACCAAATATAACAACAAGACATGCGGTCTGTGACCCATGGTAACTAGGTTGTGTTAAGAAGTACTGTTCTAATTATTTTAATCCCTGTTACTATCCCTATCAGGGGAGGTCTATACGGCCTTTCCTGATTACCCTCACCAAATATAACAACAAGACATGCAGTCTGGGACCCATGTTAACTAGGTTGTGTTTATATTAGTACTATTCTTAGCACTTTAATCCCTTTTACTCCCCCTATCGGGGAGGTCTATATGGCCTGAATGATTACCCTCACCAAATATAACAACAAGACATGCGGTCTGGGACCCATGGTAACTAGGTTGTGTTAAGTAGTACTGTTCTTATTAGTTTAATACCTGTTACTCACCCTATGGGGGGAGGTCTATATGGCCTGCATGATTACCCTGACAAAATATAATAATAAGACATGCGGTCTGGGACCCATGGTAACTAGGTTGTGTTTATATTAGTACTATTCTTAGCACTTTAATCCCTTTTACTCCCCCTATCGGGGGAGGTCTATACGGCCTTTCCTGATTACCCTCACCAAATATAACAACAAGACATGCGGTCTGGGACCCATGTTAACTAGGTTGTGTTTATATTAGTACTATTCTTAGCACTTTAATCCCTTTTACTCCCCCTATCGGGGGAGGTCTATATGGCCTGCCTGATTACACTCACCAAATATAACAACAAGACATGCGGTCTGGAACCCATGGTGACTAGGTTGTGTTAAGTAGTACTATTCTTAGCACTTTAATCCCTGTTACTCCCCCTATCGGGGGAGGTGTATATTGCCTGCTTGATTACCCTGACAAAATATAATAATAAGACATGCGGTCTGGAACCCATGGTAACTAGGTTGTGTTAAGTAGTACTATTCTTAGCACTTTAATCCCTGTTACTCCCCCTATCGGGGGAGGTGTATATGGCCTGCATGATTACCCTGACAAAATATAATAATAAGACATGCGGTCTGGGACCCATGGTAACTAGGTTGTGTTAAGTAGTACTATTCTTAGCACTTTAATCCCTGTTACATCCCCCTATCGGGGGAGGTCTATATGGCCTGCCTGATTACCCTGACAAAATATAATAATAAGACATGCTGTCTGTGACACATGGTAACTAGGTTGTGTTTTAAGTAGTATTATTCTTAGCACTTTAATCCCTGTAACTCCCCCTATCGGGTGAGGTCTATACAGCCTGCCTGATTACCTTCACCAAATATAACAACAAGACATGCGGTCTGGGACCCATGGTAACTAGGTTGTGTTTATATTAGTACTATTCTTAGCACTTTAATCCCTTTTACTCCCCCTATCGGGGGAGGTCTATACGGCCTTTCCTGATTACCCTCACCAAATATAACAACAAGACATGCGGTCTGGGACCCATGTTAACTAGGTTGTGTTTATATTAGTACTATTCTTAGCACTTTAATCCCTTTTACTCCCCCTATCGGGGGAGGTCTATACGGCCTGCCTGATTACACTCACCAAATATAACAACAAGACATGCGGTCTGGAACCCATGGTAACTAGGTTGTGTTAAGTAGTACTATTCTTAGCACTTTAATCCCTGTTACTCCCCCTATCGGGGGAGGTGTATATGGCCTGCATGATTACCCTGACAAAATATAATAATAAGACATGCGGTCTGGGACCCATGTTAACTAGGTTGTGTTTATATTAGTACTATTCTTAGCACTTTAATCCCTTTTACTCCCCCTATCGGGGGAGGTCTTACGGCCTGCCTGATTACCCTCACCAAATATAACAACAAGACATGCGGTCTGGGACCCATGGTAACTAGGTTGTGTTAAGTAGTACTGTTCTTATTAGTTTAATACCTGTTACTCACCCTATCGGGGGAGGTCTATATGGCCTGCATGATTACCCTGACAAAATATAATAATAAGACATGCGGTCTGGGACCCATGGTAACTAGGTTGTGTTTATATTAGTACTATTCTTAGCACTTTAATCCCTTTTACTCCCCCTATCGGGGGAGGTCTATACGGCCTTTCCTGATTACCCTGACCAAATATAACAACAAGACATGTGGTCTGGGACCCATGGTAACTAGGTTGTGTTTATATTAGTACTATTCTTAGCACTTTAATCCCTTTTACTCCCCCTATCGGGGGAGGTCTATACGGCCTGCCTGATTACACTCACCAAATATAACAACAAGACATGCGGTCTGGAACCCATGGTAACTAGGTTGTGTTAAGTAGTACTGTTCTTATTAGTTTAATACCTGTTACTCGCCCTATCGGTGGAGGTCTATATGGCCTGCATGATTACCCTGAAAAAATATAATAATAAGACATGCGGTCTGGGACCCATGGTAACTAGGTTGTGTTAAGTAGTACTATTCTTAGCACTTTTATCCCTGTTACTCCCCCTATCGGGGGAGGTGTATATGGCCTGCATGATTACCCTGACAAAATATAATAATAAGACATGCGGTCTGGGACCCATGGTAACTAGGTTGTGTTAAGTAGTACTATTCTTAGCACTTTAATCCCTGTTACTCCTCCTATCGGGGGAGGTCTATATGGCCTGCCTGATTACCCTGACAAAATATAATAATAAGACATGCTGTCTGTGACTCATGGTAACTAGGGTGTTTTAAGTAGTACTATTCTAAGCACTTTAATCCCTGTAACTCCCCCTATCGGGGGAGGTCTATACGGCCTGCCTGATTACCCTCACCAAATATAATAACAAGACATGCGGTCTGGGACCCATGTTAACTAGGTTGTGTTTATATTAGTATTATTCTTAGCACTTTAATCCCTTTTACTCCCCCTATCGAGGGAGGTCTATACGGCCTGCCTGATTACACTCACCAAATATAACAACAAGACATGCGGTCTGGAACCCATGGTAACTAGGTTGTGTTAAGTAGTACTATTCTTAGCACTTTAATCCCTTTTACTCCCCCTATCGGGGGAGGTGTATATTGCCTGCATGATTACCCTGACAAAATATAATAATAAGACATGCGGTCTGGGACCCATGGTAACTAGGTTGTGTTAAGTAGTACTATTCTTAGCACTTTAATCCCTGTTACTCCCCCTATAGGGGGAGGTGTATATGGCCTGCATGATTACCCTGACAAAATATAATAATAAGACATGCGGTCTGGGACCCATGGTAACTAGGTTGTGTTAAGTAGTACTATTCTTAGCACTTTAATCCCTGTTACATCCCCTATCGGGGGAGGTCTATATGGCCTGCCTGATTACCCTGACAAAATATAATAATAAGACATGCTGTCTGTGACTCATAGTAGCTAGGTTGTGTTTTAAGTAGTACTATTCTTAGCACTTTAATCCCTGTAACTCCCCCTATCGTGTGAGGTCTATACGGCCTTCCTGATTACCCTCACCAAATATAACAACAAGACATGCGGTCTGGGACCCATGGTAACTAGGTTGTGTTTATATTAGTACTATTCTTAGCACTTTAATCCCTTTTACTCCCCCTATCGGGGGAGGTCTATACGGACTGCCTGATTACCCTCACCAAATATAACAACAAGACATGCGGTCTGTGACCCATGGTAACTAGGTTGTGTTAAGAAGTACTGTTCTAATTATTTTAATCCCTGTTACTATCCCTATCAGGGGAGGTCTATACGGCCTTTCCTGATTACCCTCACCAAATATAACAACAAGACATGCAGTCTGGGACCCATGTTAACTAGGTTGTGTTTATATTAGTACTATTCTTAGCACTTTAATCCCTTTTACTCCCCCTATCGGGGAGGTCTATATGGCCTGAATGATTACCCTCACCAAATATAACAACAAGACATGCGGTCTGGGACCCATGGTAACTAGGTTGTGTTAAGTAGTACTGTTCTTATTAGTTTAATACCTGTTACTCACCCTATGGGGGGAGGTCTATATGGCCTGCATGATTACCCTGACAAAATATAATAATAAGACATGCGGTCTGGGACCCATGGTAACTAGGTTGTGTTTATATTAGTACTATTCTTAGCACTTTAATCCCTTTTACTCCCCCTATCGGGGGAGGTCTATACGGCCTTTCCTGATTACCCTCACCAAATATAACAACAAGACATGCGGTCTGGGACCCATGTTAACTAGGTTGTGTTTATATTAGTACTATTCTTAGCACTTTAATCCCTTTTACTCCCCCTATCGGGGGAGGTCTATATGGCCTGCCTGATTACACTCACCAAATATAACAACAAGACATGCGGTCTGGAACCCATGGTGACTAGGTTGTGTTAAGTAGTACTATTCTTAGCACTTTAATCCCTGTTACTCCCCCTATCGGGGGAGGTGTATATTGCCTGCTTGATTACCCTGACAAAATATAATAATAAGACATGCGGTCTGGAACCCATGGTAACTAGGTTGTGTTAAGTAGTACTATTCTTAGCACTTTAATCCCTGTTACTCCCCCTATCGGGGGAGGTGTATATGGCCTGCATGATTACCCTGACAAAATATAATAATAAGACATGCGGTCTGGGACCCATGGTAACTAGGTTGTGTTAAGTAGTACTATTCTTAGCACTTTAATCCCTGTTACATCCCCCTATCGGGGGAGGTCTATATGGCCTGCCTGATTACCCTGACAAAATATAATAATAAGACATGCTGTCTGTGACACATGGTAACTAGGTTGTGTTTTAAGTAGTATTATTCTTAGCACTTTAATCCCTTTTACTCCCCCTATCGGCGGAGGTCTATACGGCCTGCCTGATTACCTTCACCAAATATAACAACAAGACATGCGGTCTGGGACCCATGGTAACTAGGTTGTGTTTATATTAGTACTATTCTTAGCACTTTAATCCCTTTTACTCCCCCTATCGGGGGAGGTCTATACGGCCTTTCCTGATTACCCTCACCAAATATAACAACAAGACATGCGGTCTGGGACCCATGTTAACTAGGTTGTGTTTATATTAGTACTATTCTTAGCACTTTAATCCCTTTTACTCCCCCTATCGGGGGAGGTCTATACGGCCTGCCTGATTACACTCACCAAATATAACAACAAGACATGCGGTCTGGAACCCATGGTAACTAGGTTGTGTTAAGTAGTACTATTCTTAGCACTTTAATCCCTTTTACTCCCCCTATCGGGGGAGGTGTATATGGCCTGCATGATTACCCTGACAAAATATAATAATAAGACATGCGGTCTGGGACCCATGTTAACTAGGTTGTGTTTATATTAGTACTATTCTTAGCACTTTAATCCCTTTTACTCCCCCTATCGGGGGAGGTCTTACGGCCTGCCTGATTACCCTCACCAAATATAACAACAAGACATGCGGTCTGGGACCCATGGTAACTAGGTTGTGTTAAGTAGTACTGTTCTTATTAGTTTAATACCTGTTACTCACCCTATGGGGGGAGGTCTATATGGCCTGCATGATTACCCTGACAAAATATAATAATAAGACATGCGGTCTGGGACCCATGGTAACTAGGTTGTGTTTATATTAGTACTATTCTTAGCACTTTAATCCCTTTTACTCCCCCGATAGGGGGAGGTCTATACGGCCTTTCCTGATTACCCTGACCAAATATAACAACAAGACATGTGGTCTGGGACCCATGGTAACTAGGTTGTGTTTATATTAGTACTATTCCTAGCACTTTAATCCCTTTTACTCCCCCTATCGGGGGAGGTCTATACGGCCTGCCTGATTACACTCACCAAATATAACAACAAGACATGCGGTCTGGAACCCATGGTAACTAGGTTGTGTTAAGTAGTACTGTTCTTATTAGTTTAATACCTGTTACTCACCCTATCGGTGGAGGTCTATATGGCCTGCATGATTACCCTGACAAAATATAATAATAAGACATGCGGTCTGGGACCCATGGTAACTAGGTTGTGTTAAGTAGTACTATTCTTAGCACTTTTATCCCTGTTACTCCCCCTATCGGGGGAGGTGTATATGGCCTGCATGATTACCCTGACAAAATATAATAATAAGACATGCGGTCTGGGACCCATGGTAACTAGGTTGTGTTAAGTAGTACTATTCTTAGCACTTTAATCCCTGTTACTCCTCCTATCGGGGGAGGTCTATATGGCCTGCCTGATTACCCTGACAAAATATAATAATAAGACATGCTGTCTGTGACTCATGGTAACTAGGGTGTTTTAAGTAGTACTATTCTAAGCACTTTAATCCCTGTAACTCCCCCTATCGGGGGAGGTCTATACGGCCTGCCTGATTACCCTCACCAAATATAATAACAAGACATGCGGTCTGGGACCCATGGTAACTAGGTTGTGTTAAGTAGTACTGTTCTTATTAGTTTAATACCTGTTACTCACCCTATGGGGGGAGGTCTATATGGCCTGCATGATTACCCTGACAAAATATAATAATAAGACATGCGGTCTGGGACCCATGGTAACTAGGTTGTGTTTATATTAGTACTATTCTTAGCACTTTAATCCCTTTTACTCCCCCCTATCGGGGGAGGTATATACTGCCTGCCTGATTACCCTCACCAAATATAACAACAAGACATGCGGTCTGGGACCCATAGTAACTAGGTTGTGTTAAGTAGTACTGTTCTTATTAGTTTAATAACTGTTACTCACCCTATGGGGGGAGGTCTATATGGCCTGCATGATTACCCTGACAAAATATAATAATAAGACATGCGGGCTGGGACCCATGGTAACTAGGTTGTGTTTATATTAGTACTATTCTTAGCACTTTAATCCCTTTTACTCCCCCTATCGGGGGAGGTCTATACGGCCTTTCCTGATTACCCTCACCAAATATAACAACAAGACATGCAGTCTGGGACCCATGTTAACTAGGTTGTGTTTATATTAGTACTATTCTTAGCACTTTAATCCCTTTTACTCCCCCTATCGGGGAGGTTTATATGGCCTGCCTGATTACCCTCACCAAATATAACAACAAGACATGCGGTTTGGGACCTATGGTAACTAGGTTGTGTTAAGTAGTACTGTTCTTAGCACTTTAATCCCTGTTACTCCCCCTATCGGGGGAGGTGTATATGGCCTGCATGATTACCCTGACAAAATATAATAATAAGACATGCGGTCTGGGACCCATGGTAACTAGGTTGTGTTAAGTAGTACTATTCTTAGCACTTTAATCCCTGTTACATCCCCTATCGGGGGAGGTCTATATGGCCTGCCTGATTACCCTGACAAAATATAATAATAAGACATGCTGTCTGTGACTCATTGTAGCTAGGTTGTGTTTATATTAGTACTATTCTTAGCACTTTAATCCCTTTTACTCCCCCTATCGGGGAGGTCTATATGGCCTGCCTGATTACCCTCACCAAATATAACAACAAGACATGCGGTTTGGGACCCATGGTAACTAGGTTGTGTTAAGTAGTACTGTTCTTATTAGTTTAATACCTGTTACTCACCCTATGGGGGGAGGTCTATATGGCCTGCATGATTACCCTGACAAAATATAATAATAAGACATGCGGTCTGGGACCCATGGTAACTAGGTTGTGTTTATATTAGTACTATTCTTAGCACTTTAATCCCTTTTACTCCCCCTATCGGGGGAGGTCTATACGGCCTTTCCTGATTACCCTCACCAAATATAACAACAAGACATGCGGTCTGGGACCCATGTTAACTAGGTTGTGTTTATATTAGTATTATTCTTAGCACTTTAATCCCTTTTACTCCCCCTATCGAGGGAGGTCTATACGGCCTGCCTGATTACACTTACCAAATATAACAACAAGACATGCGGTCTGGAACCCATGGTAACTAGGTTGTGTTAAGTAGTACTATTCTTAGCACTTTAATCCCTTTTACTCCCCCTATCGGGGGAGGTGTATATTGCCTGCATGATTACCCTGACAAAATATAATAATAAGACATGCGGTCTGGGACCCATGGTAACTAGGTTGTGTTAAGTAGTACTATTCTTAGCACTTTAATCCCTGTTACTCCCCCTATAGGGGGAGGTGTATATGGCCTGCATGATTACCCTGACAAAATATAATAATAAGACATGCGGTCTGGGACCCATGGTAACTAGGTTGTGTTAAGTAGTACTATTCTTAGCACTTTAATCCCTGTTACATCCCCTATCGGGGGAGGTCTATATGGCCTGCCTGATTACCCTGACAAAATATAATAATAAGACATGCTGTCTGTGACTCATAGTAGCTAGGTTGTGTTTTAAGTAGTACTATTCTTAGCACTTTAATCCCTGTAACTCCCCCTATCGTGTGAGGTCTATACGGCCTTCCTGATTACCCTCACCAAATATAACAACAAGACATGCGGTCTGGGACCCATGGTAACTAGATTGTGTTTATATTAGTACTATTCTTAGCACTTTAATCCCTTTTACTCCCCCTATCGGGGGAGGTCTATACGGACTGCCTGATTACCCTCACCAAATATAACAACAAGACATGCGGTCTGTGACCCATGGTAACTAGGTTGTGTTAAGAAGTACTGTTCTAATTATTTTAATCCCTGTTACTATCCCTATCGGGGGAGGTCTATACGGCCTTTCCTGATTACCCTCACCAAATATAACAACAAGACATGCAGTCTGGGACCCATGTTAACTAGGTTGTGTTTATATTAGTACTATTCTTAGCACTTTAATCCCTTTTACTCCCCCTATCGGGGAGGTCTATATGGCCTGAATGATTACCCTCACCAAATATAACAACAAGACATGCGGTCTGGGACCCATGGTAACTAGGTTGTGTTAAGTAGTACTGTTCTTATTAGTTTAATACCTGTTACTCACCCTATGGGGGGAGGTCTATATGGCCTGCATGATTACCCTGACAAAATATAATAATAAGACATGCGGTCTGGGACCCATGGTAACTAGGTTGTGTTTATATTAGTACTATTCTTAGCACTTTAATCCCTTTTACTCCCCCTATCGGGGGAGGTCTATACGGCCTTTCCTGATTACCCTCACCAAATATAACAACAAGACATGCGGTCTGGGACCCATGTTAACTAGGTTGTGTTTATATTAGTACTATTCTTAGCACTTTAATCCCTTTTACTCTCCCTATCCGGGGAGGTCTATATGGCCTGCCTGATTACACTCACCAAATATAACAACAAGACATGCGGTCTGGAACCCATGGTGACTAGGTTGTGTTAAGTAGTACTATTCTTAGCACTTTAATCCCTGTTACTCCCCCTATCGGGGGAGGCGTATATTGCCTGCATGATTACCCTGACAAAATATAATAATAAGACATGCGGTCTGGAACCCATGGTAACTAGGTTGTGTTAAGTAGTACTATTCTTAGCACTTTAATCCCTGTTACTCCCCCTATCGGGGGAGGTGTATATGGCCTGCATGATTACCCTGACAAAATATAATAATAAGACATGCGGTCTGGGACCCATGGTAACTAGGTTGTGTTAAGTAGTACTATTCTTAGCACTTTAATCCCTGTTACATCCCCTATCGGGGGAGGTCTATATGGCCTGCCTGATTACCCTGACAAAATATAATAATAAGACATGCTGTCTGTGACTCATGGTAACTAGGTTGTGTTTTAAGTAGTACTATTCTTAGCACTTTAATCCCTGTAACTCCCCCTATCGGGTGAGGTCTATACGGCCTGCATGATTACCTTCACCAAATATAACAACAAGACATGCGGTCTGGGACCCATGGTAACTAGGTTGTGTTTTAAGTAGTACTATTCTTAGCACTTTAATCCCTGTAACTCCCCCTATCGGGGGAGGTCTATACGGCCTGCCTGATTACACTCACCAAATATAACAACAAGACATGCGGTCTGGAACCCATGGTAACTAGGTTGTGTTAAGTAGTACTGTTCTTATTAGTTTAATAACTGTTACTCACCCTATGGGGGGAGGTCTATATGGCCTGCATGATTACCCTGACAAAATATAATAATAAGACATGCGGGCTGGGACCCATGGTAACTAGGTTGTGTTTATATTAGTACTATTCTTAGCACTTTAATCCCTTTTACTCCCCCTATCGGGGGAGGTCTATACGGCCTTTCCTGATTACCCTCACCAAATATAACAACAAGACATGCAGTCTGGGACCCATGTTAACTAGGTTGTGTTTATATTAGTACTATTCTTAGCACTTTAATCCCTTTTACTCCCCTTATCGGGGAGGTCTATATGGCCTGCCTGATTACCCTCACCAAATATAACAAAAAGACATGCGGTTTGGGACCCATGGTAACTAGGTTGTGTTAAGTAGTACTGTTCTTATTAGTTTAATACCTGTTACTCACCCTATGGGGGGAGGTCTATATGGCCTGCATGATTACCCTGACAAAATATAATAATAAGACATGCGGTGTGGGACCCATGTTAACTAGGTTGTGTTTATATTAGTACTATTCTTAGCACTTTAATCCCTTTTACTCCCCCTATCGGGGGAGGTCTATACGGCCTTTCCTGATTACCCTCACCAAATATAACAACAAGACATGCGGTCTGGGACCCATGTTAACTAGGTTGTGTTTATATTAGTACTATTCTTAGCACTTTAATCCCTTTTACTCCCCCTATCGGGGGAGGTCTATACGGCCTGCCTGATTACACTCACCAAATATAACAACAAGACATGCGGTCTGGAACCCATGGTAACTAGGTTGTGTTAAGTAGTACTATTCTTAGCACTTTAATCCCTTTTACTCCCCCTATCGGGGGAGGTGTATATTGCCTGCATGATTACCCTGACAAAATATAATAATAAGACATGCGGTCTGGGACCCAAGGTAACTAGGTTGTGTTAAGTAGTACTATTCTTAGCACTTTAATCCCTGTTACATCCCCTATCGGGGGAGGTCTATATGGCCTGCCTGATTACCCTGACAAAATATAATAATAAGACATGCTGTCTGTGACTCATAGTAGCTAGGTTGTGTTTATATTAGTACTATTCTTAGCACTTTAATCCCTTTTACTCCCCCTATCGGGGAGGTCTATATGGCCTGCCTGATTACCCTCACCAAATATAACAACAAGACATGCGGTTTGGGACCCATGGTAACTAGGTTGTGTTAAGTAGTACTGTTCTTATTAGTTTAATACCTGTTACTCACCCTATGGGGGGAGGTCTATATGGCCTGCATGATTACCCTGACAAAATATAATAATAAGACATGCGGGCTGGGACCCATGGTAACTAGGTTGTGTTTATATTAGTACTATTCTTAGCACTTTAATCCCTTTTACTCCCCCTATCGGGGGAGGTCTATACGGCCTTTCCTGATTACCCTCACCAAATCTAACAACAAGACATGCGGTCTGGGACCCATGTTAACTAGGTTGTGTTTATATTAGTACTATTCTTAGCACTTTAATCCCTTTTATTCCCCCTATCGGGGGAGGTCTATACGGCCTGCCTGATTACACTCACCAAATATAACAACAAGACATGCGGTCTGGAACCCATGGTAACTAGGTTGTGTTAAGTAGTACTGTTCTTATTAGTTTAATACATGTTAGTCACCCTACCGGGGGAGGTCTATATGACCTGCATGATTACCCTGACAAAATATAATAATAAGACATGCGGTCTGGGACCCATGGTAACTAGGTTGTGTTAAGTAGTACTGTTCTTATTAGTTTAATAACTGTTACTCACCCTATGGGGGGAGGTCTATATGGCCTGCATGATTACCCTGACAAAATATAATAATAAGACATGCGGGCTGGGACCCATGGTAACTAGGTTGTGTTTATATTAGTACTATTCTTAGCACTTTAATCCCTTTTACTCCCCCTATCGGGGGAGGTCTATACGGCCTTTCCTGATTACCCTCACCAAATATAACTACAAGACATGCAGTCTGGGACCCATGTTAACTAGGTTGTGTTTATATTAGTACTATTCTTAGCACTTTAATCCCTTTTACTCCCCTTATCGGGGAGGTCTATATGGCCTGCCTGATTACCCTCACCAAATATAACAAAAAGACATGCGGTTTGGGACCCATGGTAACTAGGTTGTGTTAAGTAGTACTGTTCTTATTAGTTTAATACCTGTTACTCACCCTATGGGGGGAGGTCTATATGGCCTGCATGATTACCCTGACAAAATATAATAATAAGACATGCGGTGTGGGACCCATGTTAACTAGGTTGTGTTTATATTAGTACTATTCTTAGCACTTTAATCCCTTTTACTCCCCCTATCGGGGGAGGTCTATACGGCCTTTCCTGATTACCCTCACCAAATATAACAACAAGACATGCGGTCTGGGACCCATGTTAACTAGGTTGTGTTTATATTAGTACTATTCTTAGCACTTTAATCCCTTTTACTCCCCCTATCGGGGGAGGTCTATACGGCCTGCCTGATTACACTCACCAAATATAACAACAAGACATGCGGTCTGGAACCCATGGTAACTAGGTTGTGTTAAGTAGTACTATTCTTAGCACTTTAATCCCTTTTACTCCCCCTATCGGGGGAGGTGTATATTGCCTGCATGATTACCCTGACAAAATATAATAATAAGACATGCGGTCTGGGACCCAAGGTAACTAGGTTGTGTTAAGTAGTACTATTCTTAGCACTTTAATCCCTGTTACATCCCCTATCGGGGGAGGTCTATATGGCCTGCCTGATTACCCTGACAAAATATAATAATAAGACATGCTGTCTGTGACTCATAGTAGCTAGGTTGTGTTTATATTAGTACTATTCTTAGCACTTTAATCCCTTTTACTCCCCCTATCGGGGAGGTCTATATGGCCTGCCTGATTACCCTCACCAAATATAACAACAAGACATGCGGTTTGGGACCCATGGTAACTAGGTTGTGTTAAGTAGTACTGTTCTTATTAGTTTAATACCTGTTACTCACCCTATGGGGGGAGGTCTATATGGCCTGCATGATTACCCTGACAAAATATAATAATAAGACATGCGGGCTGGGACCCATGGTAACTAGGTTGTGTTTATATTAGTACTATTCTTAGCACTTTAATCCCTTTTACTCCCCCTATCGGGGGAGGTCTATACGGCCTTTCCTGATTACCCTCACCAAATCTAACAACAAGACATGCGGTCTGGGACCCATGTTAACTAGGTTGTGTTTATATTAGTACTATTCTTAGCACTTTAATCCCTTTTATTCCCCCTATCGGGGGAGGTCTATACGGCCTGCCTGATTACACTCACCAAATATAACAACAAGACATGCGGTCTGGAACCCATGGTAACTAGGTTGTGTTAAGTAGTACTGTTCTTATTAGTTTAATACATGTTAGTCACCCTACCGGGGGAGGTCTATATGACCTGCATGATTACCCTGACAAAATATAATAATAAGACATGCGGTCTGGGACCCATGGTAACTAGGTTGTGTTAAGTAGTACTATTCTTAGCACTTTAATGCCTGTTACTCCCCCTATCGGGGGAGGTGTATATGGCCTGCATGATTACCCTGAAAAAATATAATAATAAGACATGCGGTCTGGGACCCATGTTAACTAGGTTGTGTTTATATTAGTACTATTCTTAGCACTTTAATCTCTTTTACTCCCCCTATCAGGGGAGGTCTATACGGCCTGCCTGATTACCCTCACCAAATATAACAATAAGACATGCGGACTGGGACCCATGGTAACTAGGTTTTGTTAAGTAGTACTGTTCTAATTAGTTTAATACCTGTTACTCACCCTATGGGGGGAGGTCTATATGCCCTCATGATTACCCTGACAAAATATAATAATAAGACATGCGGTCTGGGACCCATGGTAACTAGGTTGTGTTTATATTAGTACTATTCTTAGCACTTTAGTCCCTTTTACTCCCCCTATTGGGGGAGGTCTATACTGCCTGCCTGATTACCCTCACCAAATATAACAACAAGACATGCGGTCTGGAACCCATGGTAACTAGGTTGTGTTAAGTAGTACTGTTCTTATTAGTTTAATACATGTTAGTCACCCTACCGGGGGAGGTCTATATGACCTGCATGATTACCCTGACAAAATATAATAATAAGACATGCGGTCTGGGACCCATGGTAACTAGGTTGTGTTAAGTAGTACTATTCTTAGCACTTTAATGCCTGTTACTCCCCCTATCGGGGGAGGTGTATATGGCCTGCATGATTACCCTGAAAAAATATAATAATAAGACATGCGGTCTGGGACCCATGTTAACTAGGTTGTGTTTATATTAGTACTATTCTTAGCACTTTAATCTCTTTTACTCCCCCTATCAGGGGAGGTCTATACGGCCTGCCTGATTACCCTCACCAAATATAACAATAAGACATGCGGACTGGGACCCATGGTAACTAGGTTTTGTTAAGTAGTACTGTTCTAATTAGTTTAATACCTGTTACTCACCCTATGGGGGGAGGTCTATATGCCCTCATGATTACCCTGACAAAATATAATAATAAGACATGCGGTCTGGGACCCATGGTAACTAGGTTGTGTTTATATTAGTACTATTCTTAGCACTTTAGTCCCTTTTACTCCCCCTATTGGGGGAGGTCTATACTGCCTGCCTGATTACCCTCACCAAATATAACAACAAGACATGCGGTCTGGGACCCATGGTAACTAGGTTGTGTTAAGTAGTACTGTTCTTATTAGTTTAATTACTGTTACTCACCCTATGGGGGGAGGTCTATATGGCCTGCATGATTACCCTGACAAAATATAATAATAAGACATGCGGGCTGGGACCCATGGTAACTAGGTTGTGTTTATATTAGTACTATTCTTAGCACTTTAATCCCTTTTACTCCCCCTATCGGGGGAGGTCTATACGGCCTTTCCTGATTACCCTCACCAAATCTAACAACAAGACATGCGGTCTGGGACCCATGTTAACTAGGTTGTGTTTATATTAGTACTATTCTTAGCACTTTAATCCCTTTTATTACCCCTATCGGGGGAGGTCTATACGGCCTGCCTGATTACACTCACCAAATATATCAACAAGACATGCGGTCTGGAACCCATGGTAACTAGGTTGTGTTAAGTAGTACTGTTCTTATTAGTTTAATACATGTTAGTCACCCTACCGGGGGAGGTCTATATGACCTGCATGATTACCCTGACAAAATATAATAATAAGACATGCGGTCTGGGACCCATGGTAACTAGGTTGTGTTAAGTAGTACTATTCTTAGCACTTTAATGCCTGTTACTCCCCCTATCGGGGGAGGTGTATATGGCCTGCATGATTACCCTGAAAAAATATAATAATAAGACATGCGGTCTGGGACCCATGGTAACTAGGTTGTGTTAAGTAGTACTATTCTTAGCACTTTAATCCCTGTTACATCCCCTATCGGGGGAGGTCTATATGGCCTGCCTGATTACCCTGACAAAATATAATAATAAGACATGCTGTCTGTGACTCATGGTAACTAGGTTGTGTTTTAAGTAGTACTATTCTTTGCACTTTAATCCCTGTAACTCCCCCTATCGGGTGAGGTCTATACGGCCTGCCTGATTACACTCACCAAATATAACAACAAGACATGCGGTCTGGGAACCATGGTAACTAGGTTGTGTTTATATTAGTACTATTCTTAGCACTTTAATCCCTTTTACTCCCCCCTATCGGGGGAGGTCTATACGGCCTGCCTGATTACCCTCACCAAATATAACAACAAGACATGCGGTCTGGGACCCATGGTAACTAGGTTGTGTTAAGTACTACTGTTCTTATTAGTTTAATAACTGTTACTCACCCTATGGGGGGAGGACTATATGGCGTGCATGATTACCCTGACAAAATATAATAATATGACATGCGGTCTGGAACCCATGGTAACTAGGTTGTGTTTATATTAGTACTATTCTTAGCACTTTAATCCCTTTTACTCCCCCTATCGGGGGAGGTCTATACGGCCTGCCTGATTACCCTCACCAAATCTAACAACAAGACATGCGGTCTGGGACCCATGTTAACTAGGTTGTGTTTATATTAGTACTATTCTTAGCACTTTAATCCCTTTTATTCCCCCTATCGGGGGAGGTCTATACGGCCTGCCTGATTACACTCACCAAATATAACAACAAGACATGCGGTCTGGAACCCATGGTAACTAGGTTGTGTTAAGTAGTACTGTTCTTATTAGTTTAATACATGTTAGTCACCCTACCGGGGGAGGTCTATATGACCTGCATGATTACCCTGACAAAATATAATAATAAGACATGCGGTCTGGGACCCATGGTAACTAGGTTGTGTTAAGTAGTACTGTTCTTATTAGTTTAATAACTGTTACTCACCCTATGGGGGGAGGTCTATATGGCCTGCATGATTACCCTGACAAAATATAATAATAAGACATGCGGGCTGGGACCCATGGTAACTAGGTTGTGTTTATATTAGTACTATTCTTAGCACTTTAATCCCTTTTACTCCCCCTATCGGGGGAGGTCTATACGGCCTTTCCTGATTACCCTCACCAAATATAACTACAAGACATGCAGTCTGGGACCCATGTTAACTAGGTTGTGTTTATATTAGTACTATTCTTAGCACTTTAATCCCTTTTACTCCCCTTATCGGGGAGGTCTATATGGCCTGCCTGATTACCCTCACCAAATATAACAAAAAGACATGCGGTTTGGGACCCATGGTAACTAGGTTGTGTTAAGTAGTACTGTTCTTATTAGTTTAATACCTGTTACTCACCCTATGGGGGGAGGTCTATATGGCCTGCATGATTACCCTGACAAAATATAATAATAAGACATGCGGTGTGGGACCCATGTTAACTAGGTTGTGTTAAGTAGTACTGTTCTTATTAGTTTAATACATGTTAGTCACCCTACCGGGGGAGGTCTATATGACCTGCATGATTACCCTGACAAAATATAATAATAAGACATGCGGTCTGGGACCCATGGTAACTAGGTTGTGTTAAGTAGTACTGTTCTTATTAGTTTAATAACTGTTACTCACCCTATGGGGGGAGGTCTATATGGCCTGCATGATTACCCTGACAAAATATAATAATAAGACATGCGGGCTGGGACCCATGGTAACTAGGTTGTGTTTATATTAGTACTATTCTTAGCACTTTAATCCCTTTTACTCCCCCTATCGGGGGAGGTCTATACGGCCTTTCCTGATTACCCTCACCAAATATAACAACAAGACATGCGGTCTGGGACCCATGTTAACTAGGTTGTGTTTATATTAGTACTATTCTTAGCACTTTAATCCCTTTTACTCCCCCTATCGGGGGAGGTCTATACGGCCTGCCTGATTACACTCACCAAATATAACAACAAGACATGCGGTCTGGAACCCATGGTAACTAGGTTGTGTTAAGTAGTACTATTCTTAGCACTTTAATCCCTTTTACTCCCCCTATTGGGGGAGGTGTATATTGCCTGCATGATTACCCTGACAAAATATAATAATAAGACATGCGGTCTGGGACCCAAGGTAACTAGGTTGTGTTAAGTAGTACTATTCTTAGCACTTTAATCCCTGTTACATCCCCTATCGGGGGAGGTCTATATGGCCTGCCTGATTACCCTGACAAAATATAATAATAAGACATGCTGTCTGTGACTCATAGTAGCTAGGTTGTGTTTATATTAGTACTATTCTTAGCACTTTAATCCCTTTTACTCCCCCTATCGGGGAGGTCTATATGGCCTGCCTGATTACCCTCACCAAATATAACAACAAGACATGCGGTTTGGGACCCATGGTAACTAGGTTGTGTTAAGTAGTACTGTTCTTATTAGTTTAATACCTGTTACTCACCCTATGGGGGGAGGTCTATATGGCCTGCATGATTACCCTGACAAAATATAATAATAAGACATGCGGGCTGGGACCCATGGTAACTAGGTTGTGTTTATATTAGTGCTATTCTTAGCACTTTAATCCCTTTTACTCCCCCTATCGGGGGAGGGCTATACGGCCTTTCCTGATTACCCTTACCAAATCTAACAACAAGACATGCGGTCTGGGACCCATGTTAACTAGGTTGTGTTTATATTAGTACTATTCTTAGCACTTTAATCCCTTTTATTCCCCCTATCGGGGGAGGTCTATACGGCCTGCCTGATTACACTCACCAAATATAACAACAAGACATGCGGTCTGGAACCCATGGTAACTAGGTTGTGTTAAGTAGTACTGTTCTTATTAGTTTAATACATGTTAGTCACCCTACCGGGGGAGGTCTATATGACCTGCATGATTACCCTGACAAAATATAATAATAAGACATGCGGTCTGGGACCCATGGTAACTAGGTTGTGTTAAGTAGTACTATTCTTAGCACTTTAATGCCTGTTACTCCCCCTATCGGGGGAGGTGTATATGGCCTGCATGATTACCCTGAAAAAATATAATAATAAGACATGCGGTCTGGGACCCATGTTAACTAGGTTGTGTTTATATTAGTACTATTCTTAGCACTTTAATCTCTTTTACTCCCCCTATCAGGGGAGGTCTATACGGCCTGCCTGATTACCCTCACCAAATATAACAATAAGACATGCGGACTGGGACCCATGGTAACTAGGTTTTGTTAAGTAGTACTGTTCTAATTAGTTTAATACCTGTTACTCACCCTATGGGGGGAGGTCTATATGCCCTCATGATTACCCTGACAAAATATAATAATAAGACATGCGGTCTGGGACCCATGGTAACTAGGTTGTGTTTATATTAGTACTATTCTTAGCACTTTAGTCCCTTTTACTCCCCCTATTGGGGGAGGTCTATACTGCCTGCCTGATTACCCTCACCAAATATAACAACAAGACATGCGGTCTGGGACCCATGGTAACTAGGTTGTGTTAAGTAGTACTGTTCTTATTAGTTTAATAACTGTTACTCACCCTATGGGGGGAGGTCTATATGGCCTGCATGATTACCCTGACAAAATATAATAATAAGACATGCGGGCTGGGACCCATGGTAACTAGGTTGTGTTTATATTAGTACTATTCTTAGCACTTTAATCCCTTTTACTCCCCCTATCGGGGGAGGTCTATACGGCCTTTCCTGATTACCCTCACCAAATCTAACAACAAGACATGCGGTCTGGGACCCATGTTAACTAGGTTGTGTTTATATTAGTACTATTCTTAGCACTTTAATCCCTTTTATTCCCCCTATCGGGGGAGGTCTATACGGCCTGCCTGATTACACTCACCAAATATAAAAACAAGACATGCGGTCTGGAACCCATGGTAACTAGGTTGTGTTAAGTAGTACTGTTCTTATTAGTTTAATACATGTTAGTCACCCTACCGGGGGAGGTCTATATGACCTGCATGATTACCCTGACAAAATATAATAATAAGACATGCGGTCTGGGACCCATGGTAACTAGGTTGTGTTAAGTAGTACTATTCTTAGCACTTTAATGCATGTTACTCCCCCTATCGGGGGAGGTGTATATGGCCTGCATGATTACCCTGAAAAAATATAATAATAAGACATGCGGTCTGGGACCCATGGTAACTAGGTTGTGTTAAGTAGTACTATTCTTAGCACTTTAATCCCTGTTACATCCCCTATCGGGGGAGGTCTATATGGCCTGCCTGATTACCCTGACAAAATATAATAATAAGACATGCTGTCTGTGACTCATGGTAACTAGGTTGTGTTTTAAGTAGTACTATTCTTAGCACTTTAATCCCTGTAACTCCCCCTATCGGGTGAGGTCTATACGGCCTGCCTGATTACACTCACCAAATATAACAACAAGACATGCGGTCTGGGAACCATGGTAACTAGGTTGTGTTTATATTAGTACTATTCTTAGCACTTTAATCCCTTTTACTCCCCCCTATCGGGGGAGGTCTATACGGCCTGCCTGATTACCCTCACCAAATATAACAACGACATGCGGTCTGGGACCCATGGTAACTAGGTTGTGTTAAGTACTACTGTTCTTATTAGTTTAATAACTGTTACTCACCCTATGGGGGGAGGACTATATGGCGTGCATGATTACCCTGACAAAATATAATAATATGACATGCGGTCTGGAACCCATGGTAACTAGGTTGTGTTTATATTAGTACTATTCTTAGCACTTTAATCCCTTTTACTCCCCCTATCGGGGGAGGTCTATACGGCCTGCCTGATTACCCTCACCAAATCTAACAACAAGACATGCGGTCTGGGACCCATGTTAACTAGGTTGTGTTTATATTAGTACTATTCTTAGCACTTTAATCCCTTTTATTCCCCCTATCGGGGGAGGTCTATACGGCCTGCCTGATTACACTCACCAAATATAACAACAAGACATGCGGTCTGGAACCCATGGTAACTAGGTTGTGTTAAGTAGTACTGTTCTTATTAGTTTAATACATGTTAGTCACCCTACCGGGGGAGGTCTATATGACCTGCATGATTACCCTGACAAAATATAATAATAAGACATGCGGTCTGGGACCCATGGTAACTAGGTTGTGTTAAGTAGTACTATTCTTAGCACTTTAATGCCTGTTACTCCCCCTATCGGGGGAGGTGTATATGGCCTGCATGATTACCCTGAAAAAATATAATAATAAGACATGCGGTCTGGGACCCATGGTAACTAGGTTGTGTTAAGTAGTACTATTCTTAGCACTTTAATCCCTGTTACCTCCCCTATCGGGGGAGGTCTATATGGCCTGCCTGATTACCCTGACAAAATATAATAATAAGACATGCTGTCTGTAACTCATGGTAACTAGGTTGTGTTTTAAGTAGTACTATTCTTAGCACTTTAATCCCTGTAACTCCCCCTATCGGGTGAGGTCTATACGGCCTGCCTGATTACACTCACCAAATATAACAACAAGACATGCGGTCTGGGAACCATGGTAACTAGGTTGTGTTTATATTAGTACTATTCTTAGCACTTTAATCCCTTTTACTCCCCCCTATCGGGGGAGGTCTATACGGCCTGCCTGATTACCCTCACCAAATATAACAACAAGACATGCGGTCTGGGACCCATGGTAACTAGGTTGTGTTAAGTACTACTGTTCTTATTAGTTTAATAACTGTTACTCACCCTATGGGGGGAGGACTATATGGCGTGCATGATTACCCTGACAAAATATAATAATATGACATGCGGTCTGGAACCCATGGTAACTAGGTTGTGTTTATATTAGTACTATTCTTAGCACTTTAATCTCTTTTACTCCCCCTATCGGGGGAGGTCTATACGGCCTTTTCTGATTACCCTCACCAAATATAACAACAAGACATGCGGTCTGGGACCCATGTTAACTAGGTTTTGTTTATATTAGTACTATTCTTAGCACTTTAATCCCTTTTACTCCCCCTATCGGGGGAGGTCTATACGGCCTGCCTGATTACCCTCACCAAATATAACAACAAGACATGCGGTCTGGGACCCATGGTAACTAGGTTGTGTTAAGTACTACTGTTCTTATTAGTTTAATAACTGTTACTCCCCCTATCGGGGGAGGTCTATATGGCCTGCATGATTACCCTGACAAAATATAATAATAAGAAATGCGGGCTGCGACACATGGTAACTAGGTTGTGTTTATATTAGTACTATTCTTAGCACTTTAATCCCTTTTACTCCCCCTATCGGGGGAGGTCTATACGGCCTTTCCTGATTACCCTCACCAAATATAACAACAAGACATGCAGTCTGGGACCCCTGTTAACTAGGTTGTGTTTATATTAGTACTATTCTTAGCACTTTAATCCCTTTTACTCCCCCTATCGGGGAGGTCTATACGGCCTGCCTGATTACCCTCACCAAATATAACAACAAGACATGCGGTCTGGGACCCATGGTAACTAGGTTGTGTTAAGTAGTACTGTTCTTATTAGTTTAATACCTGTTACTCACCCTATGTGGGGAGGTCTATATGGCCTGCATGATTACCCTGACAAAATATAATAATAAGACATGCGGTCTGGGACCCATGGTAACTAGGTTGTGTTTATATTAGTACTATTCTTAGCACTTTAATCCCTTTTACTCCCCCTATCGGGGGAGGTCTATACTGCCTTTCCTGATTTCCCTCACCAAATATAACAACAAGACATGCGGTCTGGGACCCATGTTAACTAGGTTGTGTTTATATTAGTACTATTCTTAGCACTTTAATCTCTTTTACTCCCCCTATCAAGGGAGGTCTATACGGCCTGCCTGATTACCCTCACCAAATATAACAATAAGACATGCGGTCTGGGACCCATGGTAACTAGGTTGTGTTAAGTAGTACTGTTCTTATTAGTTTAATACCTGTTACTCACCCTATGGGGGGAGGTCTATATGGCCTGCATGATTACCCTGACAAAATATAATAATAAGACATGCGGTCTAGGACCCATGGTAACTAGGTTGTGTTTATATTGGTGCTATTCTTAGCACTTTAATCCCTTTTACTCCCCCTATTGGGGGAGGTCTATACGGCCTTTCCTGATTACCCTCACCAATTATAACAACAAGACATGCGGTCTGGGACCCATGTTAACTAGGTTGTGTTTATATTAGTACTATTCTTAGCACTTTAATCCCTTTTACTCCCCCTATCGGGGGAGGTCTATACGGCCTGCCTGATTACACTCACCAAATATAACAACAAGACATGCGGTCTGGGACCCATGGTAACTAGGTTGTGTTAAGTAGTACTGTTCTTATTAGTTTAATACCTTTTACTCACCCTATGGGGGGAGGTCTATATGGCCTGCATGATTACCCTGACAAAATATAATAATAAGACATGCGGTCTGGGACCCATGGTAACTAGGTTGTGTTTATATTAGTACTATTCTTAGCACTTTAATCCCTTTTACTCCCCCATATCAGGGGAGGTCTATACGGCCTGCCTGATTGCCCTCACCAAATATAACAAGACATGCGGTCTGGGACCCATGGTAACTAGGTTGTGTTTTAAGTAGTACTATTCTTAGCACTTTAATCCCTGTAACTCCCCCTATCGGGGGAGGTCTATACGGCCTGCATGATTACCCTGACCAAATATAACAACAAGACATGCGGTCTGTGACCCATGGTAACTAGGTTGTGTTTATATTAGTACTATTCCTAGCACTTTAATCCCTTTTACTCCCCCTATCGGGGGAGGTCTATACGGCCTGCCTGATTACCCTCACCAAATATAACAACAAGACATGCGTTCTGGGACCCATGGTAAGGTTACTTCCTTTTGCACAATCAAGTATACCAGTTGCAGAGGTTCTGACCCTGCATTATGGCTGCACCTCTCCCTAAAAGAGGGATCTGTTACAGAGTCTGTGGGCCTGTATGCAAAGAGCTGGCCTGCCTGAAAGGAGCAGCAAGGCTGATCAAAAGATGCAATATACATTTGATAGATAAGAAATACAGAGATTGATAGATGCAATATATATTTGAAAGATACGATTGATAGTTAGATAGATTAGATAGATAGATAGATTAGATAGATAAATAGATAGATAGATTTGATAGATATATAATTTCAGTGACAGAGTATAACAATAAGACATGCGGGCTGGGACCCATGGTAAGGTTACTTCCTTTTGCATAATCGAGTACAGGTTGTGGTCCGGGATTGACTTTTTGTGCTGTTTGATACTTTCAGGTATACCAGTTGCCGAGGTTCTGACCCTGCATTCTGGCTGCACCTCTCCCTGCAAGAGAGATCTGTTACAGAGTCTGTGGGCCTGTATGCAAAGAGCTGGCCTGCCTGAAAGGAGCAGCAAGGCAGAGGGATCGATTCATGCCTATAAGAAACCAGAGGGCACGATACCTGCTGGAAGTGTGCAGTGAGGCAGAGGGATCGATTCCTGCCAAGAAGCAGCCTGGCAGGGGTATTTATTCCTGCCTAGAAGCAGACAGGCAGAGGGGACGATACCTGCCAAGAAAGAGCTGCAGTGCAGAGAGGATGCTACCTAAATGGGAACCCACTGAGACCAGCCCAGCTGCGGGAGATACACCCGCTGGCTTGAACCTGGTCTCAGCAACTATATCTCTGGTCCCACTATATGGTGGCCACCCCTGGGTTTGGACAGAGGAAGGGAGACCCCCTAGTGGAGTAACGCTACATTCGGGAGATGCAAAAAGATGTTTGGACACCCAGTACAGGTCGTTCTCTTTCAGCCGTTTTAGACGGGTGTCCCCGACCCTCAACAGGCACAACAGCATGGAACACCACATATGCCATCCTTTTGCACAATAAAGTACCGGTATGGCATTGATTTTAGGAACCCAGAGATAATTTTTAGAAACTGGGAGATGGAAAAAGATGCTTGGACAACCAGTACACTTCGTTCTCCTTCAGCCTTTTTATAAGAGGGTCCCGGACCCTCAACAGAAACAACAGCAGGAAACACCACATATGCCATCCTTTTAAACAATCCAGTACAGGTATGGCATCGATTTTAGGAACCCGGAGATAATTTTTAGGAACCGGGAGATGGAAAAACATGCTTAGACACCCAGTACAGCTCGTTCTCCTTCAGCCTTTTTAGACGAGGGTCCAGGACCCTCAACAGAAACAACAGCATGAAACACCACATATGCCATCCTTTTTAACAATAGAGTACAGGTATGGCATCCATTTTAGGAACCCAGAGATAATTTTTAGGAACCGGGAGATGGAAAAAGATGCTTAGAAACCCAGTACAGGTCGTTCTCCTTCAGCCTTTTTAGACGAAGGTCCAGGACCCTCAACAGAAACAACAGCATGAAACACCATATATGCCATCCTTTTGAACAATAGAGTACAGGTATGGCATCGATTTTAGGAGCCCGGAGATAATTTTTAGGAACCGGGAGATGGAAAAAGATGCTTGGACACCCAGTACAGGTCGTTCTCCTTCAGCCTTTTTAGACGATGGTCCACGACCCTCAACAGGCACAACAGCATGAAACACCACATATGACATCCTTTTGCACAATCGAGTACAGGTATGGCATTGTTTTTAGGAACCCATAGATAATTTTTCGGAACCGTGAGATGGAAAAAGATGCTTAGTCGGTCCTCCTACTTCAAATTTGGGGCACTGCACGTGCAATCTACTGTGCCACCAGATATGAGTGGTGTGTTAATGACTGAGAACTATTCTTAACAGTTTCATCACTGTTATGTGCCGTTTTTTGGTTTTAGTTTTGTAGCCACAGTGCAGCACCAGAGGCCAGAAAAATTAGGCATTTCCAAATGCCTGAAAAATTCGGTATTGTTGCAGCCGCTGCTGTAGCAGCGGCCAGAAAAATTGATGTTTGTAAAACAGTTAGAAAGTGCCCTAAAACCTTGCGGGTTGAACACTAGTTGTTGGCGGATAAGTCAGGCAAGTCATCCTGCATTCTAATAAAAAATACGCCAGCGTGTGTACCATTTTTAGCCCAAGGCAGCTCATCTCATCATCAGGCCTTTTTTACTCAAATGTATCGCCCAATATCAGTCCCTTCAGGATCCATCCCTCATTCATTTTAATAAAGGTACGATAATCAAGTCTTTTTTGACCTAGGCAACTTCTCTTCTCAGTGACAAAACCTCCTGCTGCACTGAAGGTCCTTTCTGACAGGACACTTGAAGCGGGGCAGGCCACAAGTTCGATTGCAAATTGGGATAGCTCAGGCCACAGGTCAAGCCTGCACACCCAGTAGTCAAGGGGTCCATCGCTCCTCAGAGTGTCGAGATCCGCAGTTAACGCTAGGTAGTCTGCTACCTGTCGGTTGAGTCTTTCTCTGAGGCTGGATCCCGAAGGGCTGTGGCGATGCATAGGAGTTAAAAAGGTCCGCATGTCCTCCATCAACAACACTTTTAATTTATTTTTGAACTGCTCCATCCTTTCCGACTTGCTGGAATTTGGTAACATTTCAGTCACTTTATACTTATACTGGGGGTCTAGTAGTGTGGACACCCAGTACAGGTCGTTCTCCTTCAGCTTTTTAATACGAGGGTCCCTCAACAGGCACGACAGCATGAAAGACCTCATTTGCACAAGGTTGGATGCTGAGCTAATCATGTCCCGTTCCTCATCCTCACTGATGTCACTGAAGGTATCTTCTTCCCCCCAGCCACGTACAACACCACGGGTACCAGATAGGTGACAACAACGAGCACCCTGGGATGCCTGTTGTGCTTGGTCTTCCTCCTCCTCAAAGCCACATTCCTCCTCTGACTCCTCTTCCTCACAATCCTCTTCCTGCGTTGCCGCAGGTCCAGCAAGCGATGCTGATAAGGCTGTTTCTGTTGGTGATGGACACCACAACTCTTCCTCTTCATGCTCATCTACGGCCTGATCCAGCATTTTTCGCAGGGCACGCTCCAGGAAGAAAGCAAATGGTATGATGTCGCTGATGGTGCCTTCAGTGCGACTGACAAGGTTTGTCACCTCCTCAAAAGGACGCATGAGCCTACAGGCATTGCGCATGAGCGTCCAGTAATTTGGCAAAAAAAATCCCCAGCTCCCCAGAGGCTCTCCTAGCACCCTGGTCATACAAATACTCATTAACAGCTTTTTCTTGTTGGAGCAGGCGGTCGAACATTAGGAGTGTTGAATTCCACCGTGTCGGGCTGTCGCAAATCAATCGCCTCACTGGCAGGTTGTTTGGACGCTGGATATTGGACAAGTGCGCCATGGCCGTGTAGGAACGCCTGAAATGGCCACACACCTTCCTGGCCTGCTTCAGGATGTCCTGTAAGCCTGGGTATTTATGCACAAAGCGTTGTACAATCAGATTACACACATGTGCCATGCACGGCACATGTGTCAACTTGCCCAATTTCAATGCCGCCACCAAATTACTTCCATTGTCAGAAACAACCTTGCCAATCTCCAGTTGGTGCGGAGTCAGCCACTGATCCACCTGTGTGTTCAGGGTGGACAGGAGTGCTGGTGCGGTGTGACTCTCGGCTTTCAGGCAAGTGAGCCCCAAGATGGCGTGACACTGCCGTATCCGGGATGTTGAATAGTACCTGGGGAGTTGGAAGGTGCCGTTGATATGGAGCAAGACGCAGAAGCAGAAGAGGACTCAGCTGAGGAAGAGGTTATGGAAGAGGATGTAGTAGGAGGAGTAGGTAGCAGCAGGCCTGCCTGCAAGTCATGGTGGTGTCTCCAACTCCTCTGCAGAGCCACGCATTCCATGCTTGTCAGCCATCAGCAGGTTTACCCAATGCGCAGTGTAGGTGATATACCTGCCCTGACCATGCTTTGCAGACCAGCTATCAGTGGTCATATGGACCCTTGCCCCAACGCTGTGTGCCAGACATGCCATTACTTCCTTTCGCACAATCAAGTACAGGTTTGGGATTGCCTTTTGTGAAAAGAAATTTCGGCCAGGTACCTTCCACTGCGGTGTCCCAATAGATACAAATTTTTTGAAAGCCTCAGACTCCACCAGCTTGTATGGTAAAAGCTGGCGGGCTAAGAGTTCAGACAAGCCAGCTGTCAGATGCCGGGCAAGGGGGTGACTTTGGGACATTGGCTTCTTACGCTCAAACATGTCCTTGACAGACACCTGACTGTGGGCAGATGACCAGGAACTGCTACGTAAGAGAGACTGAGTGGAGGATGGTTGAGAGGGGGCAAGGAGGACAGCAGTGGTTGACGTGGCTGAAGATGCTGGACCAGGAGGAGGAGGGCAGCTTTTGTGTGCTGCTTCTACTCATGTGTTCTTCCCATCGGCGTTTGTGATGTGAGACCATGTGCCTTCGCAAAGCAGTTGTACCTAGGTGGGTGTTGGACTTCCCACGACTCAGTTTCTATTGGCACAGGTTGCAAATGGCATCACTGTTGTCAGAGGCAGACACACAAAAAAATGCCACACTGCTGAGCTCTGCGATGACGGCATTCTGGTGGTGTCAACAGCATGCGTTGAATGGCGTCGGCGTGCTGTCTGGCTGACCCCGGGTGCCGATGCATGCTGTCTGACTGTGCCACTAGCTCCTTGCGACGACCTCCCCCTGCTTCCAACTCGTCTCCTCCTCCTCTCTGTCTCCCCATCCGAACTTTCCCCCTCTTCTTCTTCTGTTCTAGCACATCATCATTAACCGCTTCACTTGTATCTGACACATCAACAAAGGAAGCAGCAGTGGGTACAACATCATAATCATCATCACACCGTACCTCCATGTCTGTAATGCTGCCTGACTGAGACATATCACTGTTATCTACATCCTCTGTCAATGATGGTTGCGCATCACTCATTTCTTCCAACTGATGTGTCAATAACTCCTCTGACAGATCAAGTGAAGTGGCTGTGGTGCTAGTGTTGGTGGTGGCGACAGGCGGGCGAGTGGCACTGGTCACTTGAAAGGTGCCCAAAGCACAGCTGGAGGTGAATGGTGCATCAAGGTTAGGACTAGGAGCAGAAGCTGTAGAAGATTGGGTGTCCTGTGTTAGCCATTCAACTAGGTCCTCCTCAGAACTTTTTGCTTCCCTGGCACCTGGCCTCTGAACATTGTGCATATTTGTAGGGTCTAAAGGAATCACAGCACCACGACCACGACGGCACCTGCGGGGTGGCCTGCCTCTGCCTGTCATTTTTTTTAAATGTACACTTACAATACTATTAAACAAATTATGAGTGGTGGCACTGGGCCTGACACAAAAAAACAGACTGATGCTTCACAGTAAAAAAAGTTTTTTTTTTTAAATATTTAAAATACTGTTATAACAAATATGATTGGTGGCACTCGTTGGCAAGTGGGCCTGGCACACACGCTGGCAGGCAGGCAACTGCAATTCAATTGCACTAGCAGACTGATGATTCACAGTCAAAAAAGTTTTAATTTTAAATATTAACACTACTGTAATAACAAATATGATTGGTGGCACTAGTTGGCAAGTGGGCCTGGCACACACGCTGGCAGGCAGGCAACTGCAATTCAATTGCACTAGCAGACTGATGATTCACAGTCAAAAAAGTTTTTATTGTAAATATTTACACTACTGATATAACAAATATGATTGGTGGCACTAGTTTGCAAGTGGGCCTGGCACACACGCTGGGAGGAAGGCAACTGCAATTAGATTACACTAACTGACTGATGCTTCACAGTCAAAAAAGTTTTTTTTTAAAATATTTAAAATACTGTTATAACAAATATGATTGGTGGCACTAGTTGGCAAGTGGGCCTGGCACACACGCTGGCAGGCAGGCAGGCAACTGCAATTCAATTGCACTAGCAGACTGATGATTCACAGTCAAAAAAGTTTTTATTTTAAATATTTTCAAAACTGTTATAACAAATATGATTGGTGGCACTAGTTGGCAAGTGGGCCTGGAACACACGCTGGGAGTAAGGCAACTTCAATTAGATTACACTAGATGACTGATGTTTCACAGTCAAAAAAGTTTTTATTTTAAATATTTACAATATTGTTATAACAAATATGATTGGTGGCAGTAGTTGGCAAGTGGGCCTGGCACACACTCTGGCAGGCAGGCAACTGCAATTCAATGGCACTAGCAGACTGATGATTCACAGTCAAAATATTTTTCTTTAAAATATTTACAATACTGTTACAACAAATATGATTGGTGGCACTAGTTGGCTAGTGGGCTTGGCACACACTCTGGCAGGCAGGAAACTGCAATTCAATTGTACTAGCAGACTGATGATTCACAGTCTAAATTTTTTTTATTTTAAATATTTACAATACTGTTAGAACAAATATGATTGGTGGCACTAGTTGGCAAGTGGGCCTGGCACACACGCTGGCAGGCAGGCAACTGCAATTCAATTGCACTAGCAGACTGATGATTCACAGTCAAAAAAGTTTTGATTTTAAATATTTTCAAAACTGTTATAACAAATATGATTGGTGGCAATAGTTCGCAGCAAGTGGGCCTGGCACACACGCTGGCAGGCAGGCAACTTCAATTAGATTACACTAGCAGACTGATCTTTCACAGTCAAAAGATATATTTTTTTAAATATTTACACTACTGTTATAAAAAATATGATTGGTGGCACTAGTTGGCAAGTGAGCGTGGCACACACGCTGGGAGGAAGGCAACTGCAATTAGATTACACTAGATGACTGATGTTTCTTAGTCAAAAAAGTTTTTATTTTAAATATTTACAATACTGTTATAACAAATATGATTGGTGGCACTAGTTGGCAAGTGGGCCTGGCACACACGCTGGCAGGCAGGCAACTGCAATTCAATTGCACTAGCAGACTGATGATTCACAGTCAAAAAAGTTTTTATTTTAAATATTTACACTACTGTAATAAAAAATATGATTTGTGGCACTAGTTGGAAAGTGGGCCTGGCACACATGCTGGCAGACAGGCAACTGCAATTAAATAACAATAGCAGACTGATGTAAAAAATTTTTTAAAAAAAAAGTTACAGTAATGTTACAACAGATAGGAGTGATGGCACTCAGGATAGAAGTAGGCACAGTATGTGCTGGCAGCCTGACACACAGGCTGGCACTAGTGGCAGGCTGGCCTGGCAACTAAAATTAAATAACACTAGAAGACTGATGTAAAAGTTTTTTTTACAAAATTTAAACTAATGTTACACCAGATAGGAGTGGTGGACTGGCACTGAGGATGGAAGTAGGCACAGTATATGCTGGCAGCCTGACACACAGGCTGGCACTAATGGCAGCCAGGCTGGCCTGGCAACTAAAATTAAATAACACTAGAAGAGGACTGATGTAAAAAAAAATTTAAAAAAAAATGTACACTAATGTTACACCAGATATAAGTGGTGGAAAAAAGAGCTATTAATCACACTATATGATGTGGGCCTGACACGCAGGCCTGATGGAAAATGAAATTAGATTACACTAGCAAAATGATTTAAAAGTTTTTTTTTTAAATTTACAATAATGTTAAGCAGATATGAGTGGTGGCTGGCACAGCAATTAACCACAGTATATGCTGTGTGAGACTGACACACAGGCCTGATAGAAAATGAAATTAGATTACACTAGCAAAATGATTTTAAAGTTTTTTTTTTAAATTTACACTAATGATTGTTAAGCAGATATCAGTGGTGGCACAGAGCAATTAACCACAATCTATGCTGTGTGAGCCTGACACACAGGCCTGATAGAAAATGAAATTAGATTACACTAGCAAAATTATTTAAAAGTTTTTTTATTTAAATTTACACTAATGTTAAGCAGATATGAGTGGTGGCTGGCACAGAGCAATTAACCACAGTATATGCTGTGTGAGCCTGAGACACAGGCCTGATAGAAAATGAAATTAGATTACACTAGCAAAATGATTTAAAAGTTTTTTTTTTTTAATTCACAATAATGTTAAGCAGATATGAGTGGTGGCTGCTGGCACAGCAATTAACCACAGTATATGCTGTGTAAGCCTGACACACAGGCCTGATAGAAAATGAAATTAGATTACACTAGCAAAATGATTTAAAAGTTTTGTTGTTTAAATTTACACTAATGTTAAGCAGATATGAGTGGTGGCTGTCACAGAGCAATTAACCACAGTATATGCTGTGTGAGCCTGAGACACAGGCCTGATAGAAAATGAAATTAGATTACACTAGCAAAATGATTTAAAATTTGTTTTTTTTTAATTTACAATAATGTTAAGCAGATATGAGTGGTGGCTGGCACAGCAATTAACCACAGTATATGCTGTGTAAGCCTGACACACAGGCCTGATAGAAAATGAAATTAGATTACACTAGCAAAATGATTTAAAAGTTTTTTGTTTAAATTTACACTAATGTTAAACAGATATGAGTGCTGGCTGACCCAGAGCAATTAACCACAGTATATGCTGTGTGAGCCTGAGACACAGGCCTGATAGAAAATGAAATTAGATTACACTAGCAAAATGATTTGTGTTTTTTTTTTTTAGTTTACAATAATGTTAAGCAGATATGAGTGGTGGCTGGCACAGCAATTAACCACAGTATATGCTGTGTAAGCCTGACACACAGGCCTGATAGAAAATGAAATTAGATTACACTAGCAAAATGATTTAAACATTTTGTTGTTTAAATTTACACTAATGTTAAGCAGATATGAGTGGTGGCTGCCTGGCTGGCACAGCAATTAACCACAGTATATGCTGTGTGAGCCTGAGACACAGGCCTGATAGAAAATGAAATTAGATTACACTAGCAAAATGATTTAAAACTTTTGTTGTTTAAATTTACAATAATGTTAAGCAGATATGAGTGGTGGCTGGCACAGAGCAATTAACCACACTATATGCTGTGTGAGCCTGAGACACAGGCCTGATAGAAAATGAAATTAGATTACACTAGCAAAATGATTTAAATGTTTTTTTTTTTAAATTTAAAATAATGTTAAGCAGATATGAGTGGTGGCTGGCACAGCAATTAACCCCACAGTATATGCTGTGTAAGCCTGACACACAGGCCTGATAGAAAATGAAATTAGATTACACTAGCAAAATAATTTAAAAGTTTTGTTGTTTAAATTTACAATAAGATTAAGCAGATATGAGTGGTGGCTGGCACAGAGCAATTAACCACAGTATATGCTGTGTGAGCCTAAGACACAGGCCTGATAGAAAATGAAATTAGACTACACTAGCAAAATGATTTAAAAGTTTTTTTTTTAAATTTACAATAATGTTAAGCAGATATGAGTGGTGGCTGCTGGCACAGCAATTAAACACAGTATATGCTGTGTAAGCCTGACACACAGGCCTGATAGAAAATGAAATTAGATTACACTAGCAAAATGATTTAAAAGTTTTGTTGTTTAAATTTACAATAATGTTATGCAGATATGAGTGGTGGCTGGCACAGAGCAATTAACCACACTATATGCTGTGTGAGCCTGAGACACAGGCCTGATAGAAAATGAAATTAGATTACACTAGCAAAATGATTTAAAAGTTTTTTTTTTTAATTTAAAATAATGTTAAGCAGATATGAGTGGTGGCTGGCACAGCAATTAACCCCACAGTATATGCTGTGTAAGCCTGACACACAGGCCTGATAGAAAATGAAATTAGATGACACTAGCAAAATAATTTAAAAGTTTTGTTGTTTAAATTTACACTAATGTTAAGCAGATATCAGTGGTGGCACTAATCACAGTATATGCTGTGAGCCTCACACACAGGCTGAAAGCCAGGCAAATGCAAATAAAATTACAAATAAATAAAAAAACAAACAAAAAAAAAAAACACTGAGGTTCTAGCCCTAAAAAGGGCTTTTTGGGGTGCTGTCCTTACAGCAGAGATTAGATGAGTCCTTCAGGACTGTAGTGGACACTAAATACACTAGCCTAGCTATCTATTTCCCTATAATGTCAGCAGCAGCAACACTAAACCTTCTCTCACTAAGAAAGCAAGATCGTAATGAATCTAAAATGGCTGCTGCCCAGGAGCTGGGAGGGTCTGTGAGGGAGTGTCTGCTGCTGATTGGCTCAAATGTGTCTGAAGGCTGTGACATACAGGGTCAAAGTTTCCTCAATGATGACGAATAGGGGGCGGATCGAACATCGCATATGTTCGCCCGCAGCGGCGAACACGAACAATCTATGTTCGCTGGGAACTGTTCTCCGGCAAACTGTTCGCGACATCACTACTCAAGAGGTGAGATTACCAATCAATATTTTGGAACTCCGTGCGATTCTCAGAAGCTCTTCCATTGTGGCTTCTTCTGAAGAGAGAACCGTTTATTTGTTTTCAGACAGACAATGTCACAACCGTGGCATATGTCAATCATCAAGGTGGGACTCACAGTCCTCAAGCTACGAAAGAAGTATCTCGGATACTTGCATGGGCGGAATCCAGCTCCTGTCTAATTTCTGTGGTTCATATCCCAGGTATAGACAATTGGGAAGCGGATTATTTCAGTCGCCAGACTTTACATCCGGGAGAGTGGTCTCTTCACCCAGATGTGTTTTTTCAGATTGTTCAGATGTGGGGGCTTCCAGAAATAGATCTGATGGCTTCTCATCTAAACAGGAAACTTCCCAGGTATCTGTCCAGGTCCAGGGATCCTCAGGCGGAAGCAGTGGATGTTTTGACACTTCCTTGGAGTTATCAACCTGCTTATATCTTTCCACCTCTAGTTCTTTTTCCAAGAGTGATTTCCAAAATCATAATGGAGCGTTCGTTTGTACTGCTGGTGGCTCTAGCATGGCCACACAGGTTTTGGTATGCGGATCTTGTTCGGATGTCCAGTTGCCAACCTTGGCCACTTCCGTTAAGGCCAGACCTTCTATCTCAAGGCCCATTTTTCCATCAGGATCTCAAATCATTAAATTTGAAGGTATGGAAATTGAACGCTTAGTGCTTAGTCATAGAGGTTTCTCTGACTCAGTGATTAATACTATGTTGCAGGCTCGTAAATCTGTGTCTAGAAAGATTTATTACCGAGTTTGGAAGACTTACATTTCATGGTGTTCTTCTCATAAATTCTCTTGGCATTCTTTTAGAATTCCTAGAATTTTACAGTTTCTTCAGGATGGTTTAGATAAGGGTTTGTCTGCAAGTTCCTTGAAAGGACAAATCTCTGTTCTTTCTGTTCTGTTCCACAGAAAAATTTGAGCCTATGCATTCTCTGGACATTTAATTACTTTCTTGGAAAGTATTGTTCCTTTTGGCCATCTCTTCTGCTAGAAGAGTTTCTGAATTATCTGCTCTTTCTTGTGAGTCTCCTTTTGTGATTTTTCCTCAGGATAAGGCGGTTTTGCATACTTCATTTAAATTTTTACCTAAAGTTCTGAACTCCAAAAACATTAGTATAGAAATTGTTGTCCCTTCGTTGTGTCCCAATTCTAAGAATTCTCTGGAGAGATCTTTATATTCTTTGGATGTGGTAAGAGCTTTGAAATATTATGTTGAAGCTACTAAAGATTTCAGAAAGACTTCTATTCTATTTGTTATTAGATATGTGCAATTCGGTTCGGTTCGATTCGGAAATTCGGAAAATTCAGAAAATTCGGCGATTCGGATCGAACCGAATTTCCGAATTAAAATACTGCAGAATTTCGCGAATAAATCCGAATTACTTCGGATTTATTCGGTAAATTCGGATGGCCATGGATTACACTAGTATTGTACAGTATATTAGGTTATATCACTCTGCTATGGGTTACACCTAATATACAGTACATAATACTAGTCTAATCCCACCTAACACTTACCGAAATTCTGAATTTCCGAACCGAACCGAATCGAACCGAATACAGCCGAATTTCTTTGAATCTGAATGAATCCGAAATGAATCGATTCAAAATTTTCCGAATTCGAATCGATCCGAACCAAACTTCGAAAAATTCCAAATTGATCCAAACCGAACCAAATTTTTTTCGCCATGCACATGTCTATTTGTTATCTTTTCTGGTTCTAGGAAAGGTCAGAAGGCTTCTGCCATTTCTTTGGTTTATTGTATGATTGTAGTATTTTAATTTTGTGTTTTATATGAATTAAAACAATTATACCATTATATTTATATTTATATATGATATGCTTATAGAATGCTTTTATACACACATTACTAGGGGATCTTACAATTAATACAATATTTGCATAGCTTTTATTTATATAACGTGTAAATACACGGATAGCTGAATTCCCATTTTTATATAATTCCAACCTTCAGCCCTTATGTTATTGGGGCGCCACTCTCCATACTTATATTGAATTAAATTCTATTTTTGAACGTGTTTGAGGAGATAACGTTTTATTATTGTGTATTGAAGGCCATGTGGCCTAACTATCAAGCTCCGAATGGAGCTTGATGCCCCGTGTTTCTGGCGAGCCTGCAGGCTCGCCAGAAACAGCAGTTATGAAGCAGCGGTCACAAACACTGCTGCTCCATAACCTGTCCACCTGCTCTGAGCAGGCGGACAGACATCGCAGGAAATCAACCCGATCGAGTACGATCGGGTTCATTGACACCCCCCTGCTGGCGGCCAATTGGCAGCAAGTCAGCAGGGGCGGCGTTGCACCAGCAGCTCTTGTGAGCTGCTGGTGCAATGCTGAATATGGTGAGCGTATTGCTCACCGTATTCAGCGAGGTCTGGCGGACCTGATTCACACTGTCAGATCAGGTTCGCCAGACTTTCATAAATAGGGGCCCATATGTTGTAGTGAGGTCTAGAGGAATAATCTTTTATTTTTAACTTTTAAGAAGTAGCTGGAGAGGTCCACAGTTGAGATGGGAGAAATGTACTTGGGGCAACTAGACCCCTTACACATGGCTGGGCTTGTTGGATATATGTTGAGAAGAAAGCCATTACTGAAAAAAAAAAATTAAATCCAATTTGGCGTTTACTAAAAGGCATATGGGAGACTTAGCAAAAATGAGAAAAGGATTCTCTGGTCTTTTGAGATAACAAATTAAATATTTGGCCTTAAAATTATATAGAGCAAAGACAAAACTGTTCTTCACCCTGGAAACACTATCCCCACTTTGAAGTATGGTGGTAGTAGCAACATGTTGGGAAAAGGCTTCAAATAAGTAAGGACTGAGAAACTGATTAGTATTGAGGGCAAGATGTGGAAAGCTTTTAGAGATCTACTGATGAAACGGCAGCTTGTGCCGAGAAACGTGTTGCTTTTTAACATTTTAATTATATTTTAACTTTTTTTTTTATTGAACCTTGCTCTTCTATGCGGTTTTTGGACCTACGCTGGGGACCCTTCATAACGTAGACCTATTGTAGGTGCTACTACGCTATTGGCTGTGTTCCCTTTCTTAGGACTGGAAGCCGTGACGTCACTGGAGACGAGCCCCTCCGCGGTCTTGCTGTTCTGCCGGAATGTTTGAGTCAGCCGAGCGGCTTTGAAGCCTTGGGCCCTAATTTATCAAGTTCTGGCGGACCTGATCCGACAGTGCGGATCAGGTCTGCCAGACATCGCTGAATACGGCAAGCAATACGCTCGCCGTATTCAGCATTGCACTAGCAGCTCACAAGAGCTGCTGGTGCAACGCCGCCCCCTGCAGACTTGCGGCCAATAGGCCACCAGCAGGGGGTGTCAATCAACCCAATCGTACTCGATCGGGTGGATTTCCGGCGATGTCTGTCCGCCTGCTCAGAGCAGGCGGACAGGTTATGGAGCAGCGGTCTTTGTGAACGCTGCTTCATAACTGCTCTTTCTGGCAAGCCTGCAGGCTTGCCAGAAACACGGGGCATCAAGCTCCATTCGGAGCTTGATAAATATGCCCCTTGGTCTGCGCATTATTGCACTGAATGTGCACCTTCGATTGTGAGTACCTTCTTGCTGTTGCCACATGCCACTGCACTGTGTTTGAGATACTGCACCATAAGGCGCCTCTACTTTTTTGTCTTATAGGACATAGTTTAATCTGATCCACATTTTTCAAGAGAGCAGCCTGCCGATTGCATTTCATCTTGTTGCTACAGGACATTTTGGGGGATATTTTGACTTTTCTATCCACTTATGTCACATTGCTCACATGAGTATCTGGTAAATTATTTGTATTGTTATTTTTGTTGTTTTATCAATTTGTATTTCGCCTCTTTGGGGGCTATTACGGGCACACCTAACACACAATATTCTGCTATACAATATTCTGCTATATATTGTAGTTTCCTAATTTACCCCAAAAGACTGACAACTTTGGAACCACCAAATATTGACTACTGAATATTGGGTGTATATATATCATATGTATAATTGTATAAATGTATAATTTGTGTGTGTGTGTATGTATATATATATATATATATATATATATATATTACGTATTTTATATATACACATTTTTATATTGGATACTTTACTGAAATCCCTAATAAAATTTAATTTAATTCCAGGTATGTGCCATTGTTTCAGATTTAAAAAAAGGTTCATACTTGCCTGGTAACTTAGTGTAATGATTTATCAGTGGTATTGTACAGATCAAGAAAGACACATATATATATTCTGTCCCCCACATCGCCCTACATCTGCTGCCTGAAAATAAATATTTTTTGTATAAATGAAACAAAAACATCCTTGATTCCTGTACATACAGTATTCAGTTTGGAGGCCCACATAAAGGGCTAGAATATGTGTGGCACTCTAACTGTTGCGCGCAAGCGATTCAAAGTTTATCATGGCTCTTAGTGTGAAAGTGCAAAAGAGAGGGGAGAAAGAGCAAAAGAGAGGGGAGAGAGAGCAAAAGAGAGGGGAGAGAGAGCAAAAGAGATGGAAGAGAAAGCAAAATAGAGGGGAAAGAGCAAAAGAGAGGAGAAAGAGCAGAGAGAGAGAGCAAAAGAGAGGGGGAGAAAGAAAAAGAGAGGGGAGAGAGAGAGAGCAAAAGAGAAGGGGAGAGAGAGCAAAAGATGGGGAGAGAGAGAGCGCAAAAGAGAGGGGGGAGAGAGAGCAAAAGAGAGGGGGGAGAGAGCACAAAAGAAAGGGAGGAGAGAGCGCAAAAGAAAGGGAGGAGAGAGAGCAAAAGAGAGGGAGAGAGAGAGGGGGGGGAAAGAGAGAGAGCAAAAGAGAGGGGGAGAGAGAGAGCAAAAGAGAGGGGGAGAGAGAGAGAGCAAAATAGAGGGGGGAGAGAGAGAGAGGTGTTGAGAGAGAGAGAGAGGGGGGAGAGCAAAAGAGAAGGGGAGAGAGGGGTGTGAGAGATAGCAAAATAGAGGGGGAGAGAGAGCAAAAGAGAGGGGAGAGAAAGAGCAAAATAGAGGGGGCGAGAGAGCAAAAGAGAGGGGGAGAGTGAGAGAAAAAGAGAGGGGGGAGAGAGAGCACAAAAAAGGGGGGAGAGAGAAAGCGCAAAAGAGAGGGGGGGATAGAGAACGCAAAAAAGAGGGGGAGAGAGAGCACAAAAGAGAGGGGGGAGAGTGCAAAAGAGGGGGAAGAGAGAGAGCAAAAGAGAGGGGGGAGAGAGAGAGCAACAGAGAGGGGGAGAGATCAAAAGAGTGGGGGGATAAAGAGAGCAACAGAGAGGGGGAGAGATCAAAAGACAGGTGGAGCAAGAGAGAGCGCAAAAGAGAGGGGGAGAGAGCACAAAAGAGAGGGGGGAGAGAGAGCAAAAGAAAGGGGGAGAGAGAAAGCAAAAGAGAGGGGGGAGAGAGAGCAAGGGGTGGGACTGCTGTACTGCAAAAAATGGCCATGTGAACGGGCTTTAGGACTAGTATATACACATATATAAATACATCTATACCTATATATAATCATAGTTATGTGTAGATATATATATATATATATATATATATATATATATATATGTAGATATATAGAAATGTGTATTTAAGAATAAAAAGAACATATTCTGCTATGTGAAGAACATTGGAATGTGAAATAGTCATATTTTATTTAGGTGCATTTTGGTTAAACACGATTGGGTTTGTGAGCTAATAGTTTAGTTTTTTTTTTTTCACTTTTCTCGCTCCATTGAAGTCTATGGGGAATACGTTAACGCATTTGCGATATTTAAAGTTTGGCTTTTTTCGCATTGGGTTAGCGCTCGTGTGAAAACCTTTTACTCTTATCTTGTATTACCCGTGCTACCCGACACATGGAAAAAGGCTTACTTCTAGCGTAGTTAATGCGCCAGCGAGAGAGCTCATTTGTGCTCCACTCGTAATCTAGTCCAAAATGTGTTGGAGAGTTACATTTGGATCCATTGGTTTTATGAAGAACAAGTCTGTGATATAGGGTAGAAGAAAACAAAGTTGAAAGATTACTTTGGGGAAAAGAAAGAATAGAAGTAAAACAGACTACCAGGTGAAAAGCTAAGAACAAATAAGGGGAACAGAAATCGTTGGAATACCAACATGGCTAGTGTATGGATTATGAATAATACAAGTGAGTATATGTATTTTGTATCTGCTATTAAAGGGCCATGATACCCACATTTTTTCTTTCATGATTTAGAAAGAGAATGCATTTTTAAACATCTTTCTAATTTACTTCTATTATCTAATTTGTTTTATTCTCTTGATATTCTTTTCTGAAAAGCATATCTAGATATGCTCAGTAGCTGCTGATTGGTTGCTGCACATAGAAGTCTCATGTGATTGGCTCACCCATGTGCATTGATTTTTCTTCAAATAAGGATATCTCAAAAATGAAGCAAAATAAATAATAGAAGTAAATTGTAATATTGTTTAAATTTGTATGTTCTATCTGAATCACGAAAGAAAGATTTTGGGTTTAGTTGCCCTTTAAACTATATTACTATGTAAACAAACAAAAAAGATGAAACAGCAATGTTCTGTACTGTAGATTCACACACCCTTCCTGATGAGCGAGATTTAAGCTCCATTAAATACTATGTTGCGTACAACTCATTTTCTTAACCACATTAATGTGGTCTTGTCAATGCTGTTGTAATTGATAAGCATGCTGGCTCACTGGTTCCTGTAATGGACTAAAAAGATATTTTAAATATATAGTAACAAGACCTAAACATTTTTCCTAATAATTGATGAGCTTAAAAACCCCCACACACGGCCACTATAAGCGATAATAAGATCAAAATTGAATCCCCTATTAATTAATAAGGGAAAATGAAACAACATTAAAGTATACATTTGGTTTTGATGTACACATTTGTGCTTGTCCCTAGAGAGGCTGGAAGTCAAATTATGTAACCAAAGTATGATGCAAATTTCCGGAACCTACTTACATACTACAGAGTGACTGCTTATAACATTTACAAATGTATTTACAGTTAGACACAGCATGAGAACTAGCGCAGCGCAGGGGGTTAGTTGTGCAGCGATGGGCAGCAAATATAAATATATATGTATATAAGTATATATATATATATATATATATATATATATTTATTGAGAACACACAGTTCCCATAGACCGCAATGTAAAGGCACTTTTCAGTGAAATTTTTTTTCTTACACCCCTGACCCGCTCACTTTAATTTTTTTTTTTTTTTTTTATTATTATTATTATACAACCTCACACTTAAGTTTAGGGGTATTTGGGGCACATCTTTAAAATAAACCAGAGGTCTGATCAATGGTTAATTTTCGAGAGCTAACTGTTACTGCAGGCTTGCAGTAGCAATAACCAACCACTTGGGAGTGCGATAAAGTAGCTTTCCACTTGTTATCTGGCCCTTAAAGTTTTTAACACCCTTATATTATTGTATTTTGTAAATTGGTTGTCATTGAATAGTAAAAAATAAATAAAGAATAACTACTCACTTGTTATCAGCCTTTGTAGTCACAGTTACTAAAAATAATATGTATCAGAGCAGGACAGGATTGGCCCTAACCTGCCTCATAGCCACAGCAAGGCAGTGAGAAGTAGGGCTGGCCCTGCATCATGCACAGATAATAATTCTGGCAACTGTGCAAAGTTAAGGCAACAGGCAAACTGTGCATTGAGCAAATACCCTGTACGCCATATTCTAAGTCCGGTTTTGGTAGGTACTTACTCTTTAAAAATTAGTTAGTTAAATAAATAAACCTAACCTGGTATCTGTTGGCAATCGCAACCGTAACCCAAAAGTCTGAAGCCCAAACATATATAGGGCTCCATTTATCAAATGTTGAGCGGACATGATTCACTGTAGCCAATCATATCCGCTAGACATCACTGCAGTCAGACAGCATACGCTGTCTGCAGTTATCAGTGCACCAGAAACGCTTGTGCAATGCCGCCCCTACTCACTGGCAGCCAATCAGTAGCTAGCAGGGGCTGTCAATTATCCAAATTGGATCGGGATGATTTCAATCCACTACTTAAAAGGTGGCGGACAGTTTAAGAAGTAGCGCTCTTACAACTGCTACTTCTTAACTTCCCTTTCAGACAGCCTGAAATGATGAGCCTCCGAAGCAGCATCCACTGCTTGATAAATGGAGCCCATTTATAGGATTTATATTATTTTTTACCAAAAGACAGTTAAAACATTTTTCCACCTATGGACCGGTTGGGTTAGATGTTTGGATACCTTGTTCAGATATCATTTGCTTATTGAATATAGAGCGGGAGATTTCATGTAATGTCATCCTCTCTGATCACAGAGCCTTTACAACTGGCTTAGACTCATTCTTTGCTGTCAGTAACTGCCCTTTTATATTTTTTATTGGGACCTAATGGAGAACATCAACATAATTAAACAGTGTTTGCTGAATTCCCAAACGGAACCTGCTTTTTTTATTTTTACCTGTGAATTGACTAAACGGAATGACGTTTTTGATCCTACATCATCACTAAATCCAGTGGTAGGAGCTGCATTAAACCTTAAAACGGCATCATGAGAATCTGAAAGTACAGAGAAGTTAAATTACATACAGATCTAATCTGATGCTTTTATATATATAAAGTCCTCTAGTAACAAACTATCAATACATAAATATAAATATATAGGGGCCTATCTATCAAGCTTCGTATGGAGCTTGAGGCCCCATGCAGGCTCGCCAGAAACACGAGTTATGAAGCAGCGGTCTAAAGACCGCTGCTCCATAACCTGTCCGCCTGCTCTGATGAGGCGGACAGGAATCGCCAGAATTCAATCCGATCGAGTATGATCAGGTTGATTGACACTCCCCTGCTGGCGGCCGATTTTCCGCAAGTCTGCAGGGGGTGGCGTTGCACCAGCAGCTCTTGTGAGCTGCTGGTGCAATGCTGAATATGGAGAGCGTATTTGTTAGATGTGCCTCATAATAATGCATTATGCATTGAAGAGAATTTGCAATTATTGTATAAAAAACAAGTTTCGTAAAGGCAGCTTTTCAATATCATAGTTCAGAGGTGGCCCTTTGCCTCAGGACTATCACTATTTTACATAGTTTCATTGGCTGCAATAGTACTACTTAAATAATGTATTTTTCTTAGGAAGCAATCCTATACTATCAGCAATTAAGCTTTATATACGTATATAATGTATGTATATATATATACACATATCTTAAGTCCTTAGGAAAGGGTACTCTCACTTTCTGACCTCAGCAACCAGGGTGTCCAGCCTTAATAGCATAACCTCCAACAGAAACTCCACAATAGCAATGAGTGGGAGATGATACTCTCTGGATTTGTATTCCAAAAGTTTTAATTAACGTGACAATCGGGGGGATTTACCCCTTCTTCAGGTGAAGCATCACGCTAATAAAAACATTCAGCTAGATTACGAGTTATTCGCGCTATAGGAAAATTAACCAACGCAACAAAAGTTGCGTTATTTAACCCCCTATAGCGCAGCCATTACAAGTTTTTAAACAGACGACTTGTGCGTGCGATATGGTTGCGTTGAGCTCCATACCGCACACAATCCAAGCACTGTTTTGACGTGCTCGTGCATGCTTTCCCCATAGACATCAATGGGGACAGTGGGTCAGAAAAAAACCTAACACCTGCGATTGCGGAATGAAAAGCTCCATAATGCAGCTCCATTAATGTCTATGGGGAAAAAAAACTAACACGCTAACATAAACCCTGAGTCCAAACACCCTAATCTGCCCCCCACCGACATCGCCGGCACCTATATAATGTTATTAACACATAAACTGCCGCCCCCAATATCGCTGCCACCTAAATAAAACTATTAACCCCTAATCTGCTGCTCCCGATATCGCCGCCACTATACTAAAGTTATTAACCCTATTCCCCTGCACCCCAACATCGCCCACACTATAATAAATCTATTAACCCCAATTCCACCGCTCACCGACATCGCCGCCACTAAATAAAGTTATTAACCCCATAATCTCTGGCCTCCCACATCACTACTACTAAATAAATCTAATAACCCCTAAACCGCCAGCCTCCAACATCGCAACAACCTAAATTAAACTATATATTAAACCCTAAACCTAACTCTAACCCTAACATAACCATAAACCTAACCCTAACCGTAACCCTAAACCTAACACCCCTTAACTTTAACATAATTAAAATAGAGCTAAATTAAATTTACAATTATTAACTAAATAATTCCTATTTAAAACTAAATACATAATCACCTGTGAAATAAAACCTAAGCTAGCTACAATATAACTAATAGTTATATTGTAGCTAGCTTAGGTTTTATTTTTATTTCACAGGTAAGTTTGTATATATTTTAACTAGGTAGACTAGTTAGTAAATAGTTATTAACTATTTACTAACTACCTAGTTAAAATAAATACAAATTTACCTGTGAAATAAAACCTAACCTGCTTTACACTAAAACCTAACATTACAAAAAATAACAAACAAAATTATACAAAACAATAAAAATGATTCCTATTCTAATACCCTTTAAAAAAAGAAACTACCCCAAAATAAAAAAAACCTAATCTATAATAAACTACCAAGGGCCCTTAAAAGGGCTTTTGTGCGCCCTTAAAAAGGCTTTTTGTAGGGCATTGCCCTAAAGTTAACAGCTCTTTTGCTACAAAACCAAACAAACACCCCCTAACAGTATACAAACCCCCACCCCCCAAACCCCCAATTTGTATGGGCATTTCCCTTAAAAGGGCATTTAGCTCTTTTGTGAAATGCCCAAGCCCTAATCTAAAAAATAAAAACCCACCCCAAAACAAAAAAAATACATTACACAAAATAACAAACAAATTATCAAAAATAATAAAAAAAGTATTCCTATTCTAATACCCATTTAAAAAATAAAAAACACCCCAAAATAAAAAACCTAATCTATAATAAACCACCAATAGCCCTTAAAAAGGCCTTTTGTAGGGCATTGCCCTAAGTTAAACAGCTCTTTTACCTGAAATTTTTTTACACACCCACTAAAATTACAAACCCCCACCCCCCAAACCCACAAAATAAAATAAAAATTCTAAAAAAAACTAAGCTAACCATTGCCCTGAAAAGGGCATTTGTATGGGCATTGCCCTTACAAGGGCATTTAGCTCTTTTGTGAAATGCCCAAGCCCTAATCTAAAAATAAAAACCCACCCCAAAACCAAAAATATATATAACAAAATAACAAACAAATTATCAAAAATAATAAAAAATAATAAAAATTATTCCTATTCTAATACCCATTATAAAAAAAAATCACCCCGAAATAAAAAACTATCGCCTAGATTTAGAGTTTTGCGTTAGAAGGGGTGCGTTAGCTACGCGTGGTTATTTTCCCCCGTACCTTTTAAATAACGCTGGTATTGAGAGTTCTCTGAAGGGCTGCGTTTGGCTACAAAAAGGGAGCGTAGAGCATATTTACCGCCACTGCAACTCTCAATACCAGAGTTGCTTACGGACGCGGCCAGCTTAAAAAACGTGCTCGTGCATGATTCCCCCATAGGAAACAATGAAGCAGTTTGAGTTGAAAAAAAACCTGCAAAAAAGCAGCGTTCAGCTCCTAACTCAGCCCCATTGTTTCCTATGGGGAAACACTTCCTAAGTCTGCACCTAACACCCTAACATGAACCCCGAGTATAAACACCCCTAACCTTACACTTATTAACCCCTAATCTGCCGACCCCACTATCGCTGATCCCTGCATTACAATTTTAACCCCTAATCTGCCGCTCCGTACACCGCCGCAACCTACATTATAGCTATGTACCCCTAATCTGCTGCCCCTAACATCGCCGACCCCTATATTATATTTATTAACTCCTAATCTGCTGCCCCAAACGTCGCCGCTACCTTACCTACACTTATTAACCCCTAATCTGCCGACCAGACCTCGCAGCTGCTCTAATAAATGTATTAACCCCTAAACCGCCTCACTCCCACCTCAAAAACCCTATAATAAATAGTATTAACCACTAATCTGCCCTCCCTAACATCGCTGACACCCAACTTCAAGTATTAACCCCTAATCTGCCGACCGGACCTCATCGCTACTATAATAAAGTTATGAACCCCTAAAGCTAAGTCTAACCCTAACCCTAACACCCCCCTAAGTTAAATATAATTTTAATCTAACGAAATAAAATAAATCTTATTAAATAAATTATTCCTATTTAAAGCTAAATACTTACCTGTAAAATAAACCCTAATATAGCTACAATATAAATAATAATTACATTGTAGCTATTTTAGGATTAATATTTATTTTACAGGCAACTTTGTATTTATTTGAACCAGGTACAATAGCTATTAAATAGTTAATAACTATTTAATAGACCTAGTTAAAATAATTACAAAATTACCTGTAAAATAAATCCTAACCTAAGTTACAATTAAACCTAACACTACACTATCAATAAATTAATTAAATAAACTACCTACAATTATCTACAATTAAATCAACTAAACTAAATTACAAAAAAAAAACCACTAAATTATAAAAAATAAAAAAATTACAAGAATTTTAAACTAATTACACCTACTCTAAGCCCCCTAAAAAAATAACAAAGCCCCCCAAAATAAAAAAATGCCCTACCCTATTCTAAAATAAAAAGTTTACAGCTCTTTTACATTACCAGCCCTTAAAAGGGCCTTTTGCGGGGCATACCCCAAAGAATTCAGCTCATTTGCTTGTAAAAAAACATACAATACCCCCCCAACATTACAACCCACCACCCACATACCCCTAATCTAACCCAAACCCCCCTTAAAAAACCTAACACTAAGCCCCTGTAGATCTCCCTACCTTATCTTCACCACGCCGGGTATCACCGATCCGTCCAGAAGATGCTCCGAAGTCTTCATCCTATCCGGCAAGAAGAGGTCCAGAAGAGGCTCCGAAGTCTTCATCCTATCCGGCAAGAAGAGGACATCCGGACCGGCAAACATCTTCATCCAAGCGGCATCTTCTATCTTCATCCATCCGACGAGGAGCGGCTCCATCTTCAAGACCTCCGGCGCGGAACATCCTCTTCTCCCGACGACTAGACGACGAATGAAGGTTCCTTTAAGGGACGTCCCTCGAATTCCGATTGGAATTAAGGTAGGAAAAATCTGATTGGCTGATTGAATCAGCCAATCAGATTCAAGTTCAATCCGATTGGCTGATCCAATCAGCCAATCGGATTGAGCTTGCATTCTATTGGCTGATCGGAACAGCCAATAGAATGCAAGCTCAGTAGTGTTATTTTTTTAATATGTAGTTTAGTTTTATTTAATTGGTAGTTAGTTTAATTTTAGTTTAATAATTATATTAGTTTAATTGTTAGTTTAAACTTAGTTCTTTTAATTTGACAGGTAAGTTTTAATTTAATTTAAGATAGTGAAATTGTAATTTTAATATAAAGTTAGGGGGGCATTAGGTTTAGGGGTTACTAGTTTAATTTAGTTTATTGCGATGTGGGGGGCTTTCGGTTTAGGGGTTAATAGTTTACTTTAGTATATTTCTTTGTGGGGGGGCTTGCGGTTCAGGGGTTAATAGGTTTATTATAGTGGTGACGATGTCAGGGAGTGGCGGAATAGGGCTTAATAATTATTTTTAGTGGCGGCGATGTTGGGAACAACAGATTAGGGGTTAATAAGTTTAATATTTTATTAGTGATGCAGGAGGGCCTCGGTTTAGGGGTTAATAGGTAGTTTATGGGTGTTTAGTGTACTTTGTAGTTGTTTAGTTATGAGTTTTATGTTATAGATTTGTAGCGTAAAACTCATAACTACTGCTTTTAGAATGCAAAATGGATCTTGGTCGGTATAAACTGCAACGCAAGCTTTTTAGACTCACTGCAAAACTCGTAATGGCTGCGCTATGGAAGTCCCATGAAAAAACGCCTTTTTTAGGTGTGTGGAACTGATGTTGCGGTACAGGCTAAAAGGCTTGCGGTACAGCTATACCAACAAGATTTGTAATGGCTGCGGTGCTGTTTTAACGCTGAAATTGCAATTTTTTCAGCGTTAAAACACGAACGCACAACTTGTAATCTAGCTGATTGTTTGGAATACAATACCAGAGAGTGCTGCCTCCCACTTATTCCTATAGTGGGGTTACTGTTGCAGTATATATATATATATTTATATATATATAGATATGTATACTGTATATATAAATTTGTGTGTGTGTATTTTTTAAAAAGGGGCCACAGGCAATCGGGATAATTCAGTTTTGAAAATGACTTCTAGTTGTTACACCTTTATAACTGAAGTCTTTGCAGTACTCTACAAGTCAGCATATACAGCAACCACATATAAATTATTTCTTAACAGAAAAAAGTATCTCTCACGCACCTATCTCTGAACCAAGTGCTGAAGATTTTATGGATCCTGCGGAAGACACAACAGCACAGGTTCCCAGTTCCCCAGCCGCATCCGGCAAGGACTTTGTAGGTAGGTACTGGCTCCAGGAGGAGGTATTGAAGGGAAGATCTGAGCGTTTAATTGTGCTCATATTCACCCTAAGTTTGAGCTGACAAAGCAATTCCTGGGGACTAAGATTCTGGCCTCTTTTACCCTGAAATGTAACTTTATATTTGTTCCATTTTTGGTAATTCTTCTTCACTTCCTGCAGTCTCTTTATTAGGTCTTTGGATGACATATTATCACTCCACACTTTGCCAATGAATCTATAAGGCGTTTGTAACGATGATACTTCCTTCACTGTCCTTTTTGCTGAGTTACTTGCCATGTAACCCTCAGGCTTTTCAACCACTGTAATACTTAAACTCTGATTTTTTATCCAGACCCACTGTTGAGCATTAGATTTATTACTTGTGATATGTTTCCAGTTCTTTATATATCTGCTAATGTTTATCACTTTATTGGCCCAGTCCAGGGAGAAGAGGCAAAAAGTGCAGAGAAATATGGAGATGAGACAAACTTTACTTATTTTGTAAATCCTGGTATGACGACAATGGAAATATGATGAATTTAGTAATAGCTTCATAACTTTGATGGATGAAAGAAGCCCTCTATATGAGATAGAAATGATTGTAAATTAATTAGATATATTGAACATTATAATCTCTTATAGAAAAATGTTATTGGAACAGTACTATAATATAAAATAATATATGAAGAGGATATTCAAAATAAGAGATGCTATGGGAAAGATATATAAAAACTAATCTACAAGTTTATAGCAAATTATTTTACAAACAGCAAAAACAAGAAAAAATGTGGTTTGTAGTGTTTCAGTGCTTTAATACATTATTTAAAGAATTAGTATTATTTATAGAGCCAAATACAATATGGTTTATAGTATCAGATGCTATACTATATTATAATTCCGAAATAATAAAAATGTGTATGAATGTGCAACATCTTACTTCTTCCTAAGAGACCATCCAGTATCCTAAACTAGAAACTACATTATGGTACACATTTATTTTGCCTTGCCTTGCACAATAAAACTAAGATCATACTATGGACCATTTGTATCTACTGATTTATTATAGAAAATCATTTTTGTTACTACTGTCTAGATTTCTCCACTCCATATAGAAAAGAACACAATGCCAATATTTTTTCTTATGTGTATGCTTTATTAGGGCCAGATTAGAGTGCAAATATTTGCACGCGAGTGATAAGTGGTTTATTGTGGGTATTTGCACTCATCAGGCATATCGCTTGCATTACAAGTTGAAAGTAAACGTGATAGCTTGAGCGCAATCACAATTTACACTAGAATATTTACAGGGGCTTCAGAGCTCTGGTTAACTGTTTCACACAAAAAAAAAAGTTGCACAAAACACATCAAAAATACATTACAAATTACAGTTACATTCATAATAACACCAGCTAATAAAAATTATTTAAAAAAATATTGCACACAAAAGTTATAAGGGCTCGAAGATAAGAGGTCTCAGATGTTAGAAAAAAAAAGCAGGCAAAGGGCTTTACTATAGAGACACATACATTTACAACTGTGCACTATATCACCTATAATGAAAAGCTGCCCTGTTGGGGTACTTGAGTACCGCAGTTGAGAAACAATGTTTTAGTGTAACTTTCTAATCTTAATATTTCAATTCAAAGGGACCTGCAGAAAAATTTCAATCTCATCACATAAAATTAATAAAGTTCTGCCTCTGGGAAGGTAAGACCATGCACTCCATTTGTCTTCAAAGAGTATAAATAGAAGAACTGCTTTTGCCTATATAATCAGAATTTAATTAGTTTATTACCTGTATGCGTGTGTTGTTAATAATGCTAATTGCCCTTGTGCAACCTGCTAAATTAATTTTATATTTATGCTACATCTATTGGGTTCATATTGTCGGGCATATCCTAGCAAGTTCCTCACCAGCCTCTGACCTCACTGCACGTCACTGTTATACATGTCTAAATATATATATATATATATATATATGTAATACATATGTATTTATAGGTATATATGTATTTACAGATATATATATATATATATATATATATATATATAATCACATATAAACACGTAAATAAATATGTATACATATATAGACAACTCAGTTCCAGCACGACCCTCCTACTGGCATCTGCCTGGGTGCAACGATATCCATGAATAGCAGCCAAAAAAGAAGCACTCACAGGTCTTTTGAAAACAAGTACAGTGTACTTTAATATGAAATGTTTTCGGGGATCTAGTCCCCTTCGTCAGCATGCAATTGTGTTACAAAACAACCCTTTTATAGTGTATAATAAATTAATCAAACAAACCTTAATTGCCAAAGCGGCGCCAAACCACCATGTATGGAACGCACATTGCGTTATACTGAACTGTTGAGACCAGAAGTGTAACATCGCCACTTCCGGCCAAGAAATTCTTATGTACAATACCGTTGTTACGATAATCACTCTGTTACAACAAACTAAGTGCAAAATCAATCATAACATTAATCTGTTGTGCCACCTATATATGCCACATAAAATAACCTTTATACAAGACAGTGATCATAACCAATCACACTGTGAACAATCGTGTGCCCAGTTGCCATGGATACGGCTAAACACATTGCCGTTCCCTGTCTGTAGTGAGTTTTCATAATCAGGCAAAATCATAATTATTGTGTTACTTTGTACAACACACATAATATTATCCTTATACAAAGAAATGATCATGACAGTTTGCTCAATAAAACATTGTGTACCTAGTTACCAAGGATACGGCTAAACATATTGCTGAACGCTATCTAAAGTGAATTGGGCAAATGATCTCATGTGTATCATGCTAGGGAAATATTAGACAAAATATCTTTCTCTTCCCATATCGCCCTGTTACATTCTAGTTCTGTGCAAACATACGCCTAGATTTAGAGTTCTGCGTTAGCCGTCAAAACCAGCGTTAGGGGGTCCCAACGCTGGTTTTGGCCGCCCGCTGGTATTTAGAGTCAGTCAGGAAAGGGTCTAACGCTCACTTTCCAGCCGTGACTTTTCCATACCACAGATCCCCCTATGCCAATTGCGTAGCCTATCTTTTCAATGGGATCTTTCTAACGCCTGTATTTAGAGTCTTGGCTGAAGTGAGCGTTAGAAATCTAACGACAAGACTCCAGCCGCAGAGAAAAGCCAGGAGTTAAGAGCTTTCTGAGCTAACGCCGGTTCATAAAGCTCTTAACTACTGTGCTCTAAAGTACACTAACACCCATAAACTACCTATGTACCCCTAAACCGAGGCCCCCCCACATCGCCGCCACCCTAATAATTTTTTTTAACCCCTAATCTGCCGACCGCACACCGCCGCAACCTACATTATCCCTATGTACCCCTAATCTGCTGCCCCAAACACCGCAGACCCCTACATAATATTTATTAACCCCTAATCTGCCCCCCCAACGTCGCCGCTACCTTACCTACAATTATTAACCCCCTAATCTGCCGACCAGACCTCACCGCTACTCTAATAAATGTATTAACCCCTAAAGCTAAGTCTTACCCTAACCCTAACACCCCCTAGGTTAAATATAATTTTAATCTAACGAAATAAAATAAATCTTATTAAATAAATTATTCCTATTTAAAGCTAAATACTTACCTGTAAAATAAACCCTAATATAACTACAATATAATTAATAATTATATTGTAGCTATTTTAGGATTAATATATATTTTACAGGCAACTTTGTATTTATTTTAACCAGGTACAATAGCTATTAAATAGTTAATAACTATTTAATAGCTACCTAGTTAAAATAATTACAAAATTACCTGTAAAATAAATCCTAACCTAAGTTACAATTAAACCTAACACTACACTATCAATAAATTAATTACATACAAATACCTACAAATAAATACAATTAAATAAACTAACTAAAGTACAAAAAATAAAAAAAGAACTAAGTTACAAAAAATAAAAAAATAATTTACAAACATTATAAAAATATTACAACAATTTTAAGCTAATTACACCTACTCTAAGCCCCCTAATAAAATAACAAAGCCCCCCAAAATAAAAAAAATGCCCTACCCTATTCTAAAATAAAAATTGAAAAGCTCTTTTACCTTACCAGCCTTTTAAAGGGCTTTTTGCGGGGCATGCCCCAAAGAATTCTGCTCTTTTGCCTGTAAAAAAAACCATACAATACCCCCCCAATATTACAACCCACCACCCACATACCCCTAATCTAACCCAAACCCCCCTTAAATAAACCTAACACTAAGCCCCTGAAGATCTTCCTACCTTATCTTCACCACGCCGGGTATAACTAAGATGGCGTCCCTCGAATTCCGATTGGCTGATAGGATTCTATCAGCCAATCGGAATTAAGGTAGGAAAATTCTGATTTTCTGATTGGATCAGCCAATCGGATTGAACTTGAATCTGATTGGCTGATTCCATCAGCCAATCATAATTTTCCTACCTTAATTCCGATTGGCTGATAGAATCCTATCAGCCAATCGGAATTCGAGGGACGCCATCTTGGATGACGTCCCTTAAAGGAACCGTCATTCTTCGGGAAGTCGTCGGCCAGGATGGATGTTCCACATCGGCGGGATGAATATGGAGCCGGAAGAAAGAAGATTGAAGATGCCGCTTGATAGAAGACTTCAGCCGGATGATGGACCTCTTCAGCCCCCGCTTGGATGAAGACTTCAGCCGGATGATGGATCTCTTCAGCCCCCGCTTGGATGAAGACTTCAGCCCGATGATGGACCTCTTCAGCCCCCGCTTGGATGAAGACATCGCCCGGATAGGAGGAAGACTTCGGACCCTCTTCTGGACGGATCGGTGATACCCGGCATGGTGAAGATAAGGTAGGAAGATCTTCAGGGGCTTAGTGTTAGGTTTATTTAAGGGGGGTTTGGGTTAGATTAGGGGTATGTGGGTGGTGGGTTGTAATGTTGGGGGGGTATTGTATGTTTTTTTTTACAGGCAAAAGAGCAGAATTCTTTGGGGCATGCCCCGCAAAAAGCCCTTTTAAGGGCTGGTAAGGTAAAAGAGCTTTTCAATTTTTATTTTAGAATAGGGTAGGGCATTTTTTATTTTGGGGGGCTTTGTTATTTTATTAGGGGGCTTAGAGTAGGTGTAATTAGCTTAAAATTGTTGTAATATTTTTATAATGTTTGTAAATTATTTTTTTATTTTTTGTAACTTAGTTCTTTTTTTATTTTTTGTAACTTAGTTCTTTTTTTATTTTTTGTACTTTAGTTAGTGTTTTTATTTGTATTTATTTGTAGGTATTTGTATTTAATTTATTTATTCATAGTGTAGTGTTAGGTTTAATTGTAGATACTTTTTGGTAGTTTAATTAATTTATTGATAGTGTAGTGTTAGGTTTAATTGTAACTTAGGTTAGGATTTATTTTACAGATAATTTAGTAATTATTTTAACTAGGTAACTATTAAATAGTTATTAACTATTTAATAGCTATTGTACCTGGTTAAAATAAATACAAAGTTGCCTGTAAAATAAATATTAATCCTAAAATAGCTACAATATAATTATTATTTATATTGTAGCTATATTAGGGTTTATTTTACAGGTAAGTATTTAGCTTTAAATAGGAATAATTTATTTAATAAGATTTATCTTATTTCGTTAGATAAAAATTATATTTAACTTAGGGGGGGTGTTAGGGTTAGGGTTAGACTTAGCTTTTGGGGTTAATACATTTATTAGAGTAGCGGCAAGGTCCGGTCGGCAGATTAGGGGTTAATAATTGTAGGTAGGTAGTGGCGACGTTGGGGGGGGAAATTAGGGGGTAATAAATATAATATAGGGGTTGGCGGGGGTTAGGGGCAGCAGATTAGGGGTTCATAGGGATAATGTAGGTCGCGGCGGTGTACGGAGCGGCAGATTAGGGGTTAATAATAATATGCAGGGGTCAGCGATAGCGGGGGCGGCAGAGTAGGGGTTAATAAGTGTAAGGTTAGGGGTGTTTAGACTCGGGGTTCATGTTATGGTGTTAGGTGCAGACTTAAGGAGTGTTTCCCCATAGGAAACAATGGGGCTGCGTTAGGAGCTGAACGCTGCTTTTTTGCAGGTGTTTTTTTTCAGCTCAAACTGCCCCATTGTTTAATATGGGGGAATCGTGCACGAGCACGTTTTTGAAGCTGGCCGAGTCCATAAGCACCGCTGGTATTGAGAGTTGCAGTGGCGGTAAATATGCCTGTACGCTCCCTTTTTGGAGCCTAACGCAGCCCTTCTGTGAACTCTAAATACCAGCGGTATTTAAAAGGTGCGGGGGAAAAAAAGCATGCGTAGCTAACGCACCCCTTTGGCCGCAGAACTCTAAATCTAGCCGATAATGTGGTAAAAATAAAAATGTTCTTGTTGTACTATAATTTTCAATTGAGGTACAATAATACTACAACAATACTAATACATAAATAATTAAAAAATAAGAAATAAGAAAAGGAGGTACTAAAAGGCTATATTGTATTAAGATGTTACGTAAATGGTGCCCCTGCCATACTTTTGCTATACGGGTGAGTTAGGTTTAGTAATCAGATGAAGCTAATGGAGTTTACTTCAAGAAGAGAACAAGAGGCTGGTAATATATCTACTAGATCCTACTATGTGGTACTAACTAATGATGTATCATTCTGATCCTATATAATCATTGTTAGTCATGTTACTCAAGTAATGTTATATATGAATATCAAACCATAGCTCCATATCTTTTCATGATCAATGAATCAGAAGCTGCTGATTGGTTGCTGCACATGGAAGCCTCATGTGATTGGCTCACCCATGTGCATTTCTTTTTCTTCAAATAAAGATATCTAAAAAATGAAGCAAAATAAATAATATAAGTAAATTGTAATGTTGTTTAAATTTGTATGTTCTATCTGAATGCTGAAAGAAAGATTTTGGGTTTAGTGGCCCTTTAACTTAAACATGATTCAGATAGGGCATGCCATTTTAAACAACTTTCTAACTTACTTTTATCCTTAAATTTGCTTTGTTCTCTTGGTATTCTTTGTTGAAAGCTAAATCTTGACAGGCTCATATGCTAATTTCTAACCCCTTGAAGGCCACCTCTTATCTGAATGCATTTGACAGTTTTTCACAGCTAGAGGGCATTAGCTCATGTGTTTCATATAAATAACATTGTGCTCTTGCACGTGAAGTAATTTAAGAGTCAGCACTAATTGCCTGAAATGCAAGATCTGAGATAAGGAGGCAGTCTGCAAGAGCTTAGATACAAGGTAATTACAGAGATAATAAAGTATATTTCTATAACAGTGTTGGTTATGCAAAACTGGTGAATGGTAAATCAAGGGATTATCTGTCTTTTTAAACTAGTAGACTGTACATTTTAAGTACCCAGCTGATACAAACTAAGGAGTCTTTCACAATTCTTTCAAAAAAACGTATCAAATGATGTTTCTACAACAATCCTTATAGATTTCATCAGCCAATAGGATTTTTTCAACCTTAAGTCCGATTGGCTGATAGAATTCTATCAGCCAATCGGAATCTAAGGGACGCCATCTTGGATGATGTCACTTAAAGGAAGAAGAAAATGCTCCGCGCCGGATGTCTTGAAGATGGAGCTGCTCCGCGCCAGATGGATGAAGATAGAAGATGCCGTCTGGATGAAGACTTCTGCCCCTCTGGAGGACCACTTCTCCCGGCTTGGATGAAGACTTCTCCCAGCTTTGTTGAGGACTTTTTGCCGCTTCGTTGAGGACTTCTCCCGGCTTCGTTGAGGATGGATGTCAGCTATTCAAAACTGTAAGTGGATCTTCAGGGGGTTAGGGTTTTGTTAAGGGTTTATTGGGTGGGTTTTATTTTTAAATTAGGTTTTAGGCAGCAATAGAGCTAAATGCCCTTTTAAGGGCAATGCCCATCCAAATGCCCTTTTCAGGGCAATGGGGAGCTTAGTTTTTTTTAGTTAGGTTTTTATTTGGGGGGTTGGTTGTGTGGGTGGTGGGTTTTACTGTTGAGGGGGTTGTTTGTATTTTTTTTACAGGTAAAAGAGCTGATTTATTTGGGGCAATGCCTTGCAAAAGGCCCTTTTAAGGGCTATTGGTAGTTTAGTTTAGGCTAGGGTCTTTGTTATTGGGGGGGGGGGGGCTTTTTATTTTGATAGGGCTATTAGATTAGGTGTAATTAGTTTAAATATCTGATCATTTCTTTTTTTATTTTGTGTAATTTAGTGTTTGTTTTTTTGTAATTTAGTTAATTGTATTTAATTAATGTAATGTATATAATTGTAGAGTAAGGTTAGGTGTTAGTGTAACTCAGGTTAGGTTTTATTTTGCAGGTAAATTTGTATTTATTTTAGCTAGGTAGTTAGTAAATAGTTAATTACTATTTAGTAACTATTCTAGCTAGTTAAAACAAATACAAACTTGCATGTGAATTAGAAATAAACCCTAAGCTAGCTACAATGTAACTATTAGTTATATTGTAACTAGCTTAGGGTTTATTTTATAGGTCAGTATTTAGTTTTAAATAGGAATTATTTAGTTATTAATAGTAGGTTTTATTTAGATTTATTTTAATTATATTTAAGTTAGGGGGTGTTAGGGTTAGACTTAGGTTTAGGGGTTAATAACTTTAGTATAGTGGCGGCGACATTGGGGGCGGCAGATTAGGGGTTAATAAATGTAGGTAGGTGGCGGGTATGTCGGGGATGGCAGATTAGTGGTTAACATTATTTAAATAGTGTTTGAGATGCGGGAGTGCAGCGGTTTAGGGGTTAATATGCTTATTATAGTTGCAGCGATGCCCGGAGCGGCAGATTAGGGGTTAATAAATATAATGTAGGTGTCGGCGATGTCGGGGGCAGCAGATTAGGGGTTAATAAGTGTAAGATTAGTGGTGTTTAGACTCGGGGTTCATGTTAGGGTGTTAGGTGTAAACATAAATTTAGTTTCCCAATAGGAATCAATGGGGCTGTATTACGGAGCTTTACGCTGCTTTATTGCAGGTGTTAGGCTTTTTTTCAGCCGGCTCTCCCCATTAATGTCTAGGGGGAAATCGTGCATGAGCACATACAACCAGTTCACCGCTGACTTAAGCAACGCTGGTATTGGAGTGCGGTATGGAGCACAATTTTGCTTTACGCTCACTTCTTGCCTAATAACGCCGGGTTTTTGTAAACCTGTAATACCAGCGCTGTAGGTAAGTGAGCGATGACAATAACGTGCAAGTTAGCACCGCACCCCTCATAATGCAAAACTCGTAATCTAGCCGAGTTTTCATTGAATTCATATATATCAGTAAGCACTTATCAATAAGCTCATTCATAAGCCATTACAATGGGGGGTAGTTATCAACGTGTCAAATTTCCTGCCTTCGCCGGCCCAATACACCCGCCTAAGCTCGCCTACCATCGCCGCCGCGGACCTGAAAAAATTCGCCTAAGTTATCAATAAATCTGTCAAAAAGCCGCGCACCAAATACGGAGCGATGAGAAGTGGACTGTGAGAGTTATCACTCATCCGATCTCGCTGCTCTTCTGCTTTCTTACAGCTTTATTGCTAGCTGTCACTAAGCACCCACACTAAACTACACTGTTCTACCCCCTATACCGGCGCCCCCGGAGCCCCCTGCAACTCAATAAAGTAACTAACCACTAAACCGCCACTCCTAGACCCCGCCGCAACTCTTATAAATGTATTAACCCCTAAACCGCCGCTCCTAGACCCCGCCGCAACTCTTATAAATGCATTAACCCCTCAACCGCCGCTCCCGGACACCGCCGCAACCTACATTATACCTAGTAACCCCTATCCTGCCCCACCTATACCGCCGCCCTCTATAATAAAGTTATTAATCCCTATCCTGCTGATCCCACACCTCGCCGCAAATAAATAAATAGTTTAACCCTTAAACCGCCGCTCCCGGACCCTGCCGCAACCTATATAAAATTTATTAACCCCTAATCTGCCCCCCTACACCGTTGCCACCTATAATACATTTATTAACCCCTATCCTGCCCCCCCTACACCGCCGCCACTGTAATAAATTTATTAACCCCTAAACCTAAGTCTAACACTAACCCTAACACCCCCCTAACTTAAATATTAATTAAATAAATCTAAATAATATTTCTATTATTAACTAAATTAATCCTATTTAAAACTAAATACTTACCTTTAAAATAAACCCTAATATAGCTACAATATAAATAATAATTATATTGTAGCTATCTTAGGATTTATTTTTATTTTATAGGTAACTTTCAATTTATTTTAACTAGGTAGAATAGCTATTAAATAGTTATTAACTATTTAATAGCTACCTAGGATTCTATCAGCCAATCAGAATTAAGGTAGGAATCAGCCAATCAGATTGAGCTAATTGAATGCGAGCTCAATCTGATTGGCTGATAGGATTCTATCAGCCAATCGGAAATTAAGGTAGGAAAAATCTGATTGGCTGATTGAATCAGCCAATCAGATTGAAGTTCAATCCGATTGGCTGATCCAATCAGCCAATCAGATTGAGCTCGCATTCTATTGGCTGATCGGATCAGCCAATAGAATGCGAGCTCAATCTGATTGGCTGATTCAATCAGCCAATCAGATTTTTCCTACCTTAATTCCGATTGGCTGATAGAATCCTATCAGCCAATCGGAATTGAAGGGACGCCATCTTGGATGACGTCCCTTAAAGGAGCCTTCATTCGTCGGTAGTCCGTCGGTAAAGAAGGATGTTCTGCGTCGGCAGGATGAAGATGGATCCTGAAGAAAGAAGATTGAAGACCCCGCTTGGAAGATGACATCGCCCGGATAGAAGACTTCTTCAGCGCCACTTAGAAGATGACATCGCCCGGATGGAAGACTTCTTCAGCGCCGCCTGGAGGATCACTTCATCGGATGGAAGACTTCTTCAGTGCCCCTTGGAGGATCACTTCTGCCGCTCCGGATCTCCTCTTCAGTTCCATCGGTGGCTTGGCTGAGTGAAGACGACTCAAGGTACGATGATCTTCAGGGGATTAGTGTTAGGTTATTTTAAGGGGGGGTTGGGTTAGATTAGGGGTATATGGGTGGTGGGTTTTAATGTTGGGGGGGTTGTATTTTTCTTTTACAGGCAAAAGAGCAGTTTTCTTTGGGGCATGCCCCACAAAAGGCCCTTTTAAGGGCTGGTAAGGTAAAAGAGCTTTGAACTTTTTAAATGTAGAATAGGGTAGGGAATTTTTTTTATTTTGGGGGGCTTTGTTATTTTATTAGGGGCTTAGATTAGGTGTAATTTGCTTAAAATTGTTGTAATATTTTTGAAATGTTTGTAACTTATTTTTTTTATTGTTTGTAACTTAGCTTTTTTTATTTTTTGTAACTTAGCTTTTTTTATTTTTTGTACTTTAGTTAGTTTATGTAATTGTATTTCATTGTAGTTATTTGTAGTTAATTTATTTAATTAATGTAATGATAGTGTAGTGTTAGGTTTAATTGTAACTTAGGTTAGGATTTATTTTACAGGTAATTTTGTATTTCTTTTAGCTAGGTAGTTATTAAATAGTTAATAACTATTTAATAACTATTCTAACTAGCTAAATAAATACAAAGTTACCTGTAAAATAAATATAAATCCTAAAATAGCTACAATGTAATTATTAATTTCATTGTAGCTATCTTAGGGTTTATTTTACAGGTAAGTATTTAGTTTTAAATAGGAATAATTTATTTAAGTATAGTGTAGTGTTAGGTGTAATTGTAACTTAGGTTAGTTTTTATTTTACAGGTAAATTTCTCTTTATTTTACCTAGGTAGCTATTAAATAGTTAATAACTATTTAATAGCTATTGTACCTAGTTAAAATAAATTGAAAGTTACCTGTAAAATAAAAATAAATCCTAAGATAGCTACAATATAATTATTATTTATATTGTAGCTATATTAGGGTTTATTTTAAAGGTAAGTATTTAGTTTTAAATAGGATTAATTTAGTTAATAATAGAAATATTATTTAGATTTATTTAATTAATATTTAAGTTAGAGGGTGCTAGGGTTAGTGTTAGACTTATGTTTAGGGGTTAATAAATTTATTACAGTGGCGGCGGTGTAGGGGGGGCAGGATAGGGGTTAATAAATGTATTATAGGTGGCGACGGTGTAGGGGGGGGCAGATTAGGGGTTAATACGTTTAATATAGGTTGCGGCAGGGTCCGGGAGCGGCAGTTTAGGGGTTAAACTATTTATTTAGTTGCGGTGAGGTGCGGGATCGGCAGGATAGGGGTTAATAACTTTGCTATAGAGTGCAGCGGTATGGGGGGGCAGGATAGGGGTTACTAGGTATAATGTAGGTTGCGGCAGTGTCCGGGAGCGGCGGTTTAGGGGTTAATACATTTATTCTAGTTGCGGCGGGGTCAGGGAGCGGCGGTTTAGGGGTCAATATGTATAGAGTAGCTTGCGGTGGGCTCCGGGAGCGGCGGTTTAGGGGGTATTAACTTTATTTAGTTGCGGCGGTGTAGGGGGACACAGATTAGGGGTGTTTAGACTCGGGGTACATGTTAGGGTGTTAGGTGTAGACAGCTCCCATAGGAATCAATGGGATGTCTGGCAGCAGCGAACTTGTAATTTCGCTATGGTCAGACTCCCATTGATTCCTATGGGATCCGCCGCCTCCAGGGCGGCGGATTGAAAACCAGGTACGCTGGGCCGGAAAAGTGCCGAGCATACCTGCTAGTTTTTTGATAACTAGTGAAAGTAGTCAGATTGTGCCGCACTTGTGTGCGGAACATCTGGAGTGACGTAAGAATCTATCTGTGTCGGACTGAGTCCGGCGGATCGAAGCTTACGTCACAAAATTCTACTTTTGCCGGTCTCTAGCCTTTGATAACTAAGGCGAATCAGCCTCGCCACAAATACGCTGCGGAATTCCAGCGTATTTGAGGTTGACGGCTTGATAACTACCCCCCAATGTCTCTTCCTATTTTCATAAGTAGTATTCTAGCTCTCCTACACACTTATAATCAGTGGAGCCATTCTTAACTTTATAAGACGATATAGATATCTCCACATTTTAAATGTAGGCTTAACTTTTTCTCGTTGTTCTCATATACTTGGGAAATATTTTGGTAATTTGTCTATCAATAATCACTGAGATGTTTGGAGGTTCTATTCTATTCTATTTTATAAAGCGTGTATGTGTATATATATGTATATGTCCACACTGTCGGATCAGGTCCGCAAGACCTATGATAAATAGGCCTCATTGAGTACTAAAGGCACACTCTTGAGCTCTTATGAGCCTACCTAGTTTTACTTATTCAATAAAAGATACCAAGAGAATGAAGCAAATTTGATAACAGAAGCAAATTGGAAACGTGCATGCTCTATCCAAATCATGAAAGTTTAATTTTGACTTTACTGTCCCTTTATTAACTCATTGATCGTACAACAACGTTTATGTTGATGAACATGTATTTATTGTTCAGTAACATAAACTTGTTGCCATTGATTTATTTGTTGCACATAAAGAATTGCTAATCTCATTACGAATTATTGAAATATTACATATAAAATATTAAAAAAAAAAATTATACAAAATATGGGGAATATGGAGACAGTTAATTGACAGTTAAATCAAAATGAAAAAAAAATTATACAAAATATGGGGAATATGGAGACAGTTAATTGACAGTTAAATCAAAATGAAATGTTCATGATTCAGATAGGGCATACAATTTTAAACAACTTTCCAATTTACTTTTATCATAAAATGTGCTTTCTTCCCTTGGAATTCTTTGTTGAAGGCTACATCTATGTAGGCTTATAGGGGCCTATCTATCAAGCTTCGAAAGGAGCTTGATGGCCCGTGTTTCTGGCGAGTCTTCAGACTCGCCAGAAACAGCAGTTATGAAGCAGTGGTCACAAAGACCGCTGCTCCATAACCTTTCCGCCTGCTCTGGGCAGGCGGACAGACATCGCCGGAAATCAACCTGATTGAGTACGATCGGGTTGATTGATACCCCCCTGCTGGCGGCCGATTGGCCGCGAGTCTGCAGGGGTGGCATTGCACCAGCAGCTCTTGTGAGCTGCTGGTGCAATGCTGAATACGGAGAACGTATTGCTCTCCATATTCAGCGAGGTCTGGCGGACCTGATCCGCAATGTCGGATCAGGTCCGCCAGACCTTGATAAATAGAGGCTATAGGCTGATTTCTAAGCCCTTGAAGGCCACCTCTTATCTCAGTGCATTTTATTAGCATTTAAAAGTTAAACAGCAAACCTGTGCCAACTAGATAACATTTTGCTAATTCCAGCACTGTTTGGCTGAAATGCAAGTCTGTCACAATAATTGAAATAAGGAGGCAGGTTGCAGAGGCTTAGATACAAGGTAATCACAGAAGTAAAAAGTATATTAATATAAAAGTGGTAATAAAGGGACTATCTATCTTTTGAAACAATACACCTTTTCAAGTAGACTGTCCCTTTAAGTGAACAATATAGTAAAGATGTTTTTGTTACCCTCGATATATCTTAGAGGTACTTGTAAAGATCTGTGATACCCATCAAATACCTTAACGTTTGTAAAGATCTGTGCAAATCGTGATATTTCTAAAGCCACAACTATAAAAAGCTTTCAGGTTTAAAAAGTTCTGTAAAAAATAAAAATGAGATCTGTCTGGTTCTAAAAACTGCTTTATCTGAAAAAGTGACTTGTGAGGATTGGAAAATATGCACATCTCGAAATAAGAATTTGAATAGATGAATGAAAATAGATTTATTATTTGCATCCTTTATTTTTTCTGTGCAAGTCATAAATCAAAAACTAAAGCCAAGAAGATTGATCTAAATAATTTATTTTAAATTAGATTCTCACATACTTAAAAACTTTTTTTTACCTTACACTGTTTAATTGAACTATTAATTCTGTATTATCTACAAAACATTTCTTAAAATCATTTTATACAACTTAAAGAACAATTTCTGGAAAAGGTTGCCAAATGAAGTTTCATAAGGTGCAGCTTGTATTAATATGTTTTATATGCTTAAAAATTTGTTCCGCAAAAGCAAAGCAAAGTGAGATTATGTAAATTGCATCTCAGTACAAATTATGCTAAATTGGGGTTATTAAAATGCTTACCTTGCAGCAAACAGGTGCCAATAGTATTCCTCTTTTCTCTTTTAACATTAAGTATGAGCAATAACACTATTTGTCAAGTAAGAGAGAGAGAGAACAATAACAGCAGCCTTTCTCATAAACAGCTCACTCTAGCACTGAACTATAGGAAGTAAGCAACTACAGTCAGAGTTACCAAGTTAACTCCCACAGCCACAACATGCAGATGATACAGATATATACAAACAGACAGAGTTGTGCATGGCTATTTAAACACATGGGCATATGCACATAGGATTTCATATGATCATGTAGAGATAAACAAACAGACATGCAAGTGATCAGGCAGATATATGCTACAAGGGACCTAAGTATGCACATATAAACAAGAGACCATATGCAATTGTGAGTATAAAGACATTGCATTTGCATACAGATAGCTGTATGTACATTTGGCATAAGAATAAACATTAAACAATATGAGAGAACACATGGTGAAATGTAAAGTTGACCATGTTCTATGGTAAAAGACTCAGGAGTTGGTTACAATTTGTCATTTGGTGAATATTTGCATATAGACAGCTACAAAAAAAATCCTTTTCAATGTTGGTGTGATCATAATTCCAATTTTTTTTTTTTTTTTTGAAGTGGCAAAATAATCATGATTTAGACAGAGACGAATATTTGTTAAACCTTTTCTCTTTACTGCATAGACAGCATTTAAAAGTACAATACATAAATAATATTTATAAAACAGCCACAAAAAAAAGTAATACACAGAGAGACCAAAGAAAACAAAGGTTGAATGTTCATAGAAATGAGTGACCAATCAGAGAGTTCCCACTGACCATATAGTGACTAGTATACAGCAAATCCTCCTCTCTTCTCTTTGAAGAGTAGGAGAGAAAACACTTAACAGTTCTGTGTGAAGAACCAGAAAAATTGATAACAATGTAAAAACAAATGAAAGTCTGAACAAAGATTGAAGGTTAACTTTGTGGATATTCCTCCTGGAAGACGATTCATCTGAAGTAGAAGTGAATAACTGATTGTCAGGGTTTTTTCCCTGCTTTGTTTGCCATGTGCTGCTGGCTGCCATTTTACTCACCTCTCTTGCTGACTCTGGTGCATAGTGTGTGATGCTGCTCATTTCCTGCACGCTCTTTTATGGCCAGACTGGTGTACATCATCCATGTGAGACAGGTTGCAGTCTCAGAATTGTGATGTCATCATTTATTATTTAAAGGGCCTTTGTTCAGTATGCTTTGCCCTTGCGTTGTCTCAGACCTGTTTGTGAGTTCCAGTTTCTGTGTATTACCTGGCTGTCTGACATCCCTCCTGGTTCCTGATCTCTGGCTTGTTCCTGACTCTGCTGTTCTCCTTGTTCCTGATTCTGGCTCGTCTGACTACTCGCTTTGGCTCCTGACTCGGCTCGTCTGATTACCAGCTCTGGTTTTGACTCCTGGCTTGTTATTTGACTTGTGGACTTTTTATTTTTTGCTATTACAAAAGGTGTGATTTTTTTTGCACTTCTCTTCTAATTCCTGGCATCCTGACATTAACCAAGGGCCATGAATCCTGATTGTGCTAATAATCCACCTTTACCTACGATCATTTCCAGGATGGATGAACAGGATCACCGCTTGAATCAATTTGCACTAGCCCTGCAAACCCTGCTGACTCGCACTGCTCATTTGGACCAAAGTGTCCTGCAAGTTATGGCTGCTCCTGTTTCCGCTGCTGCACGTAGTCCTACCAGGAGCATGTCCGGTTCTGCACCTCTACCTCAGCGATATGGAGGTGATCCTATTCAGTGCAGAGGGTTTTTGAACTAGGTGGGCATTTACTTTGAGGTGTTACTTCAGGCGTTTCCCTCTGACAGAGCTAAGGTTGAATTTCTCATCTTGTTACTCTCTGACACAGCTCTTGCCTGGGCTAATTCTTTTGTGGGAGACTAACAAACGTGTGATTTCAAATTACGCTGAATTTGTGGCCTCCTTTCAAAGGGTATTTGATGTTCTGGCTCGTTCCTCCTCTGGGGCTAAACGACTCATGTCCATTCAGCAAGGTACAAGATCTGTTGATCAGTATGCCATTGAGTTTCGTATGCTTGCCGCAGAGGTAAGTTGGAACAATGAAGCCCTTGTTGCAGCCTTCTTTCATGGGCTCTCTGATGTGATTAAAGACAAAGTTGCTATCAGAGATTTACCAGAGGACCTTGAGGCATTGGTTTCTTTTTTTATCCTAATTGACATCAGACTCAGAGAGAGGCCCTCTTGCACAAGCCTCCTGTTCTGTTGTCTCCTACATGTTCGTTCCCACCCATGCCTCCCTCTCCTCCAGTGCCTCCTGGTCCCGAGTCACCAGGTACTGCTGATGCAATGCAGTTGGGATTCACGCATCCCTCCATGGCGGGGAGGGCCTTTAGGAGGAGGGAGGGGCTATGCCTTTATTGTGGGTTAAAGGGACACCTTTTAAAGTCTTGTCCTACACGGCTGGGAAACGCTCAAACTTAAGGTCCTGTCGGCGGCAGACCTTGGGTGGTTTATCCTCTTCCCCGGAAATGCTAAAGGAGAAACCTTTGTTCACAGTTGTCCTTTCCTGGGTGGACTTCTCCATAGTCACCCAGGCTCCTGTTGACTCCGGTGCTGCAGGCTATTTCATTGATAGTGCTTTTGTATAAAAGCACTCCATTCCTGTTTTGCCTCAGTCCGTTCCGCTTGCTATTGAGGCCATTGATGGCAGGCACATTCAGCCCGCACTCGTTACTCACAAAACCGCTCCGTTATCCATGGCTGTTGGGGCTCTCCATTTTGAAACCCTCCAGTTCTGGGTGATAAATTCTCTGCATTGTCCAGCTGTTCTGGGTTATCCCTGGCTCCAAAAGCACAATCCCAGTCTCGACTGGCGCAAGTCGGAAATTTTGTCATGGTCTCCTGAACGTACAGGGAGTGCAGAATTATTATGCAAGTTGTATTTTTGAGGATTCATTTTATTATTGAACAACAACCATGTTCTCAATGAACCCAAAAAACTAATTAATATCAAAGCTGAATAGTTTTGGAAGTAGTTTTTAGTTTGTTTTTAGTTATAGCTATTTTAGGGGGATATCTGTGTGTGCAGGTGACTATTACTGTGCATAATTATTAGGCAACTTAACAAAAAACAAATATATACCCATTTCAATTATTTATTTTTACCAGTGAAACCAATATAACATCTCAACATTCACAAATATACATTTCTGACATTCAAAAACAAAACAAAAACAAATCAGTGACCAATATAGCCACCTTTCTTTGCAAGGACACTCAAAAGCCTGCCATCCATGGATTCTGTCAGTGTTTTGATCTGTTCACCATCAACATTGCGTGCAGCAGCAACCACAGCCTCCCAGACACTGTTCAGAGAGGTGTACTGTTTTCCCTCCTTGTAAATCTCACATTTGATGATGGACCACAGGTTCTCAATGGGGTTCAGATCAGGTGAACAAGGAGACCATGTCATTAGATTTTCTTCTTTTATACCATTTCTTGCCAGCCATGCTGTGGAGTACTTGGACGTGTGTGATGGAGCATTGTCCTGCATGAAAATCATGTTTTTCTTGAAGGATGCAGACTTCTTCCTGTACCACTGCTTGAAGAAGGTGTCTTCCAGAAACTGGCAGTAGGACTGGGAGTTGAGCTTGACTCCATCCTCAACCCGAAAAGGGTTGATGATACCAGCCCAAACCAGTACTCCACCTCTACCTTGCTGGCATCTGAGTCGGACTGGAACTCTCTGCCCTTTACCAATCCAGCCACGGGCCCATCCATCTGGCCTATCAAGACTCACTCTCATTTCATCAGTCCATAAAACCTTAGAAAAATCAGTCTTGAGATATTTCTTGGCCCAGTCTTGACGTTTCAGCTTGTGTGTCTTGTTCAGTGGTGGTCGTCTTTCAGCCTTTCTTACCTTGGCCATGTCTCTGAGTATTGCACACCTTGTGCTTTTGGGCACTCCAGTGATGTTGCAGCTCTGAAATATGGCCAAACTGGTGGCAAGTGGCATCTTGGCAGCTGCACGCTTGACTTTTCTCAGTTCATGGGCAGTTATTTTGCGCCTTGGTTTTTTCACACGCTTCTTTTGACCCTGTTGACTATTTTGAATGAAACGCTTGATTGTTCGATGATCACGCTTCAGAAGCTTTGCAATTTTAAGAGTGCTGCATCCCTCTGCAAGATATCTCACTATTTTTGACTCTTCTGAGCCTGTCAAGTCCTTCTTTTGACCCATTTTGCCAAAGGAAAGGAAGTTGCCTAATAATTATGCACACCTGATATAGGGTGTTGATGTCATTAGACCACACCCCTTCTCATTACAGAGATGCACATCACCTAATATGCTTAATTGGTAGTAGGCTTTCGAGCCTATACAGCTTGGAGTAAGACAACATGCATAAAGAGGATGATGTGGTCAAAATACTCATTTGCCTAATAATTCTGCACTCCCTGTATTTCCACTTGTCTTCTGAAACCAGTTAAAGTCTTGTGCACTTCTTTGGTATCAGAATTGCCAGAGGAGTACCGAGAGTTCCTAGACATTTTTGACAAGGTGCGTGCCGGTACGTTGCCTCCTCACTAGTCTTATGATTGTTCCATAAACCTGCAATCCGGAGCCATTCCTCCTCTGGGCCGGGTTTACCCTCTGTCTGTTGCGGAGAATTGTGCTATGGATGAGTATGTTGCTGATGCTCTGTCGCGGGGGATCATCCTGTTCTCCTGCAGGGGCTGGCTTCTTCTTTGTGAAGAAAAAGGGTGGCAAGTTAAGACCATGCATCGATTATAGGGGTCTTAATCGTCTTACTATTAAGAATGCTTACCCTATTACGCTCATTACGGAACTCTTTGACCACCTCAAGGGAGCTACGGTCTCTTCTAAACTTGATTTAAGAGGAGCGTACAATCTCATTAGGATCAAGTAGGGCCACTAATGGAAAACAGAATTTAACACCAGGAGCTGGCATTATGAGTATCTTATAATGCCCTTTGACCTATGTAATGCTCCTGCTGTTTTCAAGGAATTTATTAATGATGTCCTACGAGATATTTTGTAACAGTGTGTTGTGGTGTATTTAGACGACATTCTCATACACTCACCCACACTTGATGCTCATCGTTCTGATGTTACACGGGTTCTTCAGAGACTACGTGAGAACGGCCTGTTTTGTAAACTCAAGAAGTGTGAGTTCCATCAGACTTAAGTAACCTTCCTAGGTTATGTTATTTCCGTTGCAGGGTTCTCCATGGATCGTGAAAAGTTGTCTGCAGTTCTGCAGTGGCCTCGCCCAGTTGGTCTTCAGTCTATTCAACGTTTTTGGGGTTCGCCAATTGCTATAGAAAGCTTATTAAAAACTTTTCTTCTTTGGTCAAACCTATCACAGACATGACCCGTAAAGCGATTGATCCACTCCATTGGTCACCTACTGCCATTAAGGCCTTTGATAGTCTTAAGACTGCCTTTGCTGCTGCTCCAGTTCTGGCTCAACCTAACCCTGTCCTGCCTTTCTTTCTTGAGGTCGATGCATTTGAGACTGGAGTAGGTGCCCTCTTGTCTCAACATCCTATACCTGACGGTTCCTTGCATCCATGCCATTTCTTCTCTAAGAAATTGACTCCAGCTGAGTGCAATTATGAAATTGGTGACAGGGAATTACTGGTAATAATTTTGACCTTCAAGGAATGAAGGCATCTTCTCAAGGGTACTAGCGTACCAGTGCTCATTCTTACTAACCACAAGAATTTAACTTATCTATCTGAAGCAAAACGTTTGCCGCCCCGACAGGTCAGATGGGTGCTATTTTTGTCTCGGTTTAATTATGTGGTCTTCTACCTGCCTGGTATTGAGAATATTAGGGCTGATGCCCTCTCTCGACAATTTTTGCCTCAGTCCAAGGAGGAGTCTGTACCTACTCCAGTTATACCTCCTGACCATATTTTGACTACCATACGTACTAATTTGACTGGGGGAGGAGATCCTGGCTGCACAAACCAATGCACCTCCTGAGAAACCTAGTGGTAAGTGTTTTGTTCCTGAGAATCTTCGAACTAAACTTTTGCACACTTACCACTATCCTAAAGCCGCAGGTCACCCAGGCAAGAACCAAATTATTTGGTCTGTCACTCGACAATTCTGGTAGCCAGGTCTTCATTCTGATGTTGCTGCATATGTTGCCTCCTGCTCAGTTTTTGCACAGAATAAGACTCCTTGACGTCTTCCTGTGGGTCTTCTTCAACCTATTGCTAATGGTGAGCGTCCTTGGACACATCTTTCCATGGACTTCATTGTTGAGCTCCCTGTTTCCAATGGCAATACTGTTATCCTTATGGTGGTTGACCGTTTTTCTAAAATGCCACATTGCATTCCCTTGATGAAGCTGCCTACTGCTCAGGAGCTTGCTTCCATTTTTGCCCTGGAGGTCTTCCGTTTACATGAGTTACCCAAGGAGATAGTGTCGGACTGGGGTAGCCAGTTTGTCCGATTTTGGCGTTCTTTTTGTGCTCAAATGAGGATCCAGCTTTCATTCTCCTTGGCATATCACCCTCAATCCAATGGGGCTGCAGAATGGTCTAATCAAGCTCTGGAACAGTTCCTTCATAGCTATGTCTCAGATCACCACAATAATTGGTCTGAACTGTTACCTTGGGCAGAGTTTGCTTGTAATAGTGTTATTAATGCTTCATCCAAGTTATGGCAAATTATGGGTTTCAACCATCCTTGTTGCCCGATTCATTCATGTCTCAGGGTATTCTGGCTTTGAGGAGCATCTCTGGCAACTCCGGTCCATGTGGGTGCAGATTCAGGATTGCCTTTATCGTTCTATGCAGCACCAAAAGTTCCAGGCTGATCGTAGGCATCTGCCCGTGCCTTCCTACTAGGTTGGTGAGAGGGTTTGGCTGTCCTCCCACAGCTTGAACCTTCATGTGCATTCCAATAAACTGGCTCCCCATTATGTTGGTCCTTTTCTAATACTCAGACGGGTCAATCCTGTGGCCTATGCTCTTGAATTTCCTCCTGCAATACGCATCTCCAATGTTTTTCATGTCTTCCTCCTGAAACCATTGGTTTGTAGTCGTTCATGGGTTCCCTCCTCTGATATTCATGCCCCCGCCCTCCTCCGTGCCTTCCATGCCCGTTTCCCCAATAAGCCTTTTGTCCTCCCGCGGGGGAGGAGTAGTTGAGGGGAGGGTACTGTCAAGGTTTTTCCCCTGCTTTGTTTGCCATGTGCTGCTGGCAGTCGTTTTACTCACCTCTCTTGCTGACTCTGGTTCATAGTGTCATAGGACATGACACACTTCACCCATCTAGCAATAGCAGTAGAAGAAACAGGAAGGTAAGGAGGGGCAAAGGACAGAAGAAGTTGATTAGTAGATGCATACTCTTTCAAACATAATACAACACTCAAATGTGGTTGACATTAAAAAAAAAAGAGTTTTAGTTCTACAGGAAACAGAAAAAGTGACACCTTGAGCGGATAAACATTTTAGCATGATAATCAATAGCTTTAACATCCAAAATCCATTTAAAGGATAATAAACATAGCAAAGTAACTACTTTTAAGAGTTAAATGTTTAAGAGAAAGATTCTTATTGGGGTCATAAGTCTGAAAAATTGAGTATGTTGACCAATAGGTAAATACGACATGATAAATTACCGTCAAAAATAGCAGAGTGGAAACATTTATGGAACAGTAAGCTAGACCTAATTCATAAAGGAGAGTAAGGTAGTTTAAAATCTGATTTAAAAGAGATGAAATGGGATCCAGATGTTTTGAATTATACCAACATGACCATATGGATCAAGATGCAAGGTAACATTTTTGGACCTAAGAGTCTTCTAGGAGGATTTTAGATCCTGAAGACCCTTAGTAGTCCAGGATCCCCTGAAATTGTCCAATACACTAAATGAAGGATCTGAGATTCTATGAGATTGTGGAAATTTCCTAGAGGGTCTGTTAATAATTCTAGGAATAGAGGAAGAAGGATAGGTAAGACATCTCCAAGAGAGATGGGTACCAATGTTGAATTGGCCATAGTGGGGTTATTAGAAGAATGGATACTTGATTCCTCCTGATATTGGTTAAAGTCGGCATTTATCATTGCACAAGCAGTACTTGTGAACTGCTTGTGTAATGCCGCCCACTGCAGATTCATGGTCAATCGGCCGCTAGCAGGGGGTGTCAATCAACCCAACCGTATTCGATTGGGTTGATTTCTGTCCTCTTACTTGATTTCCTTGATCTTCTCTAAATATGAGGGTATAATAAATGGTATCTATAAGAAATCCTAAAAAAATTAGGTTCTGGGTAGATTGAATGTTGTTTGTGGTTTATAAGGAAACCTAGATTTGTAAGGAGGAGCATCATAAACGTCAGGTGTTCTGAAAAAATAGAGAGGGAATAATGCTTAATTAGAACGTTGTTTAAGTAAATAATTTGACAAAAACTTTGAAAATAAAGCCAAGCAACTACAAATTTTAATAGTTTTGTAAATTTCCAAAGAGCAGATGAAAGTTCAAAGGGTAAATAGGTAAACTGACAATAAATATATTTCCAATAAAATAAAATATATTTTCTGTGGGATGGATAAATAGAGACTGTAAGGTAAGCATCCGTAAAATCTAATCTGATTAACCAGTCTGAAAGGCAATGTCTGAGCAAATGAATTCCCATATTGAAATTATTGTAAACAATGAAGACATTTAGATATATTAAATTGATGACAGGGCAAAAAGACCATTCTTTCTTTTTGACAAGGAACATATTACTTTAAGAAACTGCCTTTTGAAAAAGAAGCTGATTCTATGGCTTGTTTTGAAAGTAACTTTCCTATTCCTGAGTCTAAAAGAAGAGAGTCTTCTGAAGACAATCTTATGGGATATGGAGGACAAAGCTGAAATGGGGAATAATTGAATTCTAGAAAAAGGCCAAAAACCACCTGAAGAACTCAAGGTTCTGTGGTAATAGAATGCCAATTATTTTAGAAAAAGACATAAGCTACCAATTACTCTTTGAGTAGAAACATTTTGCATTGAAAAGGAAAAAGATTTACCTGAAAATGGTCTTGAGCTGCCCTTAGATCTTTGGTTCCTGGGATTATAGGGTCTGGACCTCTTTGGAAATGTTTGCATGAAGGGGTTTATAAAAGTCAGATTTTTATATTGAGACCTGAATACTGATGGTGCATAGCAGCTGAGAAATCGGCCTCTACTTTTACCAGTCTGGTTAAATTCTCTGTTCTGCTGGTAAAAAAAATTATCGGTTGATACTTCATACCTGCATTATCAAAAAGTATACCTTGAGCCTTAGGGCCCATTTCAGTTGGGCAAGTTCCGCTAGCTTTGGGTCAATCCTTCTAAGAACCATCCTCCTCCTTTGAGTCATAAAAGAGGTGTTAGCCTCACCTAACATATATATGGTTCTCTGCACCCATTTTCTAACAATAAAAGGGTCAAGAGTCCCATTGTTATAAATAGTTTTTTCAGAAAATTTAAATATTTAAATTACTGGACCTAACGTGTCCACATCTTTATCCTGACATGACTTCAGATAACCGTCAGGACCTTTTTTCAAATTAAATTTTTGATTACCAATACATTTAACTAAATTAGTATCTCTAGCCTGTTTGTAGAGAGTCTTCCTAGTATAATGATCAATATACTTAGTCATTCATTTAGAAGGCCTCCATTTAGATGAGCGATGTTCAATTTCCTCCAGGTCTAAATATTGATTAAGCTTAGAATCAATTAAATTATGATTCTGCTTAGAAGTATGTATGTTTTTTGAACTATCAGAGAGATCAGGTGAATATAAATCTTGTTGAAATCATTTTTATTAGATTTTAAATAGTTTTACAATAACATTAGATAATACATTACAATATTGTAATAGTGTTGTGTAAACACAAAATTCAATACAGGGATAGATCAATGTGTTTAACGTCTCATTTGAAGTATCTTGTTTCTGAGGTAGCATTGGGTCTCCAAATTCGGGTATCATAAGAAGATGGTTACAATACAGTCTCAATGAATAGAACAAGGAATTAATCATATTCTAAGTCATACAAGCATATCATAAAAAATAGCACTATTTCAGCATAAGCCCTTACTTTTGACTTATACAATGGCAGGTGAATATAAAGTTTGATATGAGGCAATTGAGTCATCTGGGCCCCTGATGCCCCTGTTTCCGCATGAGCGGTTATGAAACAGCAGTTATGAAACAGCGGTCTTAAGACTGCTGCTCCTTAACTTGTCTGCTGCCTCTGAGGCTGCGGTCTGCAATCCGCCCGATCAGGTTGATTGATACCCCCTGCTAGCGGACAATGTGCAGGGGGCAGCATTGCACAAGCAGTTCACTAGAACTGCTTGTGCAATGTTAAATGTTGACAGCGTATGCATTCAGCTATGTCTGGTGGACATGATACGCTTCAGCAAAATTATCCAAAACATTAAAAAATATTCCTATTCTAATACCCCCTTTTAAAAAAACAAATAAACACCCCAAAATAAAACAAAAAACGAATCTATAATAAACTACCAAGGGCCCTTTAAAGGGCCTTTTGTAGGGCATTGCCCTAAAGTTAACAGCTCTTTTGCAAAAAAATAAGCACAAACACCCCCTAACATTACAAACCACCACTCCCCCAAACCCACAAAATAATAATAAACCTAATCTACCCATTTCCCAGAAAAGGTCATTTGTAAGGGCATTCAGCTCTTTTTCGGCCCATTAAAAATAAAAAATGCCTAATCTAAAAAAAAAAAAAAAACACCACAAAAAAAAAAGAAAATCCCATTACAAAAAATAACAAACAAAATTTTCCAAAATAATAAAAATTATTCCTATTCTAATACCCTGTTTTAAAAGAAAACCCACCCCAAAATAAAAAAACCTAATCTGTAATAAACTATCAATTGCCATTAAAAG